>NC_034009.1:24618599-24974187 GCF_000346465.2 Prunus persica
CCATGACATTTTCAGGACTTGTAAACTTATCTCCTAGTATTAAGCATTCCTGTGAAGTCATCCTTCAAGTTTCGAATGGGAGAACTTGGTCTGTTGGTTTGAGCAAAGGAAGGCCCAGATTCAGGCGTGGTTGGATGGACGTTGTGCGTGACAATCATTTGGAAGTTGGTGATCTGTGTCTTTTTGTGTTGATTTCCAGCAAAAGTACACCTTTATTTGATCTTGTCATTTTCCGCTCTGGAGAAGGTGCAAAGTGCACCAATGATGGGGAGCAAATAGTACCTACGAAGGAAGAAACTGATAATGAAGATGGAGATTCGAGTGATGATTCTAGTAACGATTCGAGTTATATTAGGTTGTTTTGTTAAAGGGTTTTATGTGTATGCTTTGCGATCTGTTAATAATGTGCTTATAGGTATGGGTTCATGGATTTTCTGTTTAATGGGTTCATGGATTACATTATCTGTTATGTTGAATTGGGAATGGATTTAATTTTGTCGTATCTTTTAATCACCCTATGTTATGTTGAATTGGGAATGGATTTATTGTTTTCATGCTTGGTTTCATGTATATGTTGGTTTCTTGCTTGGTTTCATATATATGTTGTGTTCTTAATGGGTTTTGTGTTCTTGAAAATAAACTGAGACACGACGAATTTTAGGGCATACGACGACGATTACACGACGGTTTTTTTAAACTACCGTCGTTGTATTACTTATACACGACGGTTTTTTCATAAACCGTCGTTTGTATTACTTATAATAGACGACGTCTGTTGAAAATCCGTCGTCTATATATGCCAAGTACGTCTGTTTTTGTTTAAAACCCGTCGTCTCTGTTGTGTATTACTTGCGATTAGATCATTGTATAATCTGCTATAGTGATGGTCATTGCCTGTATTTTCACTTTATTATAGATAATAGGTTATAGTGTCGGAGATGGATAAGTCATGGATGCACTCGGATAGAAGATCGAAGGCATATGAATTTGGGGTGGAAGCATTTTTGAACTTTGCTGTAGAAAATCTTCTAACTACAACACATATCCGTTGTCCATGTGTTAAATGTGTTAATTTGAAGTTGTTTGGGGTTGGAATTATAAGGGATCACTTATACTTTAATGGAATTGACCAAAGCTATAAGAATTGGACATTTCACGGAGAACCTTGGGAAGCAACTACTAATGCTAGTAGAAATGTTGAAGAAGATGATGGCCATAGTAGGTACAGTTTTGTGTCTGAAGAAATTGATATGGATGATAATGATTTTGGTGATTTTGGTGATTTTGGTTCGGATCCGTATGAGTTTGCCAATGTGATTGGGGATGGAGATCAACCAGTGTACCCTGGTTGTAGAAAGTACACGAAGTTATCGGCATTAGTGAAGTTGTATAATTTGAAGGCAAAACATGGGATGAGTGATGTCTGTTTTACAGAATTATTGATACTTCAAGGCGATTTGCTTCCAGAAGGAAATACAATACCAACCTCCATGTATGAGGCTAAAAAGACTTTGTGTGCATTGGGGCTGAGTTATGAGAAAATACACGCATGCCCCAATGATTACATCTTGTATAGGAAGGAGTATGAGGATTCAACTAATTGTCCTACTTGTGGTATCTCAAGGTGGAAGGAAGGCAAAGATTCAATCTTGAAAGAGGGTGTGCCAGCGAAGGTGGTGTGGTATTTTCCCCCAATTCCAAGGTTTAAAAGGATGTTTCAATCACATGAGACAGCTAAGAGTTTGACTTGGTGGCATGCTGCTAGAAAATCAATTGACGGTCAGATGTCTCATCCGGCGGATTCCCCGTCTTGGAAACTTCTTGATGATAAATGGCCTGAGTTTGGTAATGAGCCGAGAAACTTGAGATTGGCTCTTTCATCTGATGGATTCAATCCCCACAGTTCTCTAAGTAGCAGATATAGTTGTTGGCCGGTTATCTTAGTTACATATAATCTCCCTCCATGGCTGTGCATGAAACGAAAGTTCATGATGTTAACCTTATTGATTTCCGGTCCTAAACAACCCGGAAATGATATAGACGTCTACTTGGAGCCTTTGATTGATGATTTAAAATCCTTGTGGGTTGGGATTAGAGGAGTGTATGATGCACATAATGGAGAATACTTTACACTCAGAGCTGCATTAATGTGGACAATTAATGATTTCCCCGCCTATGGAAACTTATCTGGTTGTGTTGTTAAAGGATATAAAGCTTGTCCAATCTGCGGCGATGATACACCTAGTCACAGGTTGAAAAATGGCCACAAAATTTGTTACATTGGGCATAGAAAATGGTTACCAATCAATCATCCATATAGGAGGCAACGTGCAGCTTTTAATGGGAAACCTGAATATGGCATACCTCCCGAGCCATTAACCGGAGAAGAAGTGCTGCATATGGTTGAAAATGGTGACAGAGTTTGTTGGAAGAAGAAATCAATATTCTTTGATCTCGAGTATTGGAAATACCTTCCTGTGAGGCATGCCCTAGATGTTATGCACATTGAGAAGAATGTTTGCGATAGTATCATTGGTACATTGCTGGAGATCCCTGGAAAAAATAAAGATGGGATTGCTGCTCGATTAGATTTATTGAACATGGGGGTCAAAACTGATTTGCAACCCGAGTATGGAGAAAGACGTACTCGTTTGCCTCCTGGGCCTTGGAATTTGTCAAGAGCAGAGAAGAGAGAGGTTTGCAATTCTTTCTATGGTATGAAGGTCCCTGAAGGTTATTCTTCAAATATTAAAAATCTTGTATCTTTACAAGATTCAAGACTTCTTGGCCTTAAATCACATGATTGTCATACCTTAATGCAACAATTGCTCCCTGTGGCAATTCGTTCTGTTTTGGAGAAGCCTGCAAGGTATGCAATAACTCGTTTGTGCTTCTTCTTCAATGCTATATGTGCAAAGACTGTTGATGTTTCCAAGCTAGATAAGTTGGAAGAAGATGTAGTAGTTACTCTGTGTTTGCTTGAGAAGTACTTTCCCCCTTCATTCTTTGATATCATGGTTCATCTAGTAGTACATCTTGTCAGAGAAGTTCGTCTATGTGGGCCAGTATATTTTAGGTGGATGTATCCGTTTGAAAGATATATGAAAGTGCTGAAGGGGTATGTTCAGAATCGTACTCGTCCCGAAGGTTGCATTGCTGAGCGGTATATAGCTGAAGAAGTGGTAGAGTTTTGTACTCAGCATTTATCTGATGTTAGTACAGTTGGAGTGCCTTCAAGCCAAAAGATGGGACTTTCAAAGCCATTATCAGGTTGCACAGTGAGCGTAGTTGATCAGGACCTGTTGAATCAAGCACATCTATATGTCTTGGAGAATACGGAGGAAGTCCTACCTTATATCGAGTACGTATGAGCTTTATTCTTTAAGTTTCCATTTTAAATTATTTCTTATGTTTATCTTCTATATTTGGGACCGTAATGCTTGAATTTTTCGTGTCATGTAGGCAACATATGATCCACATCAAGATTGCTTATCCAAAATTTAGAAAGAGAACAAAGTGGCTGCAGGATAAGCACAATAGCACTTTCATTCAATGGCTACGCTTCAAGGTATATGTTGTTGAATAACATATTTCTCTTTTAATTTTCTTCTTATTTATATGTTAGATTGAATTAAGATATGATTAATTTGCAGGTTCAAAGTGAACTTGAGGAAGACAATCATGGCGTATCAGAAAATTTAAGGTGGCAAGCAGCTGGTCCAAACATGTCAGTGCCATTATATAGGAGCTATCTTATTAAAGGTATTAAATTCAATATCAAGGCACAAGATGATGTGCGGACAACTCAAAATAGTGGAGTTTATTTACTTGCACATACCATGCAAGTTGCTAGTGCCAAGGATAAAAACCCAATTCTCTCAAATATGGGTTTCTATGGTGTCATTCAAGAAATTTGGGACCTTGACTACCAAAAGTTTACAATCCCAGTCTTTAGGTGTGATTGGATAGATAGTTCTGGTCTTGTAGTCGACGAACTTGGATTTACCCTTGTAGATTTGAGTAAAATTGGACATAGGAATGACCAATTTGTTTTGGCTTCTCAAGTCAAACAAATATTTTTTGTTGACGACCCGATGCATCGTGGTTGGTCGGTAGTGTTATCAATGCCTAATAGAGAATATAATGATGTTATTGGTGATGAAGTCTTAGGTGATGTGATAATTGAGTGTGAGCCATTTACTAGAGGGATGCCAAATGTTGACACATTTGATGAACTGGTGGGTGAGTTAGGCGGTCAAAATATTCGAGATGGGTGTGAAGATATATGGATTGAATGATGCTTATGTAATTGGCAGTGTATGACATTAATTTTGTAATATATTGTAATGTGATTTCTTCACTTTCTACGTTCAAATAAAACACGACGTTATTGTGAACCAGTTATTCAGCATATTTACCGACGTCTTAAAGCAACGTAATAATGAAGAACCACGACGCAATTGTGAAGCAATTAATCAGGATATCACGTCGGGGAAGGATTAAGAACCGCCATGTAATTCAAAATAACACGACTCCAATCCCATAATACCGACGTCTAAAAAACGAGATATATAATCTGAACGTTAAAAAATACGACGTCATCATACATTTTCCACGTCGCAAGTTCTTTTATAAACGAAGAGGAACGAAATGAATTCCGACGGAAATTCATTATAACCGCCGTCTAATAACAATTAAACGACGTTATTTGTAATACGGCTCTCATCATAATCAACGCCGTCTATATGTTCTGTAATACGGCTCTCATTTATTTGGAACCGACGTTGTTTAGAAGTTCAACGTCGTCTATATTATTAAGTGCGTCGTGAGTAATGATGATAGATATAAATACAACGTCGACTATATAAATGCCACCGACGTTGTTTCGCATTTCAACGTCAACTGTATAAATACATACGTCGTAAATAATGACACTGACAACTATTTCCACGTCATCTTTTTTAGAAAAATCGAAGTGGAAAATTTATTTCACGACGGTTGTTTGTAAATAAGAGACGTAGTATATTTCAATAACGTCGTCTTCTCATGTATTTAAAGACGTCATATTTTTTCTTGTCATGTAAATTATATTTAACGGCGTAGTATTTTAGTTGTCGTCGTTGTATGTATATCTTGCGGCCTTGTTCTTTTAACATGTGTCATATTTTTCCTTTTTAACGACGGTGATTTGTTTGAGTTGGTCGTCTATTCTCATCCTCGACTATTTTCTAGAACTTTAGCAGACTAAACACGTCTGTTTTTATTGTTTTCCGACGTTGTTTTATTTAACAACGTCTAATATTTATCGTCGTTGTTTGTTTCTGAAAATATGACGTATAAATTTTGTAATACGACTCTCATATATTTGTAACCGACGTTGTTTCGTTTTTCAACGTCTACTCAATAAATACATACGTCGTAAATAATGACACTGACAACTATTTCCACGTCATCTTTTATCGAAAAATCGAAGTGAAAAATTAATTTTACGACGGCTGTTTTTATATATGCGACGTAGTAGGTATCAATAACGTCGTCTTCTAATGTATTTAAAGACGTCAAATTTTTTATTGTCGTGAAAATGATATTTAACGGCGTCGTATTTTTATTTTCGTCGTTGTATGTCTATCTTGCGGCCTTGTTCTCTTAATATGTGTCATATTTTTCCTTTTTAACGACGGTTTTTTTAGAGAGTTGGTCGTCTATTCTCATCCTCGACTGCTTTTTTAGATCTTTTTGCAGTACAAAGACGTCGTTTTGTATTTGTTGATGACGTTGTATATTTTAACAATGACGGTGATTTAGCGTCGTGGTTTATGAGGGAAAAGATGACGGTGGATTCCACGACCATTGAAAAACCGAATACACGACGGTGATTTACCGTCGTCTTTTTGCTTTTTTGTAGTAGTGCAAGTCTCTAATTTTAATCGACAACGGAATAATCCTTACTCCAACACTTATAACCCAGGATGGAAGAACCATCCGAATTTTTCATGGAGTAATAACCAAAATGTACAGGGACCTCCACCTGGTTTCACACCTCAAGAAAAGAAGCATGGATTGGAGGATATAATTACTCAACTTGCTGGAAATGTCAACACTCTCTCTGTCAATACAAATCAATTTATGAGCAAAATCGAGACGACCCTTCAGAACCAAGCTGCCTCTATTCGAAACTTGGAGGTTCAAATGGGCCAGCTAGCTAATGTATTGACAGGAAGAGTAAATGGAGCTTTGCCAAGCCAAACAGAGATTAATCCGAAAAACCAAGAACATGCGAAGGCGATAACTCATCGGAATGGAGGCCAATAAAAACAGCAGTAGACTTGGATGAAGAAAAGAATATCCAGCAACAAACTGCAGAGACATCAGAAATTACTAACGGGCCGTCGTCGTCGTCTATCACTGCTGGAACTGTTGCACAACTTGATGAAATTTCTCCAGAAATTGAACCTGCTACTGTAGATAAATTATCTCAACCTGCTGCCCTTGTAAAGCCATATGTACCGCCAATTCCGTTCCCTCAACGTCTTCGAAAAAACAAAGTGGATGCCCAATTTTCGTAATTTCTTGATATCTTCAAGAAATTACAAATAAATATTCCTTTTGCCGATGCTTTGGTGCAAATGCCGAGTTATGCCAAATTCATGAAGGATATTATATCAAAGAAGAGGAAATTGGGCGAACATGAGATAGTGAAATTATCCGAAGAATGCAGTGCTATTTTGCAGAGGAAGCTACCACCTAAGCTAAAGGATCCAGGGAGTTTTACTATACCTTGCACTATTGGAACCATTTACTTTGAAAAAGCTTTATGTGATTTAGGATCCAGTATTAATCTAATGCCTTCTTCTGTTGCTAAACATATTGGGTTGGGGGTAATTAACCCAACCACTGTTTCTTTGCAGATGGCAGACAGGTCCATAACATATCCCAGAGGCATAATTGAGGATGTGTTAGTCAAAGTTGATAAGCTCATTTTTCCAGCAGATTTTTTGATTTTAGACATGGAAGAAGATGTCGAAACCCTTATTATCTTAGGCCACCCCTTTCTAAAAATCGGGAAGACATTAATTGATGTGGACAAAGGTTTATTAATTTTTCGAGTGGCTGATGAGCAGATGACCTTCAATGTCTTTGAAGCAACAAAGTACCCAGTGGAATCAGACTCTTGCTTCCGAGTGGATATAGTGGAAAAAGTTGTCTATGAACAATTTAAAGAAGAACATCCATGTGATCCATTGGAGGCTTGCCTTGTGCATTCCGTTACTACTGAGCATGAGGATCCTAAAATTTCTGAGATGGTGTACTTTTTGGAAGCAATGAAACCGCGCCCCCCTGGAAGGTGGCGCGAATTTGAGGAGCTTGGCGTCACAACCTCCAAGCCACAACCCAGTGTCATTACTGCACCAACCCTCACATTGAAGCCCCTACCTTCCCACTTAAGATATGCATACTTGGGTAATTTTGAAACTCTTCCTGTGATCATTGCTGCAAATTTGAGTAAACTAGAAGAAGATAAATTACTACGAGTTTTGAGGGAGCATAAAACGGCAATAGGGTGGACTATTGCAGATATTAAGGGACTTAGCCCTTCCATGTGTATGCACCGTATTCTGATGGAAGATGATTTTAAACCTTCAGTTGAGCATCAGCGCCGATTAAATCCGAATATGAAAGAAGTTGTGTGAGCTGAAGTATTAAAGTTATTAGATGTTGGAATAATTTACCCGATTTCATATAGTAGTTGGGTGAGTCCAGTTCAAGTCGTACCGAAAAAAGGGGGTATTACAGTGGTGAAAAATGATAAGAATGAGTTGATCCCGACAAGAACAACTACAGGATGGCGTGTCTGCATAGACTACAGGAAATTGAACATTGCGACAAGGAAAGATCACTTTCCCTTGCCTTTCATTGATCAGATGTTGGAAAGACTTGTTGGGCATTCATATTATTATTTTTTAGATGGATATTCTGGGTATAATCAAATTCCAATTGCACCTGAAGATCAAGAAAAGACGACGTTCACATCCCCATTCGGCACTTTTGCATACAGGCGCATGCCCTTCGGGTTATGTAACGCCCCTGCCACCTTTCAACGTTGCATGATGAGCATCTTTTCGGACATGGTGGAGCGCTTCATTGAGGTTTTTATGGATGACTTTTCTATTTTTGGCTCATCATTTGATTCTTGTTTACATAATTTGGCATTAGTTTTGAAAAGATGTGAAGAAACCAATTTGGTTTTGAATTGGGAGAAATGCCATTTTATGGTGCAAGAAGGGATAGTCTTGGTGCATAAAATTTCAGCTAAAGGCATAGAGGTTGATAAGGCAAAAATTGATACCATAGAGAAATTGCCACCGCCCACTATAGTAAAGGGGATTCGAAGCTTTCTGGGTCATGCTGGATTTTATCGGCGGTTTATCCAAGATTTTTCCAAAATCACGAAGCCCTTATGCAATCTCCTTCTTAAAGATGTAGAATTTAATTTTGATTCAAGGTGTTTGGAAGCATTTAATGTCTTGAAAGAGAAGCTTACTTCTGCACCTGTCATTGTCGCACCGGATTGGGACTTGCCTTTTGAGATTATGTGTGATGCTAGTGACTATGCGGTAGGGGCAGTTTTGGGTCAAAAAAGAAATAAATTACTTCATGTAATTTATTATGCCAGTCGTACTTTGAATGACGCCCAGCGGAATTATACCACCACGGAGAAAGAATTGTTAACAATAATCTTCTCCTTGGATAAATTTCGATCCTACTTGATTGGAGCGAAGGTGATAGTGTATACCGATCACTCAGCTTTAAAGTATTTACTTTTGAAGAAGGATGCAAAACCACGATTAATTCGCTAGGTACTACTGCTCCAAGAATTTGATCTTGAAATTCGAAACAAAAAGGGTCCGAAAACGTGGTAGCTGACCATCTTTCGCGGCTGGTTAGTGAGGTCAAGATGAGTGATGATGCTGCACCCATTATGGAGATGTTCCCTGATGAACAATTGTATGCCATTCGATCATCCGAAGCTCCCTGGTACGCTGACTTTGTGAATTATTTAGCTAGTACTATCATTCCAACTGATTTATCATTTCATCAGAAGAAGAAGTTTTTCTCCTTGGTTAAACATTATTATTGGGATGACCCATATTTGTGGAAACATTGTCCTGACCAAGTTATACGGAGATGTGTGCCTGAGGAGGAGATGGAAGACATATTGCGACATTGCCACACATTGGCGTGTGGGGGGCATTTTGGTGCCTCCAAAACAGCAGCCAAGGTATTACAATCTGGATTTTTTTGGCCAACTTTGTTCAAGGATGCCTATGCATTTGTAGCTGCCTGTGATCGATGCCAACGCACTGGAAATATCTCTAGCAGAAATCAGATGCCATTGAATAATATTCTAGAGGTTGAATTGTTCGATGTCTGGGGAATAGATTTCATGGGACCTTTCCCTGAATCTTGGAAGAACAAGTACATATTGGCGGCTGTTGATTATGTGTCGAAATGGGTTGAAGCCGTTGCTCTCCCTACCAATGACTCCAAAGGGTGTTGTCAAATTTGTCCGAAAAAATATTTTCACCAGATTTGGGACTCCGCGTGGAATCATCAGTGACGGAGGTACACACTTTTGCAATCGTCAATTTAATTCTCTTTTAGCTAAATATGGTATTACCCACAAGGTTACTACTCCCTATCATCCACAAACTAGTGGACAAGTTGAAGTTTCCAATAGAGAATTAAAACGAATTTTGGGAAAGACGGTGAGTGCTTCAAGAAAGGATTGGTCACTGAAATTGGATGATGCCTTATGGGCCTATCAAACGGCGTTCAAAACACCAATTGGCATGTCTCCTTATCGTCTAGTTTTTGGGAAAGCTTGTCACTTACCGGTTGAGCTCGAACATAAGGCACATTGGGCACTCCAAACACTCAATTTTGACATGATTGTAGCAGGAGAAAAACGGGCAATTCAATTGAATGATATGGATGAGTTTCGTAATGAAGCTTATGAGACTTCCAAGATATACAAGGAGCGTACAAAGAAATGGCATGATAAGCATATTCTAAGGAAGGATTTCTTCGCTAGTCAGAAAGTTCTCCTATTTAATTCCCGCCTCCGACTCTTTCCCGGGAAGCTGAAATCACGTTGGTCTAGACCATTTACAATAGTGCAAGTATTTCCTTCTGGAGTTATTGAGGTTAGGCATGACGAATAAGGTACTATTTTCAAAGTAAACGGCCAACGAGTGAAGCCATACTTGGAAGTCAATTTTGATCAACAACGGGCTTCCATTCCTCTGCATGATCCAAAGTGATGACCTCTCAAGTCGGGCTGGGGACTATAAACCAAGCGCTTGTTGGGAGGCAACCCAACTAGGTACCTTCGTTTGTTTTTATTTTATTTTGTTTTGTTTTCCCTTTATTTTCCATCCTTCTATGCCTTTACTAATTGTTACATGCATTTACTTTAAACATTGAGGACAATGCTTAGTTTAGGTTTGGGGGTGTGGAGTTTTGTTGTTTTTGTTTGAGTTTTGAGTCATAAAGTTGTTTTTTGTTTGAGGTTTGAGTCATAAAGAAAAAAAAAAAAAACAGATTTTGTGTTCCAAAGAAAGGATTTTGTGTTTCAAACAACATTTCTCAATTTTTTCTAGCCCCATGATGATTGCAAACATGTTCCAGATGTGTTACAGATGTTGTTTTGGCCATTAGATGACTTTAAAACCCAGAAAATAGCAAAATAGGTTATTATGTTCTTATTTTGGTCAAAATCAAAAATTTTGCCTATTTTCCTTTTTGATGTTTTTCGGCAAATTTGAAGCCACCAACATGTTTAGAATGGTTATTATGATGATTTGAAAGTGTTTTGGGGGTCTCAAGTGCTTTACATGACGTTTTAGGGAGATTTGAAGTTAAAAAAGTGGCCTAAAACCCAAAAAAGACTAGCTGCTATCTACCCAGAAATATGAAGCTTAGCGACGGTGTTCATCAGATTTTTCGTTGCTAAAGGGTTTTTAGCGACGGTGTTCATCAGATTTTTCGTCGCTAAAGGTCGATTTTTCGTCGCTAAAGGTCAATTTTCCAGAATTTTCTAATTTCATTCCAAATCAATTATGATCCATTCCATTTGTGATCAGAGGTTTCTATGAGCTATTCCAGGTGTGTCCTCTTCCTTTTGATGAAATTTCTTTATCCCTAAGCAATTATGGCCCATACATTCACTCACATTTGTTTGGAAAAAAAAATCACAAAATGCCTTTAACTTTTAAAAATAAAAATTTTGTTAAAGCTTTTACTTTCTCTTACTAATAGTGATGTATATGTGATGTTTGATCATATTTCTTCAACTAAAGTGTTGCCATGAAAGTTTATGCACCATAAGTATAGCACTTCACATGGCCATGCTTCAAGTATTTTAATAGACAAGCTAGCTATACTTGGATGATTGTGGAGAAATAGTGGAGACTACCATTGTGAGATACTTGAGCCAAATTGCCATTCATTGAGAGAGTATTTGGGATTAGTCTTATTCACTATTTTCTTTCTTTCTTATTTAAATTGATCTCAATTAGACTTTTGAATTGAATAGTAAGAACTAATCTCTATTTTTGGAATCATCTCATGCTTTTACTTTTGAGTTGGATGGACCTTGAGAGATGATGTTAGGCTATGCATGTTCTAACCACTAAATAAAACATCATGTCCTACCCATTGTGTGTGCCATCAACCCTTTGAAGCCAAACACTTAGCCTTTTCTTTCATCACCCACAATATTTCCTTGCCCTTTTCACCCTATTTTTAGCCATACCCTATAACTTGGGATATGCCATGGCATGAAAACAAGGATGAAGGTTAAGAGGTGGCGTGTACCGAGGAAATATGTGCTTAAAAATAAATAAACAAATACAAAGAAAAAAAAAAGAGAAAAAAAGAAAAGAAAAGAGAAATCTATTTTTTAAAAAAATGTGAAGCATATCAAAAATCCTAGAAGCCTCTGTGAAGTAAATTTAAAGGCCGAGCCTTATAACGTGATAAATGCCTTGGTATGTCTCAAGTTCTAGTATTTCCTTCCCTTTCTTTCATACCCCATAACCTAGCCCTTCATTACAACCATAGTAAAGACCTAACGGATTTTTGGGGACTTCTTACTCAGAAGTAGAGGTATGTACTTCATCTATGGTTTTTAGTATTTGATTTCCTTTCCATGAGATCTATTGTTAGAAATTGCCTTTTATTCATTCTTGGATGCATATGTGTCTTATATTTTGAATTCTTCACCTAACTTCATTCACATATACGGGGTAAGAGTGCAACCCTAGGTTCTGTGAGAAAATTGAGAGTTATCCAGTGAGGCCTAGAGTTGAGGCGAATTTGTACACACGCCGAATGTGGTTATCTTTTATGTTTGAATGCTTGGAGTTTTGGTTTTACACTTTACACTATGGTGCATTTTATTTGTAGTGGCATAACTTTAGTTTTTAAATTGTGATTGGCATTCATTGGTTATTATTAGTTTGTTGGACGTATTGCTTTAACGAATTTATTTTGCAAGAAGTGTTTGTGGGTGCCGTGACTGGTAAACCCTCAGGAGACACAACTCCTCCTACTAGGGACACCTAGAGGTTTAAAGGCTTGTGGCACATGCTAAGTGCCATCGAGATTACCTGCGAAAGTGGTTTAATTTAGTTTGTTTGTTTTAATTTATTTTTGATTTTCAGTTTTGCTCGAGGACTAGCAAAAGATAGGTTTGGGGGTATTTGATAAGTCTATATTATATATATATTTTATGCCTCCTTTGCTTATTTATTTATTAATTTCTTGGATTAAATTGGTTGTTTTTAATTGGTTTTGTGAGATTTGTGAAGGAATTGTGAAATAGGAGAAAGTGTGCTAAAAAAGGCAAGAAGATGAAGATCAATTAAAAAGAAGCCAAGTCATTCTTTTTGTTGCAAGGAATGTTGTCAAATTTCCTAGTTCAAGATGGTGCAAGTCTTATCAAGTCAAACAAGGAGAAATAAAGAAGACCTTATTTTAGAAGGAATCCTATTTTTTTAACAATTGTAATTATTCCTTAGGTAGGATTTCTAGGAGTTTTATAAATAGGGAGTTTAGGTCATTGTTGAAAGGATCCATTACCCATCATCAATCCTCCATCATCTACCCTAAAATTCCTACACATTCATACTCATAGCTGAAATACTCAAAGGAGAGAGAGAGTGTGTTTTAGAGAGACAAAGAAGACAACCTGTAGCTAGAGTTGCTGTCGTGCAGAGATCAAATTTCAATTGGTTACTTCTTTCCTAGGATATTATTTATCATGGTTTTTATTAAAGTTGTCATGAACTAATTTCTTCTTGCTAGGGCTACGATGTAGCCTAGCCATGAATACTCAATTACTTTAGTCAATGTTAATTCTAAGTATTTTTCCATATTGAGTATCTATTACCATGCTTAATGCTTTGAATGTTTGGCCAACATTTAATTGTTTTGATGCTAAATTGACGATAGGAATATCCAATTTGGGGTTGCTTCTTGTAATAGATGCCATGAGTTACATGATTAGACAGGGATGTTTGTCATGACTTATGTGGTTGTTTTGTAGGTTTTCCAAGGAATTTAATGGGTTCTTATTATCTTAATTCCATTACTAGGGATAGAGTGGGTTGGTAATAAGAATACTTTTGGTATAACTAGGGATGGAGTATTGAATAAAGTAGGGAAAATCAACTGTCAACATAGAGAATAATTAGGATTAACATGCTAAGGGAATTGGGTAGAATTGGCTATGGTGAAATCGGAAGCTCTAGTGCTCTCATAACTTGAATCTCACTACTTTATTTTTCTACGCTTGTTTTTATTCATTGTTTTAGTTAATTAATCAATCAAATCTCATCATCAATTGTTCAAATAAAGTCTTGGGTTAATCACAATCGGTACTTGATAAATTAAATCACTCTTCGTGGGAACGACACTTCACTCATCACTATATTACTTGTGCGAATTGTGCACTTGCAATAAATATCACAACAAGCATCCATGCATTGTTATTATTAATCTGATATTTAGCAGTATGATTGTATGTCACTTAATATAGTTATATCAATTTCCTGTAGTAAGGTCTCATGTCCCTACCGAGCGGTAGTTGCTCATCCATCACCCTGTTTAATTTTTCAGATGAATTAGTGGGCAAGACAAGAACTAAACCAGTTGAGGCTGAATTAGATGAGAGTGATAGAGGTTTATTCATTTCTTGTAAAGTTGTAAGATTTTGGAGCTATTTTTATAAAGGAAGTTTATTTTAAACTCATGTTTTGGCTTTTTTTTAAAAATAATTTATTTATTCTTTTTATTTTATACTTTTTATTTTCTCATGCATTGGGCGCAAGGTTTTCACCTATCCCCGGATCCGCGGCATGACAACTAGTGCTGGATCCAATATGCGTAATGATGGTTTGGTTTGAGGTGATACTGTATGGGGAAAGAGGGTTTTGATGATGGTATTGAGAATTTGCGTGGGGCATGGATGAATGTTCCAGCTCGAAGGACACCTAAAGGTGTGACTCAGGAAGTTGGAGGCAAGGGAGGTCGAAATATGGGTTCTAGATTTGATGCGTTGAGACAGGTGGGTGAAAATTTTGGGATTGATGGTAGGACTGAGAGGGTTGAGGCTACTCAAACTTTCACAGAGCAGTTGGGATCATCGATTAGAGATGCTGAAAAGGGATATAAAGTTTGGACCAAGTCTAAGGCTAATATCATGGTAAGGCTAGAATTGTTATGAATGACATTTCTAATATGAATCTCAAGGAAAATGTAAAAGTGTGTGCTACTGTTGATCAGTTGCTAGCTGTTCTAAAGTTAGTCAGTTGGTGAATAAAAGTAATCTGGTTTATGAGGATAAGAGATTTGGTGGGAAAATATCTTTGAATGACCAATTGAATAATTGGACGAAGGGTCAGAATTCGTATCAGGCTATAAGGGTCTATCACTTTGGCCATCAACCACCCAACATAGCCACTAATTGTTCTGATACTGAGGAGGAGGTGGATACTGATGTCGATGTTGATTCTCTGGCTTCTTCTACTCATGAGGGCTTGATTCCAACAGATACAAGGGACTTGGCTGCAGTTAAAGATTCAGTTGTGAGAAGGAAGGATGGATGACAGGACCCGCCCCGGAATTCCTCGGAGACCTGGACTGACCCCGTCTTGTTACCGACATCACTCTTATGCCGGGCCCACTTACTAAAAATCGAGACATTCTACCAAAAATTTGGCAGAGTCTCCCCTGTAAATTGAACATTTCCCAAATTCAACCTGCTCAAAATTCACAGTTTAATAATACCCAACCGGCAGCATGCTTTAAAGCGAATAAACAGTTTACAACAAAGGTCTCTGGTCTCATAAATCAACCCTAGCAAGGGCATAATAACAGAGCATATCTAAGGAATTCGATTACAACAAAAACAAAGTTCAAAAGAAATTAAATGAACAAGGAGTCCTACGAAAGCTCAAGACTCGTAAGCACACGATACGGCTCGACTGCGAAGCTCAATCAACTACTAGCTAGGGGTGCAAAATAGAAAAATGTGAGTGGACAAACATAAAGTTCAGTTCAGTGTAAACCAACATAATATAACCCCACTGTTTAATAAACCATGCAAGAAATCCAAATGTATCCCAAAACCAGCATAACCAAGTATATTCATATAAAGTTAAAACAACACCGGATGCCAAGTCCGAAATCCATAAAGAACACTTTACAAACCCACCATTCAAATATTAAGTCCCAAACTAAACTCTCGAAAGCGTACCCCTTGGCACGACCGGCAAGGAAGTATCCTCACCGAGAAACAAGAATGAATGAATAGTTATATATATGTAAATCTATAATATAAGATATATATATATATAATATAAATATGACCATCACCTCGTTGTACCGGGGAAACAATCCAACTGGGGGATTGTTTGACAAGTCACCATGACAGAGTCCTCATGAAGAGTCCTTAATTCACCATGTGACTAGGGAACGAGCCGTCCAACTGGGGGACTAACTCTCAGCCAGCATGTACAGTCGATACCCTTAAAACTAGTACGTCTGTGACCAGTCCTACGCTCGCAGACTACCCAATCAAGGGTCTACAACAACATCCCTCAAGGATGCCCCGGATTCCGACATCTCCAAGTATCTCAAGTTTCCGTATCCAAGTTCCAAATCCGGGGAGGTACATAGGGTAGTGCTTATAGCATTCCAAAATGACATTATAGACACATCACTTTCCACAATCTCATCTTAACAACCCAAGTACCCCACACATATCCAAACATATATAAAAATTCTCAAAATCCATATATACATACTCAAGATACTCAAATATGCCAAAACCCAAAATATATTGCCAATGCATCATAAAAATATCAATTTCAACGATTGAATAAATAATATATCCAATATACCATTTAAAACATTATGCATAAGATTTCCCATCACAAAACCATGCATAAGATTTGAAAACAAAGTCCACTCACAAGTAGTCCCACACTGCTTGACCCTGAGAGTGTCCGTCCTGCTGCGTACACCTGGTCGGAGTACCTATTTCAGAATACGAATACGAGATTAATACAAAGCGTTTCAAATGAGAACGTTGAATTAAATATCCTAATTTCTCAGGTTTATAGCGAGTGCATGAGGAACGGAACAATTTGAAAGTTCCTAAGGCTTCCCCAAGGTTTAGGATACACGTCCCGTAAGTCTGGTCCGAAACGGATCGTTAGATTGCTCATGATCGGACGGTTATCGTAAAATCCCAAACTTTAAATTATTGAATCGGAACATCCGGGGCTCCAATTCACGATCCACGAATTCTTATACGTTCCTAGGAATGTCTAGAGTAACATATATTGGAATGGAGTCGATCCAACCGTCCGAACATGTCGAACCCGGATAACTCCTAATATGTGAAATTCGTTCGGGGTTCGAACGTCAACCAAATTGGAATCTGAAGGTACCTACGCACTCTTGTGGACCAAGAGAACACATTGGCATAAAAATGCACCTTTGCTACAGTATCCACAAGCCGGCAACGCGTGGGTGTTCAAAGCGATAACGCTTCACCAAAAAATCTCAACATCTCGGCTCAAGACTCCTACCCTAGGTGTAACACTCTAATTGGAGTCACTTTATTTCTTGGACATACCCCAAAAAGTGACCGGAAGTGGTCGGAATCGGAAATCCAAAATGGGCCGAACCCTAAATTGAAAATCAACTAAATAGGCTCAAAATCAAAGAAATCCTACCCAACCATCAGCTAGAGCATGGAAAATAGTCGAAAATTCATACCTTACTCAACTGAATCGGTGAAGAAATGAGAGAGAACGAGAGGCTGAAAGTTTACAAAAATTATGCCCAAAACCGCCTGTTTTGTGGCTGTTTCCGGAGACCACGACAGCGGGTCGAGGCTGGGACCAGTTGAGAATTGAAGAGGGAAGTGAGGCAGTTCTAACGGGACAGAGTGGCGACGAGTGGTGGCGGTGGCGACTTGGAGAAGTTGCTACTGTCGCACCAAAGGTGGGGTGGCTGTTTCGCGAGAGAGAGAGAGAGAGAGAGAGAGAGAGAGAGAGAGAGAGAGAGAGAGAGAGAGAGAGAGTTTTGAGATTTGTAACAAAACAACTTTGAAGAAATTACGGTTATGCCACTGAGCTTGTTTTGCCTATAACTTCTTCGTTACAACTCCGAATCGAGCCTACTATGTGTCTACGGACTCATCTCAGTACAATCTATCTAAAAATACCAGTCGTTGCTCCAAACTCTTTCTGGATAAGAAAAGACTAAAATACCCCTACCCCAAGAGTAAATTCGTAATTTCATATTTAATTAACTTAAGTAATTTAATTTAGGAATTTAATTTAGAGTCGGGGTGTTACAATGGAATTGCTCAATACTTGCTTGATGTTAAGGACTTACAATTACCTTTGCAAGGCCTTGCCTTATGTATTTACACAGAGCTTGGATTTGGATTCAGGAATGGAAATACTGTTGAGTTGGAACAATATGGTGTAAAATTGGCTAATATAATATTTTAATGATTTTTTAGAAAATGAAAAGTAATTAGAAATTGTTATTCTTTTGAGGAATATAATACACAAGCTATACACTTCTTATACAGATACAAATACAAATACGATAATTAATATATGTGAGTCAAATCAAACAAAGTAATAAAAAATTATGATTCGACATGATGTTCAACTCTTAATTGCAGCTCTAGAAAGTCAACAATTTGCGTCACCAAACTCTCTCATAGAGGTGTCAAATGAACTGGGCCGGCCCGACATGGCACGAACATGGTCCACTCAAGTAAGACACGATACGGCATGATTCATATCTTTGGGTCGTGCCGAGACTAAGTAATTAGGTCTAATGGTTCGGGCCGGCTCCTAACCTGTCGCAAACTATACCAGCCGTAAATCCAACAGAGCGGCCTATTTAAAGCCCATTTATTAAATTATACTTATTTTAGAGAAAAATAATACGTAATATTATTACATATATATCTTAAATTCAAGACTATTTTTTTCCCTAATAATCTATATATATATATATATATAAAAAGCAAAAGGTAGAGAATGGAAAAATATTCAAAATATCAGAAAATGCCCTTAGTTAATGCAAACATTAAGAATTAAAATTATTAATTAAATGAGGATAATATGGTAAATTCACACTTTTTCATATTAAAAAATTTTATAAAAAAAAATTAGATAATGGATCCTATTTTTATAGAATACAACTACCCATTATCTTTTTTTATTCTAAAATAAAAAATAAAATTTTTTTTAAAAAGCCTCTCGCAAGCTCGGAAGCGTGTGTGGAGTGGCTAGTATATATTAAAAATTAATGTTTTCTTTATATATTTTTATTTTTTCAACTTTCAATTTTTAAAACCCAAACAATAATCTAGCAATTTTCTATTTAAATGTACTTTAAATAAAGTTATTGACCTTTTTTTGTTAACAATAATAAATCTTATTAGTATATACATAATTGTAAAAAAAAAAAGATTTAAATTAAGTTGTAAAAAAAATTACAAAAAAAAAAATGCAATGCATAAGTCAAATTTGGCGTATGCCCATATCGAAAATGGCCCAACACAAGTGCGGCCCAAGCTCATATGGACTTGGGCCATGAGCTCAAGCCAAAATTGATTTCTTAAATGGGCAGGATTGATGATTATACACCACTACATGTTGGTTTTAAGCCGTAGACGTCTTTTTTTTGTCGACTAAAAGCACTTTTGTGTTGTAAAATAAACGAGATTATGCGAGAATATTGAGATGTTTGTAAAGTAAATGAGATACAATTTTTAACGAGGTTCGGCCTTGCCTACGTCCTCAGAGAGCAACAGCAGTAACTTTTCCACTATGTAAAATAACAAGCTACAACTTTAGTGTTTACAATATATATGACTCACTGATTTTCCTCTGCTCTCTTTTTCTCTCCACTCACTCACCCTCATTCTTCCCTTCCTTTCGTTCCTCTTTGCTTGGGCTCTCATTTCTTTTCAGATGGTTGGTGTGTATCACGCAAGGGAAGGATGAAGCCTTTTTATAGGAAAAGTTGATAGCTTTCCGTGAGTGTGCAATAAACTCATGCACCAAAGTCTTCAAACAAATAGTAAGTGGGCTCCACTAATTTATTCTTTACAATACTCCTCCTTGAAAACCACAAAAAATATGTTGGTTGCTTTATCAGACTTTGCTTGGAGAAAAACTTAGTGAGGTAGAAAACTAATGGAAGAAAGACGAGTACAACAATCAGTATAGCATACTTCTGGATGCTCCCCCTGATGTCTTCATGACCATCTTTCTAGAGGGAGAATCTTTACGACTGAGTGAGGAATGTAGCCATTAACAATTCATGTAGTTGAGTAAGTAAATATATTTCCAATGAGCTATCTCTATGTAAATCATAGAAATTTCCAGAGTCCGCGTATCCAACAAAACCTAGGCTATTTGTAAGTTCACTTGAAAAGAATATGCCCGTATATGGTGTTATGCAGAGATATCATCAAATATGCCTCACATCATCCCAAAGTGATGGTGACGGAGTTGAGCTTTATCTGAAAAATACAATGTCCGGCCCAGTATACTTCCGGAAAATCATTTAATTGCCCAACGGATAATCCACATAAAAATGCTTTAATACTTTCTTAGTATAAGCAAGAATCTCGTTGGCATAATGCTCGATCTTTAGGCCAAGACAAATATTTCTTGAACTCTTCAGGAGTTTTGATCAATTATCAACTCTTCAAGAGTTGTAATGTGTTGCAACCATATCATAATTAATGTACTCATTGAGGCAATTTATACATATTAGTATTGAGTACAAGATTTGTGCTTCAGGCACATGTCCACGAACTTGCTTCATGCAATTTCAATCGTTCAAGGATTTTATTTAAGGGATTACACTTTATGACACATTATATAGCTTTAGATCTAGCTATTTGTCATGCTTGTACATCTTTTAATTAGGGAATCGCTTCTGGCGATATTCTCTGTGCATTTTATAACCCTTAAAGATAACATGTTGGTCTCATAAGTGCAATAAGAAGGCACGATTGCATCTGTAAATATGGAGAACCTCAACATTCCTTGTTTCTACTAGAAACATTGTGTCATACAAAGTGAGTATATTCCTCTTTATTCTAAACACCCAAGTATAACCTTCAGGGTTAACATCTTTTGGGGTTCGTGTTATGGGTTTGTTCTTTCACGTTCATTCTCATATGTAATGGAATTGCCTCTTCCATTTTTGGCCAATGATATTGTCGACATTTAATAATAGAACGTAGTTCCAATCAACATAGCCCATTGATGATTTGAGTAGCTACTCCAAAACCAAAAATTGTCATTTATCAATTCATGATCCCACCACCGCATGCATCAATTATAAGTATTTCTTTGCTTTTAAGTACCCAAGCCACTCAAGGGGGCTTTTATTGTCTCTTTCCAGCTAGACATCTCTTATAAGATGAATTATGTGAGAATGTGGATCATAATGCTCCATAACCTCCAATGGGGCATTATTTACAGTAGGGCGTGGATAATCTCCATTTAGGGAGTTGAAACATTTAGAACCCATATATCTGTCATGTTGCAAACATGCCACAGATTAATACTCACATGTTAATGAATTGTCCTTCTGGGACTTTAAACCATGTAATTTGCTATGCATTCGGCGTGCACCGTATTAATATTGATATGTTAATCGATTGTCCTTTCGGGACTTCAATCCATATCATTTGCTATGCAACAGGCGAGCATCATATTGATCACTGCTATACCCATGTTATGTTCTTATGAGACTTTAATCTATGCAGTGTATTATCAATGTATTCAACTTGCAATCTATGAAATTTGCATTAATAATTCATGAATACATATCATAATGATATAAGCCATTCTTCTAGAATGATCATAATACAAGTCATTCTTCTGGAACGATCTATAATGCAAGTTATTCTTTTGGAATGGTCATTTGCATGGCGCTCTTCTAGAACGACCTTATCTCCCCATTTGGTTACCTTAAAGGATATCGTATATCAAAATAAGAGTACAAGCATGAAATAACAAAAGTAGTGCTTACATCCTTAGGTGGGAGAAACTTTTCTCAAATATCATTGAAGCTCGTATCGGCTTAGCAAATATAATGTAGTGCTTGATGATCTAGTTTTGTCCTGCAAGAGCAAAAATCACAATTCTTCTATCTCTGTCCAAAAATAACCCTCAGTGTTAAGATCACTACATGGATTCTTTCTTCATATATTCTTTCTAAAGAAATAAAATCCATTATGAACAGAGAATTATAAAAGAAAGAAAAGATACAAAGAATTGTGATATTGATTGCAAGGTAGGTAAGTAATCAGGGAACGAAACTGGTGAGGTAACAGACAACAAACTCTCATTTCTCCTAGTATAGAAGAACTTCAGGAGACTAGAGCATGTGGTCGTCTTTACAGCTCCCTGACATCGCTGAAACATAATCATGGATAGTCTCGCTTCCTGAATGGATGATCAGAGATAGTCTCGCTTCTCAAGTAGATCAAGTGCTCATTGATAAGAAAAACAGGTGAATATTGCATCATTAGATATGGAGAATTGGAGAAAATTTGATGTATTCTGCAAAGAAAATTTCTTTAGTAACATATTTATACATAAATGAGAGGAATAGTTAGGTCCGGTGAATCTCAAATTAACCACAGAAATTTGTGAGGTTCTCGGGGTGCTTTTGAAAAAGTAGGTCCGTGGAATCCGCAAAGCAAAACCGGCTTTGACAAAAATAATCCTTGAAAATACCTAAAGTTCCGACAAACATTAATGGAGGCCGCGTGAAGTTTTGGAATCTAGAAAAGAAAAAAAGAATATGAGGATCCGAGAAAATATTGGGATCTCGGAAACGGTTGCCTCTACAAGGCCTGATCTACGTTTAAACTCAACTTCCTTCCATTTTTTGAAAATTCAGCTTTTATAAGACTTTCCTCAAACCCTCTTAAAATGACTTCCTCTTCTTCTCGCCCAAATCATTTTGATTTAAATGTTGCCCCAAAAATAATCCGTAATGCCAAAGTCTGGCGTCTATCCTTTGTATCCCAAAATCGTCATCTCACGGTTAATGATTCTGTGATGATGAATGATACGACTACTGTCATAATAGCTAGGAATTTCCTTACTCCGATGGATGAAATACTGTTAACAGGAAGGTCTGACGAAAAGGCTATTGATGACTCAATGGCTTTTAGCATTCAGAGTGTTGCTTTTGTTTCTAAAATGGCTGATCGTTTGCGTGCTAGAGCAAACGAGATTCAGGAGCTGAACACTGAAAATTTGTCTCTTCAGAGAATGCTACATAAGTCTCAACAAGAGGTTGAGAAACTTAAAGAGGAAAATAAGGCCTTGTTGAAACTGGTGAGTTCATACTCCATTGATACCCGGACAAGGCTTGACATGCTACAGATTTCCAATGAAAAGATTCTAGGAGACCATGAGAGGCTCATGGCTAAGCTTAAGATGCGCCATCCTCTTCCTTTAGAGGCTTCCAGAACATAATGGAATTTTATAGATTTTATAGAGCCTGCTCCTTCCTTGCAAGTGAAAAGAATCTATCTGTTGTATGCTCCTTTCCTGTTATAATAATTGGGTAAATTCTTAAACTTGCACCTGTGTTTTTACGTCTTTTCAAAATGATGGTTTGGAACCTTGTACCTTTTCAAATAACCACATCAAATCTCTCAAATTACATATTTCAATGCATGTGAGTCCGGAACTTCTGGCTCGGGTTAAACACGACTTGAAAATTTATTTGCCTTTTTAAAATGGGCATGAAATATAAATTGAGTAAAAGCCATGATAATATTGCAATATAGTAGTGAAGAGCATTAACTACTATATACCCAAAACTTTAGGTTTGGGATCTCTTATATATTTGGATCCACGGGCTCCTAGCCCAGATCATATAATATAGCAAAATATGTGGGGAGCCTCAATTCATCCTTTGAGGTTTATCCTGATATTATCCATTTCACGGTGTATTCTTGACAACCGAAATTCACAAAATATATTTCTTCCTTGAGGTGTCGATTATAACATAATTGAACTTATTAAATTCATCATTTTCTTATGCCAAAGAAATATGTGGTGTATCACAATTTGTAATAATACCTCAAAGGTTGTCTATTTAACTATTGGAACTTCAGGTTCTCAAGCTTGTTTTCATATTTTGAACTTCAGGCCAAAATCGCATATTTTCATGGTATGGACATTCAATACTCTTAGACTTTGAACTTCGGGCCAAAATCACATATTCTCATGGTATGGACATTTTTATAATTTCATGTATATATTTTAGGACTTCGGGCCCTTAATTGTCCATGTTTTAAGGAACTTCTGGCATCTCATTCAATTGCTCATCCATGAGTTTAAGGAACTGCAGGATCCTTTTTGTATATAGTGATAGTTTACCCAAAATAGTTAATATTTATGTATATGTCACTATTCATGTATATGGTACTATTCATCAGGTCATGAATACGTGTCTATTCATGCGTATAGTACATTTGTCAATACAATTACTATTCATGTGTATGGCACTATTAACCAATACGACACTGTTACATTATCAAAGAACTCTAAGTCCTTATTTACATGTCAATGATCAAGGATCTTCAAGTCCGATCACTTGTTTACAAATATAGTACTGAAGAGACTGCCAGCTCTCACACCATTATCATCATCAATGATCTTCAGGTCCTAATGTAGTTGTATGATGAGGATCAAGGAACTTTTGGTCCTGATCTCTGTATGCTGTAAAACTCATCATATCATGCAATTAATTCATAAAATAAATTGCTGGTATGGACGATAATCCCGCACCATACTTTAAATAAATGTAAATATGCGGTAAAATAAATTCATAAATTAAATTGCTTGTAAATAAATTGCTGGTATGGACAATAATCCCGCACCATACTTTAAATAAATGTAAATGTGCGGTAAAGTAAATTCATAAATTAAATTTCCTCATGTATAGACGTTAATCCCGCACCATATCTTAAATAATAAAGTAAATGTTTGATAAAGTAAACGTGCTGGTATGGGCACGAATTCTACTCCATATTTTTAAATAAAAAATAAAGGCAGTTGTGTGAACGATAAACCCGCACTACACCTTTAAATAAATACTGTTATCTGTTATATGGATAATAAACCTACACCATACGTAAATAAATTATATAAGTAATAAACCTACACTATATAGTAAATAAAATAAATATGAAATTAAAAACCACCATTAAAAATATAAATGGTGAAACCGTAGTTAATAATAGGAAAGTAAATAAATATAGTATATTATATTACCATAAACTTTTCATATTAATATTACATATCATGGGCTGTCAACTTGAAAACCGCTTTTTTGTTTTTGTTTCTTTTTCTTTCGGTGGTTCTTCTCAATGCTAGAGGAAATAATATAATATTATTATACTAATATAGAAAAGTAGAGACAAACTTTAGTGCTAGTCATTCACGTTTGTCTGCTCCCTTAAATCAATTGCTATTCACAACAGTCTTATCGCTTAATTATATGGCCATCAAGAATTCTTTATCTTTGGTAGAAGTATGGCTTAGGAGACTCAGAAGAAGTTTTGTGAACCAAGTATGGTTCTTAAATCTGTGAAGTGAGTTATGAAGGAAAAAGATCTCATCAAGCCTATGCTTGAGTTTTTGCAAGGTGGTCTGTTTTGGAATTTAATAACTATCAAGAAAGAAAGAGTAAAACAGGGGGGTTTTGATAGGAGACTCAGCTGGTATTTGGGAGATATTCGTGCTGATAACGTGTTGTAAAATAAATGGGACTATGCAAGAATATTGAGATGTGCGTAAAGTAAATGAGATACAATATTTAACGAGGTTCGGCCTTGCTTACGTCCTCAGAAAGCAGCAATAGTAACTTTTCCACTATGTAAAATAATAAAGCTATAACTTTAGTATTTACAATATATATGACTCACTGATTTTTCTCCCTTTGAGAATTTTTCTCTGCTCTCTTTTTCTCTCCACTCACTCATCCTCTTTCTTCCCTTCCTTTCTTTCCTTTCTGTCTAGGCTTTCATTTCTTTTCAGAGGGTTGGTGTGTATCACGCAATGGAAGGATGAAGCCTTCTTATAGGAAAAGTTGATAGCTTCCCATGAGTGTGCAATAAACTCATGCACCAAAGTCTTCAAACAAATAGTAAGTGGGCTCCACTACTTTATTCTTTACAACATTTTGTTAATTCAAAAGTTTAGTTTTAGTGGGATTAATAAATTATTAATACTGTAGGAGACAGTAGATAGATAATTGGAGAAAAAAAACTGCGTTTATTAAACCAATGGGTAACAGTAATTAATCATAGTTAAACCAATGGGTGACAGTAACAGTTTCACAACAATTGATCATTATTGAGTTTCAAACTTGATAAGTAGGAGGATACAGTGCATGGTTTTTATTAATGTACGTAAAAACCAATAGCTAGCTAGGATCTCCTATGTCATGGGCACAGCTATTAGAGGCTGAGCCTTCTGTAAAGTGAGGCCAAACTTGTCTTCCATGTTCATGGTCTCTGGTGCAACCCCATCTTCAAGCTTCCAGTTATCAAAGGAGTTAAGAAGTGACCCCAACATCAAGTTCAGCATTCTCATTGCCAACGGCAACCCAGGACAAATTCTCCGTCCACCACCAAACGGGATAAGCTCAAAGTTCCTCCCTGTAACATCCATGTCCAATCCCAAGAACCTCTCCGGCATAAACGAGTTCGGGTTGTCCCAGATGCTGGGGTCTCTGCCTATGGCCCATGCGTTGACCAAAACTTGTGCACCTTTTGGTACAATGTACCCGCAGATTTCTACATCTGCTCCGGCTTTGCGAGGAATTAGCAATGGAGCTGCCGTGTGCAAGCGCAAGGTCTCTTTGATTATGGCTTGTAAGTAAGGGAGCCGAGTGATGTCTGATTCCTCCACTGGTTTTCCTTTGCCAATGATGTGCTTCAGCTCCTCTTGAGCTTTTGACAGTTTTTCGGGGTTGTGTAGTAGCTCAGCCATTGCCCATTCTAATATGGCTGAAGTTGTGTCTGTGGCAGCAACAAATAGATCCTATAATAATTGGCCAAATTGATTAACTAGTACGAATAAATACTTATACCATATCAATTCAACATCTGATCTACCATTTTCGTGGTAAACTTGACCCCCGATTGAGACAGTATCAAATGAAATAATCAGTTTAGATGATACATATAGCCGCAGTAATAATTAAGAAAACGAAAAACAAAAGCGAAAATGTATAGTAGTCATAATTAATTTTGAAATCTAAGCAATTTATACCTATATATCAATTGAAACAAAGTTATCAAGATTAAAGGAGAGCTAGAGTATATATAGATAGCCACTAACCAGGAACAAATGTTGAGTTTCAACCATGTCCATATCCTCATTTTTCTCTTCACTACTGTTTATAAGGGTATCTAACATATCACTGGTTATGATATAGTCAGGTGCTTTTCTTGATTCCATTCTTTGGATGATCAAGCGATCGAAGAGGTCAAACATCTTCAGGATGTGACGAGTCAAACGGCGCCGTATCCCCACGGGGTCAATCTTTTTAAGCACTGGAAAATAGTCAGCCAAGTTTGGTTTCGAAATCTCTTCCATAATACTCCGCACCAGCTCCTTGAACTCTCTAGCCCTCTCACTATTCTGGCTCGCTAAATCCACAGAGAAGACAGTCCGCGACATCAAATTGAGCGTAGTTTTGAAAGCAGCGCTTCCAATCTCCACTCCATCACCTTTTACAACGCTTTCATGGACATCAGCTATGAGCTCTTGCACTTTTAGGCGACGGTTGGCTTGGCTGGCGTCGAGAACTTTGGTGGCGAACAATTGGGAGTTGCATATTTTGCGAAGGTTTCTCCACTTAGCTGAAACAGGTATCCAGGGCATGCCGTTCTCGCCATGTTTACAGGCTTGGACTGAATCTAATACTGTTCGGTTGCAAAACAATTGGTCATGGGTTTGGAGAACTTGTTTAGCTATGGTGGATGAAGAAACCACAACAGTTGTGATTTGGCCAAGATGTAAAGTCATAATGGGGCCATAGCGTTGTGAAAGCTTGGTTAGGGAGCGGTGGGGTTTGTTTCCAAGCTCTAGAAGATTTCCAATGAAAGGAAGTGGCTTTGGTCCAGGTGGAAGCTTTTTGGGACTTCTTCTTGCAAATGAATAATAGAGGGCATGGACTGAGACCCAGGCAACCATAAGACACATTAGAGTGGCTCCAGCGAAGGAGCCCAGCCCGAGGCAAGGGCAGAAAAAAAAAAAAATTCCGCTCCAGCGTGCAGCCCAGGCCCGGGTTTGGTGTGGGACCCACCAACTCGGGCCAGCCCGAAGGCCAAACCAGCCCCAGGTCCAAAACGAGGGTGCTGACGTCAGCGCTGGCGTCACGCTGACGTCAGCTAGCTGGTACGCTGCCACGTGTCGCGCTCAGTGCCTTCCGATCTGCTTCTCCTTTCTAATCCAACGGCTGAGGCTTTTTTGGGTGAAAAAAATATGAAAAAAAATTCTAAAAAATTCTAAAAAATTCTGATATTTTTTTCTATAAATACATATCAATACCCTTCACTTTCAACACCAATACTCTTACATTTCATTATACTTCTACTAATATTCACTCTTTTTACACAACATTTTCCTCTTTTTCATCTAGCATTTTGAAATTCATCCGAAATTTGAACCCAAATTTATCTGAATTTTGAATTTTGAAATTCATTCGAAATTTGAACCCAAAAATTTATCTGAAATTTGAACTTTGAAATTAATCCGAAATTTGAATCCAAATATCTTATCCGAAAATTTTATCTGATTATGAATAGTCTTGACACGTAGGAATCCGAAAATCTTATCTGAAAATATTACCCAAATTAATTATTTTCATTAAAAAATAGGAGGAAAAAACAAAAAAGTGAATAGTAATTGCCATGGCTAAGGGCAACGGGTGGAGAAACGATTTACTATTTGCAAGGGCAACCACTATTCACGTGAATAGTGCTTGCCCTAGCTCCACCCTTGCCATGGCTAAGGGCAAATGGGTGGAGTTGCTCTTAGAATGCAACTCAAGAAATCCATCTCTCGCCTAACTTAATTAATTTTTGGCACGATTGTTGAGACTTATCAAGAAAGCATGAAAATATCTTTTAAGTTCGTTTATACTTATCCTCTAAGCTAAGAGACAAACTTAGGTAATAAAGACATTTGAGAACAACTTGGGTAGGTAAAGAAATTTGACAACAATTTGGGTCTGGACTTAACTGTTACGAGTGGATGCTTTTACAAGCTATCTTTATTTACTTTAAGGTGAATTTCAATAAATATCATATGAACTTTTAGGTATGTGTGGGATTAACTTATAAATTTTTAATTTTTTCTAGTAATCACTTGAACTATTTATAGTGTTGAAATATTTACAATCTACGTCTAACTCCTTTAAAAATTTCCGTTAAATCAAATCACATGCTTCAAAAGTGATATTATTAAAAGTCATTTCCATCAATTCACTATAAATAAAAAATATAAAAATAAAACCAACCTAATTTTTCCACGACTTTCCCATCGCCTTCCAACACCTCCCAAATCTAGAAGAGTAGAAACAAAGGAAGAAAAGTGATTGAGCTGACAAGATTTCCAAATACATTTTTTAAATTGAAAAATCAACACCGAATAACTTAATAAAAAATTTACAAAACAAAAATCTGTAAACTAGTGGCATGGCTCTGTTTGCTTTTCCTTTAGATATAGCCTTCGCAAGTTCAATCTACCATCATATCTACAGTTTCTAAATTCATCTTCCTGTGATGTATTGTGAACAAATTTTAAGAGGCAGGACGTATGAAACCCAAGCCTAGCGAAGCAACTAACACCAAAATTTTGAGGAAAAAAAAAAGAAGAAAGATGAAGATTGGCCTCAATCATAAAGCCAATACAGTCCAATTACTCTATGCACCCCAATAAACCTTCCTCAGAAAAAAGAAAAAAAAAACTATCTTCATAGTTAATTCTGCTGGACGTTATTACAACAACTAATTGTTATTGAGTTTCAAACTTGATTAATGATTGAGATATATACACGACATAGTCTCTATTTTTTTTAAATAAAAGCGATCGATATTGGGTGGGTGAGATTCAAACACAGAATCTCGAGTGCAAGGAAGATAACTGTTCAAAATATGGATGGCAATTTTCCCCGGGTAAGGGTCTTCGCGCGGATTTGACCCTAATGGTCAGGTAAGAAGGATAAAAAACGGGTATGGGGATGGGTACGATAAATTTTTTGGGTATGATGTTAGGGGAGGGGCAGGGATAGTATTTTAATCCCTGACCCGAACCCTCCCCGTTTAGAATATACATATATATATATATATATATATTATAGTGTATATAAATATGTTATTAAAGTGATTGTGCCAATTAAGTTTTATATTTTCTATTATTATATTATATATTTATAAAATTTATACAAATCTTAAGCCACACTAATTATATATTTAGTTAACTTCCAATCAATATGTAAACATTCTTATATTGTCTTGTACGTAGATAATATATTATATATACTCATTATCTTGCCCTAGTCCTTTTTTGTTTTGTTTCAAACAAAGTAGTTTTATATTGATTTTTTCTTCCCTAGTAATGGGGCAGGTCGGGGAACCCATTCCCCACTGAAGGTGGGAATAGGGAATCCCTGATATGAATATTGCAATTATGAAGGCGAGAATGAGGGGAAAAGCTTAACGGGATGGGGATGGAAATAGCATACCCACCCCCGATCCGACCAATTACCATCCCTAGTTCAAAACCACTTGAGTTACAAGGTATATGCATACACAACATAATCTTAATTTATAAAATATGAAAACTTTATAAACTGATTTTCCTTTTGTCATTAATATGATCATTATACAGTATATATATACAAGTCTACAGAGAACAATCTACAATTACAGCAAGCCATTATCATAAACATAAGGATTAACTACACTTTAGTCCCTGGAGGTTTAGTGTCAGTATCGAAATGGGCCCCAAGGTTTCATTTAAATCAATTTCATACCCGACATTTTGAACTATTACCAATTTACACTTACCGTTACATTGATCGTCAAAGTCAGACGTTAAATGCTGACGTGGTAGTCGTGGGACCCACCTCATAACCAAACAACAGTTAGAAAGAAACGAGACTAAGGGCAATTTTGAAAGAAAAAAAAACAAAATAAACAAAGGTTTGACTTCTGTCCAATGCACACGTTCCAAGGCATGCTTCGGATACCCAAGCTTGGAAAAATCAAAGAAACTCAGTTTATGAGTTTTCGAGAGAGACATAGAGGAAATGGTTTGTTCGTGTTTTGGAGAGCAAAGATTTGAAATTGACTGCAAAAATCAAACTGAAACAGAGGCTTCCGAAATATCTGAAGAGTTTGAGTTGGGAACTTCGTCCCAAAGGATATAGAGGACCTTTCTACGGTACGTATGGCTTACTGTTCTAAGGTTCTTGGTAGATGATGTTTCTGAGCTAAACTTTCAAATAGAGAGTTTGAGTTTCGAGTGAAAGTTTGGTTTTTATAATGGATTGTGAGTTTCGAGTTAGGTGTCGATATCACTGTGTCCATTTAATTGGTAGATGGAATTGTGTGAATGGTAGGTGGTATGCGAAAGTAAACTTTGGCTTTTGTATGTGGTCCTACAACCAGTAGGAATCTTACCTTTTGTGTATGTGTGTATTGACATAGAAAGTTTGTACTTGTATGTGTGTATGCATATGTGTCTTTTTGTATTTGTATTTGTATTTGCATTTGTATGTGTGTATTTGTAAACAGCCTTACATGTATTTTTGTTTGGTAAAATTCATGTGTGGCTTTCGACATGCGGGGGATGAGGCAGGATTTTCTATTGAAATGTACCACAATGGTGAAATAAGAGGTAACTATTATGTGAATGGGTCTGTTGATTGGTTTGATTATTGTGATAAGGATAAAATGTCAATGACTGAGATAGATGTCATGGTAAAGGAGTTAGAGCACGAAGGTATGATTAACTACGGGTACAGTATTCCAAGTGATCATTTTGATTGTGGCCTAGTTAAGCTGGGTGAGGATGCAGATGTCTTAGACATGCTAGTATTTGTGCCAGACACTAGGTTGATAAATATATTCCTAGAACATGTCTTGGCATACAGTCAAGAGCAGTTTTACAGTCAAGTGGCTTCAAACATATTTATAAATTTGGAGGATGATTTTGGGACCAACACTAGGGTAGTGATTGAAGAGCTTGATGACAATTATGGTGCCATTGTTCTAGTGGGTGGGGGAGTATCCCAAGTGCAAAAGGTGAAAAAAAAAAACAAGTGTTGTAATAGAAGAGTTAAATGAAGAAGGGTTGAATCAAGAAGCAGGTGGACAAGGCAAATAGTCGAATCAAGAAAAAGAAGGGTTGAATCAAGAAGCAGGTGGACAAGGCAAAGAATTGAATGAAGAAGGGTTGAATCAAGAAACAGGTGGACAAGGCAAAAAGTTGAATGAGGAGGGGTTGACTAAAGAAGCAAGTGGACAAGGTAAAGAGTTAAATGAAAAAGGGTTGAATCAAGTAGGGTTGATTGAAGATGGGTTGACTGATGCAGCTTCTGAACAAGCCAAAGAAACTGCCACTGTGAATAAGGAGGAGAATTCTTATAAGGGCCAAGAAAAGCCAAATAAGGGTTTTTCTGATAAAGGCAAAGGCAAGAATAAAAACATGTCACATATGGTGAAGCGTGCTTTTGGTATAAATAAAAAAAAAAGATGCGGCAATTTGAGGAGGACAAAGACTGTTCACCATAAAGACGAAGAAGTTGTGGAAGGAAGGGTTGATGGCGTCAGGACTGAGTCCAAAAGCCATTCCGTGATGTTGAGAAGTGGAAGAAGATATGCAAATGCTGTAGACTTTGAAGATGAAGATGATGATGCTTTTAATAGTGAGGACTCAGATTATATGATTTCCAAGAACTTTAGTGAAGATGAAGATGATGTTTTTTTTTTTAAATGAATAAGTGGATAACCAAACTGAATGGACAGGGGTTAAAGAAACTGGGAATGAGGCTGCTCTTGTATGCCTACGGATGTTGAATTGGATTCTGAAGATTCTGAGTGCAAGGATTATGCCAAGTATAATTCTGACAAGGAAGTTGATAAGAATTAGCCGAAGTTCAATGCTGCAACTAACATGGCAGATCCAAAGTTTGAGATTGGCATGTTATTTACTGATTGTAAGGTGTTTAGGAGAACTGTTAGAGAATACTCCATCTTGCAGAATAGGGATGTTGTGTTTATTAGGAATGAGGCTTTGAAGTTGAAGGTAGTTTGTAGGGACCCAGATTGTGGGTGGATAATATATGCTTCAAAAATGCAACATGAGAACACATTGCAAGTGAAAACATATGTAAGTGAGTACACATGTACACAGCTATGGGAGAACTCTACTATGAAGTCAACATGGATAAGCAAGAAATATGTTGAGACATTGAAGTCCAATTCCTAATGGCCAATCAGGTCATTCAAGCAGACTGTTAAGAAGGATTATAATACATGAGTGTCAAGACTACAAGTGTATAGGGCAAAGGATAAGGCACTAAACCTGATTGAGGGCAGTTTCAATGAACAATATTCAAGAATTTCAAATTATTGTGAGGAATTAAGAAAGAGTAACCCAGGAACCACAACAATGGTTAAGTGTGATTTCCAACAACAGTTGGGGCAACCAAAGTTTCAAAGGTTGTATGTTTGTTTAGGAGCTGCTAAGAAAGGCTTCAAAGTTGGGTGTAGGCCCATTATAGGTTTAGATGGGTGCTTTTTGAAGAGTGTTTATGCAGGGTAACTGTTAACTGTTATGGGTATAGATGCCAATAATGAAACCTGGGTAATTGCATATGCAGTTGTGGATCAGAGTGCAAGGGTTCCTGGATTTGGTTTTTGGAGCTATTGGTTAAGGATTGTGAAATTGTTAATCAATTTGGCTTCACAAACAAAAAGATTTACTGCCTGCATTTGAGCAAGTGGTCCCTAATTGTGACCACAAGTTATGTGCAAGACACATGTTTTTCAACTATAGGATATTGTTCAAAGCAAAAAGCCTGAGAGACAAGTTTTGGGAAGCATCATATGCGACCACTGTCCCCCACTTTACAAGGGCCATGGAAGACCTGAAAAACCTATCCAAGGATGCATATGAATGGCTAACCACTCCAGATAAACCTCCAATACATTGGTCCAAATCACACTTCAATACTCATTTGAAGTGTGACATGTTGTTGAATAATCTGTGCGATTATTTCAATGCTACCATATTGGAATGTAGGGATAGACCAATTCTTACAATGTTTGAGTATATTAGATGTAGTTGATGAGGAGAATACAAGGAAGAAGGGAAAAAATGTTGAAATGGAACATGCCTATCTACCCAAGAATATTTAAGAAGGTGAAGGGAAATAAAGCCAAGGCAAGTGCTTGTGTGGCAATGTGGTCAGGTGGAGGTAAATTCCAAGTGTGAGGTGGTGGCCATGCATAATATATTGTGGACTTGGAATTAAGGACTTGTTCTTGTAGAGCTTGGGATTTGTAGGGATGACCTTGTGTTCATGCTATTGCAGCCATAAATTATAAAAGGGGTCTTAATGTCATGGATTTTGTGGATGACTGCTATTCGATAACAATTTACTTGAAGACATATGATAATCTCATACTGCCTATGAATGGGATAATGTGTGGGATAAGAGTGACTTTCTATCATGTCTTCCTCCGTCTTACTCTAAACAGCCTGGAAGGCCAAGAAAATGTAGAAACAAAGAAGAAGGAAAGCACAAGGGCAAAATGAAGATGAGAGCGTCAAGCAACCAAGTTGAAACTGCATTGTCTCACATTCCCAACACACAGGACTTTCTCAAATGTGGGCAATGTGGGAAAAAGAGACACAATAAGAGGACTTATCATAGGAATCTTCCCCCAAACACCAAACTGCAACTAAGAGGAAGAAGGGTATTGAAAATACCTAGGTATAGCAACTCAATATTGTTCAATTCTATCCCTTAATAACCCTAAGCTTTTGTTGCTAACTGACAAGAATTTTTATGTTGTAGACCACTATTAATCCATCTGAAGCAGCCACTCCAGCTGGTCCAAGCACCATAAAGAAAAGATCTAAGCCTCCAAGGCGTGTGCAAAAAGGGAAGCCTCTAGTAAGTAACTTTGCGTTGTCATGGTTATTATCACTTTTCTTAAATTTTCAAATAAAAGGTTAACATCCTAAACATTTTTCAGCCAAAACCAAGTAAGAAATGACATGCCACTTCTGAAGCACAACCATCCTCAACTTCATGTCCTCATGCCTTCATGCATCAACTTCTGTTTCAACTGTAGGATCAAATGTTGTAGATTGAAGCTGACTGAAAAAGGAATTTGATTACTCGCCTTTTTTTGTTAGACTGGCAGTTTGTGATTAGGAGGTTTTTGTTTTTGATAAATTGATCATGTATAACTTAAGTACTAACCTTTTTTTATGGATGTCATGGCATTCACATAAGCCTCAACCACTGTGAATGCAAATACATCCACTAAAACTGCCATTTTGGAATAAATTTGAATGGACATGAAATATGTAAGATATGCAATGTTATTATCTAGCTATTTTGAGCCCATTTTGAATGCAGAATTTTCTGAGTTTTTGGGTTGGCACTTTACTTCATTATTTTGGCCATTCACTTTATTGTTCCAGGTGCATCCATTTTCTAACTTCCCTGCTACATTGTTTTTGGCATTCCTTTGCATAATTTGACTAGCACTTGGGAAGCATCATTGGCCATTTACTTGATTGATTTGGGCTAATTTTCTAACTTTTATTTACATTGTTTTTGACATTCTTTTGCATAATTTCACAACCACATAGATTTAGATGGCCATTCACTTCATTTGCATACTCTTTATGATGGCCATTCACTTCATTTAGATATAATTCGCTACATATTTTGTCATTCCATTCACTTCATCAAGTTACAAAAAGTCAGCAATTAAACCCTTAACCCTTACCCCTAACCCTTAACCTTAACCCTTACATAACAATTAAACCATTACAAAATGCCACTAACAACCCAACACTTACAGAATCTCACAAACAACCCATAAACAATTCATTCAATGGCAGAAGCTAATTCCAAGCTCCTCTTTTTGTTCACTCCACATTCACACATCCTTCCCAAAATGATGTTTGCAAATAGAACCCACGAAGCCACCAACAACACCCAAACTACCTTTTCTCTTTCTCTTGCCTTTGCCACGGATTTCTCCAGCTGAATCCGTGATTTTAGAAGCACAGGAATCACTACCTTTGACCGTTCACACATGGCCGGATCAAACCATGCCCAGAATTGACAACCCTTATTCTTAGTCCCACGTACCTTTGCTGCACACATGGAAAATCGCCTCCCAAGATTCGAATATGTCCAAGAGGTTCGAATTGTAGCAGTCTTTCTGCACCAACACATCGGCGCCTCTTCATCCAATCCAACTAGCCAATCGGATCTTCTTCGTCAGTTTTCTCTCCACTTTTTTCCTTTCTCCTTTTTATCTTTGCTCTCCAAAACACGAACAAACCTCTCCTTTATGTCTCTCTCAGTATCTCTCGAAAACTCAGAAATTGAGTTTCTTTGATTTTTCCATGCCTTGGGTATTCGAAGCACGCCTTGGAAGTCAAACCTTTGGTTTTTTTTTCCAAAATTGCCCTTCGTCTCGGCTTTTTCTAACTGCTGTTTGGTTATAAGGTGGGTCCCACAATTGCCACGTCAGCATTTAACGTCTGACTTTGACGGTCAATGTAACGGTAGGTGTAAATTGGTGAAACTTCGAAATGTCGGGTATGAAATTGATTTAAATGAAACCTTGGGGCCCATTTCGATACTGACACTAAACCTCAGGAAATAAAGTGTAGTTAATCCTAAACATAAATATGGAATTATGGCCTAATAACAACATAATTGACAGCTAACCAATTCCTATCATTAGTAGGATTAATTATTCTAACTGAAATACTATTCTAACTCCCTAATACTCCCCCGCAAATTGAGCACGGACAACATAGCAAGATTTGAGTGAAGAAACTACATGGTGACGGAGATGGCGGCAACAGTCAAATGTAGTAGTCCAGTAAGGGAAGAAGAACTCCATAGGTGCAACAAGGCTTGATAGAAACAAAGTAACAGAAAAATAAAAATAACGCCCTTTGAAAGGCAACAAGTGAAGGAGCGCATGGGCTTATGGAAGGAAAGAATAAAATGACGGGCTGACATAAAAGTCCGATATACCTAGGAAACAACTCTAGGCACCTGAGAAACATAACTCTACCTAGGAATCACCCTCTAGGTAGGATAAAGAGCATGCGTTAAGTGGGAAAATAAAAGGATGGGGGAAGTGAAACCTATCATCAGGTGGGAAAGGCCAAAAAGTGGTGCACAAAGAGAGAGAGAAACAAATTTTAAAAGTAAAGGGATGGGGAAGAATAAAACCACAAAAAAAACAAACACCTGCCATAACGCATAGATAAAAAAGAGGAAAAAAACCATGCGAGAGTCTCACGGTGAGACAAACAAAAGACAAGGAGCGTGAGCAAGACAGGCCCTTGAGACAAGTGCAGAAATAAATTAGGTTTTTTTTTAAATAAATTAAATATTAGAAAATGAGGACAAAACCCAGCACGTGGAAAGCATAGAAATATGGAGCTCAAGAAAGAGAGCCAAGCGCAGGGATATTAGTGGTGTGCAAAGTAAAAGAAGAAGATTACAAAGATAAAAGTGAGAAAGGTTAAAAAGGGAAAAGAGAGAAAAGAGAACTCTTTGATAGGGAGGGAGAGAGTCTCTCAAATAAACAGAGAAATATGGCTCAAAACAAAGAAAGTTGAGGGAGATTTCAAGAGAAGAAGGGAAACCAATGATAGAGAGGTATGGTCTTCGAGGGAAAATAAACAAAAAGAGGGAGCTTGTGAGAACAAGAAGCTCAAGAGGGTAAGGAAAAGTTTGATGCTCGGTTTCAGCAGAGAGAAGTGGCCCCATATTGATGGATAACAAGGGGTTGGCGAGCCAAAAGAGGGTTAGGCAACGGCTGTGCAAGAGAATAACAATGGCAGGATAGCACAGCATGAGAGAGATAAAGGCCGGTGAGGAAACTCACGGAGGAAACAGAAATCTAGCCATCATGGCCAACGAAGATAAATGGAGCTGTGTTAGGTTGCCTTGAGATAGCTCCACAATGAAGATGGTGCAGCAGAGACACAAAAATAACGGGCTAACAGAAGAAAAGGTTACAGTCGTAAAAGAGAGGTGTGGCTATAGCTAAGGTGGAAAGAAAAAATATATTCATCAGAAGCTCCACGACCAGCCAAATTTTCTCCTCCAAAACCGCCACCAAATGCCTCCATTCTTGGCGGCACTAGTCCCGTTAGAACCGTCTCACTTCCCTCTTCGATTCCCAACTGGTCCCAGCCTTGATTCGCCATCGTGGTGGCCGAAATCAGCCACGAAACAATTGGTGTTATAGAGTTTTTTTGTAAACTTTCGGGAGCTCATTCGGAGGCCTCCGGCCACCAAATCTTTCGAATTTTATATGATTTTATATCCTTTCAACATGTTCTATCTGCTGGTTGTGTTAGTTTTGAGAAATTTCTGCATTTAATTGGTTGATTAAGCGATTGAAGTTTTGGCCAGTTTCGATCTCTGATTCCGGCCACTTCCATCAACTTTTTGGGGTAGGTCCAAGAACAAAAGTTGCTCCACTATATGTGGTGATCATGTACGTATAAGTCTTAACTAGCAGTTTGGAGATTTTTCGATCGCCGGAATCACTTTGGACACTCACGAGCTACCAAAGCATGGGACACCTTTCGGCCTGACCTTAAGTCCTAAAATTATCTTCATGTCATCCCAAGCACGATGGTATGCTCGGATATGAATTTGGTTACCGTTCGATTGTCGATCGAATATTGCATATTAAGCGTTATCCGGGTTCGATATGTTCGGGCCGTTGGATTGACTCCAATTAGATATATATTGATCTAGGCATTCCTAAGATTGTGTAGGAATTCACGGATCTTGAATCGGATCGCCGGATGTTCCAATTCAATTACTTAAAGTATGCGTTAAACGATAACCTCCAATCGTCCAATCACGAGCAATTCGGACCAAACTTGCAGGGTAGATTTAGAGGGGTGTGTTGAACCTATAGGAACTCCCGAATTTGTGATTGGAGGTCGCGGGCCCCGCGGGTCCAATTGACCAAGTTTAGGCGGTTTGACCCCTCGGTTGACCGTGAGTCTTTTGAGGTATTTATATCATTTGAGAAGTATTAGAATGACCATGCAGACGAGTCCTCACTGAAAATTTAGTTATTCGGATCATGTTATGGATTTATATAATTATGAGAAGAGTATATATAGTTATATATAGATTGCTAAATTGTGCATAGTTCTATTATTTATATTTTAAAGTGTATTATAGTAATTGATAATATATTTGAATGTTATTCTCAATGCTTGGAGATTATACATTATTGGAACTAATGGAATCTCTAGGAGTAGTGATTATTTATTTATTCCCTTATTCATTTACTTATTTAGTTATTTATTGCTATGAAGATTATAATTACAGTATTGGAATGGTTGGATAATCGGAGTTTGACATGATTAACAAACTAATTAGCTATTTAAGTTCATGTCTATATTTAATACATATACTCAATAGCTGAAAATGGATTTGTTGAATAAAGGGAAAGTTTGTGATAAGTTTTGGATATGGCTTTTCAAACCCATCTCAGGAGTCCCCCCCTCCCCCCCCCCCCTATTGCCCTTGAAATAGATTTGTCATTTATGACATGCCCCATGAGTTTCGGGACGCCTGAACTGTGTAGTTTGAAGATATGCGTTCTCGGGCCTACTACATGTCCCTCGAGTTCTGCGAGGAATGAGGCCCAGGCTAACTAATGGCCCCTTCAGGCCTACGAGGAATGCGGCTCGGGTTAACTTTGTGTTTCCGAAGCCTGCGAGGAATGCAACTCGGTTAACTTTGTGTTTCCGAGGCCTGCAAGAATGGAATTCACGGACTAATATTGGAATTGATAGATTATTATTGGAATTGACGGAATATTATTAGAATTAACGAAAAATTATTGGAATTGACGGAATGTTATCGGAATTGATGGAATATTAAAGGAATTGACGAAATATGGATAGGGGTATGTCCAGGTGGAAAGAATCTCAAGAGACAAAACCTAATCCTATTTAAAATAGGACTAACATAAAAGCACTTAAGTGAAAATAACTCCAACTAGGAATCCTATAATGAATGCATGATTATGTCATGATTATGCATGATTTTTTCCCTTCAAAAAATAACAATTTGGGTTTTGCCCGTACTCAAATCATTTTTTCTCCCAACCCTCCGGACTCAAATTTTAAGTCTGCAACTTAATTAAATTGTTTAAGAATGGTTTAAGTCTTTTTTTTTTTATGGATAACTTTTCTTCATTTAATCTTTTTAAATAACATCATAATTTAATTTTTTGAACAATTTGACCTAAAAAAAATTGAAATTCCATAAATTTAATTTTATTCCAAAAGTAAACACACAACATAAAAAAAACACACACAACATAATTGAAACACAAAATGAGGATTGAAACAATTGTCGACCTCATTCACCATCTCCAAAGCTCCTCCAAAGGTGATTGATCAAATCATGTCGGAGACTCTGATGCACATGTGGAGATTGAACTCTATTATGACGAATCATGTAATCAGAGAGAGTCTGCCTATCTTGGTGGTACTCATATGTAATGCTTGGCTCCAGCTCATATTGTCTTGCTTTGGCCCTCATGGATCGTTGTGAACACATATCCTCATCATCAAATTCCTCTTCAACATATTCATACTCATCCTCCACAATCATGTTATGCAAAATTATACACATCATCATGATTGAATAGAGGTTATCCCTGCACCACATACGTGTAGGGCCCCGAACAATAGCCCATCGAGCCTGTAATATTCCAAATGCTCTTTCAACATCCTTCCTGTATGCTTCTTGCATTCGTGCAAAAAGCCTCTTCTTTGGGTTATCAGGAGAAGATATGGTCTTCACTAAAGTAGCCCAACAGGAGTAGATCCCATCTGCCAAATAGTAGCCAAATGGTATTGATTTCCATTGACAATATATTCAACATGAGGAGCCACTCCATGTACCACATCATTGAACAATGGAGAACGAGCTAAAATGTTGATATAATTGTTGGATCCAGGGGCTCCAAAAAAGGCATGCCATATCCATGTGTTGTACGAGGCCACGGCCTCTAGCACAATAGTGGGTTTTTTTTTGTGACCGGTAAACTGGCCTGCCCAAGAAGATGGGCAATTCTTCCATTCCCAATGCATGTACTCAAGACTTCTTAACATGCCTGGGAAGCCTCGACTGCTTGCCTTGTGCAATAGCTTGTAAAGGTCAGCTGGATTTGGAGACCTGAGGTACCATTGGCCATACACAGCTTCAACAGTGCAACAAAACTTACGGAGTGACTCAAGAGCTGTGCTTTCACCCAATCTACAGTACTTGTCGGTCGCGTCAGCTGAGCATCCTCATGCGAGCATATGAAAGACAGCGGTTAACTTTTGCTCAGGGGATAGCCCTTGTCGACCGAGCCCGTCTTTTTTTTGGCGAAAGTATGGCTCGTGGTTGACAACATCATTCAAGATGCGGTAAAACAACTCTTTCCCCATTCGGAACCGCCTATGAAAGTCCGTAGTATTAAAATGTGGCCTTTCAACAAAGTAGTCGAACATAGATTGCGATGACGATCTTCCCTCTCACGGTTCTTATACACACGACCGATTGCCGACCCACCATGTTTGGTGGCTTCATTCTCCAGTGAAGTATGGTGGACAATGGCTTCTAAATCATCTAAATCATCATCAAACATAAAGGAAAATATGGCCTTGCCACGGTTATCCATTGAAAACTTCAAATGATATGAAAAGCATTGGAATGAAGAAGATGATGTGCTTGAAATGATATCAAAAGTATGAGAATAAAAGAGTTGATGAAATTTACAAAGGAAAAATAAATTGAGAAATAGAAAAAATATTTTTAGTAGATTAATTGAGAAATGAGGGAGTATTTATAGAGTTTGGAGTGAGTTTTGGGGTTGGATCTTATTTGGATTAATTTAAAATATTATTTTGACTATTGGATCTTTTTTTTTACCCTTAAAATAGCTTAGATTTAATCTAGATCGTTAATTTAAAGTTACTATTAGAATTTTAAATATATATAAATATTTGAATTGCAACGCCACTTTGAGTTGGAATAAAGCCAGCATGTGGGCCTAGTCTCTTTTTAAAGATACTATTACATTTATAAATAAATAAATAAAAAAGGAGCTGTTGGAATTGCAACGGCTCTCTCACCAGGAGCTGACACGTGGCATGGGCAGCAGACAAACTCATCAGAGCTGGTCCCAGCGCGGGTCCCAATATTTTTCCCATGCATATGGGCTATGCCACCTTAGCGCGGGCTCCACTAAATAGTTTTGGGTCCAGGCTAAATGTGGACTGGTATTTGGGTCCAAATTTAGGTTTTCTCAAATTTTGGGTTTTTCATTTTCTTGGGTTGGGAGAGATTTTGGGGGATATTTTGGGTTTAAGTCCTTGGTTGAAGATGGCCTTATGTTTACTGTTTCATTCTTCTTCTTCTTTTTTCCTCCTCGCTTTTTTTTTTTTTTCATGACATACTTCAATTGTTCTATGTTTCTATATTTAAATATGCTTCCTTTTTTTAAGTACAAATTTGAAACATTGGGACTTTATATTTTATTGTGTTTACTGTCAAATTTTATTTTTTTAATCTTTTCCAAATTTTTTATTTATTGAAATGCTCGTAAAAAAAATTAATATAATATAAACATACATTAAAATAAAATAAGTTAACAACAACAAAAATGAACGCGTAAAATAAATTACATCATAAAATAAAATAAAAAATACTTATAAAGTCCCCTATTGTGAGAAAGACAGTAATATTTCATCGGGGCTCTAAATGGAGTTCTATCCACCATATTTAGAGCCTCAACCATTACAGATGGCCTTATAGAACTCCGGATATAGAGCCCCTCATTGTGAAAAAGATACCTTTAGAGCCCGTAATATTTCATTAGAACTCCAAATGAGACTCTATCCACTATATTTAGAGCCTCAACGAGGATGGCCTTAGATAACCTGATAAGATAAACAACGCCATCCACCATACGAAGTGGTGGCCTTAGATGAGGTTTGTAATTTAAATCACCATCTTTTTCAATCCACAACATGATGAAAGAGTTGAAGGCATAGAAACAAACAACGAGGTCCAAATAACAAAATGCATCACACTCAAATAGGGACAGTGGGACTTTTTTGGTAGGTGCTTACAGGAAAAATGGTTAAAAAGAGGTCAAGTGGGGATGGGGATGGGGCTCTATATTCTTTATATTTTTTATTTTGTGTGTCTCCTTGAGCCCCTCATGACAGTGGCAGAAAAATTCTCCACCACTTCGTATTTTAGCTGCATGTAGGCTTCCCAAGAGATAGAAGAGAAGTTCACTTGGGGGCCCTGCAGGCCCTTATACCCAAGCAAGTTCAAGGCTTCCTCCCTTTAATTTTTTTTTTTTTTTTTTTTTAAGAAAAGAGATATATATTATTGCTCTCTATTTTGCCACATGGTAGGAAAGTCCCCACCTAAGTTTTTCTCTTTCGTGTTTATCTCCTAGCATGTAGGATATATATATATATCAGTAGTGAAAAAAATGCTCATGTCCTCTGAACAATTGTGCCAAAAATTAACGGGCTGGAAGAAGTAGAGAGAGATGGATTTTTTGAGTTGTGTACTATTATGTCTTATGGTTGCCTGGATCGTAATCCAAGCCCTCCAATATTCATTTGCAAGAAGAATTCCCACAAACCTTCCACCTGGACCAAAGCCATTTCCTTTGATTGGAAATCTCCTAGAGCTTGGAAACAAACCCCACATCTCTCTAACCAAGCTTTCAAAACGCTATGGCCCCATTATGACTTTACAACTCGGCCAAATAACAACAGTTGTAGTTTCTTCATCCATCGTCGCCAAACAAGTCCTCCGAACCTATGACCGATTCTTTTGCAACCGAACGAACGCAGATGCACTCCAAGCCTGCAGCCATGCCAAGCACGGCATGCCCTTCATACCTGTTTCAGCTAAATGGAGAAACCTTCGCAGAATATGCAACTCCCAATTGTTCGCCACCAAAGTTCTCGACGCCAACCAGGCCAACCGTCACCTAAAAGTGCAAGAGCTCATAGCTGATGTCAGCGAAAGCGTGGTAAAAGGTAAGGCAATTGAAGTTGGAAGGGCTGCTTTCATAACTACCCTCAATTTGCTGTCACGTACTGTCTTCTCTGTGGATCTAGCGGACCCGAAAAGTGAGACGGCTAGAGAGTTCAAGGAGTTGGTGTGGGGTATCATGGAAGAGGTCGGGAAACCAAACCTGGCTGACTATTTTCCTGTGCTTAAGAAGATTGATCCCATGGGGATACGGCGCCGTTTGACCAAGCACTTCCGGAAGATGATTGACCTCTTTGACAGCTTGATCTTCCAAAGGTTGGAAACAAGAAAATCACATGATTATGTCACAGCCAATGATATGTTGGATACTCTTATAAACATGAGTGAAGAGAAAAATGAGGATATGGACATTCCTGAAACTCATCATTTGTTTCTGGTTAGTTATGGATATAGCTTTCCTACATATACTAATTGCTAATTAGAGTGTATCTTTTTGTGATTATTAAGGTTGTTTTTGGTTTTGTTTATACCATCTAAACTGACTTAAAGACGGTTGAGATAGTACACGTAGTTTTATTAGTTCATTATTATACATATATGCTAGCTCCGATTAATTTTCTGACTAAGTAATCAGCCATTTGGTGAATAATATAGGATTTATTTGTTGCGGCCACAGAAACAACCTCAGCCACATTGGAATGGGCAATGGCTGAGCTACTATGCAACCCTGAAAAACTGTCAAAAGCTCAAGAGGAGCTAGAACAAGTCATTGGGAAAGGGAAACCAGTTGAGGAAACAGACATTGCTCGACTTCCTTACTTACAAGCAATAATCAGAGAGACCTTTCGGCTGCACCCAGCTCTTCCATTTCTTGTCCCCCGCAAAGCCGAAGCAGACCTAGAAATCTGCGGGTATTTTGTACCCAAGGGTGCGCAAGTGTTGGTCAATGCATGGGCCATAGGCAGAGACCCTGGCATTTGGGACAACCCAGCCTCATTTATCCCAGAGAGGTTCTTGGGATTGGATATGGATGTCACTGGCGGAAGCTTTGAGCTTATCCCGTTTGGTGGTGGGAGGAGAATATGTCCTGGCTTGCCCTTGGCAATGAGAATGTTGAACTTGATGTTGGGTTCACTTCTTAACTCGTTCCATAATTGGAAGCTTGAAGATGGAGTTGTACCAGAAAACATGATCATGGAAGAGAAGTTTGGCATCACTTTGCAAATGGCTCAGCCTCTGAGAGCTGCTGCCATGGCCGTGCCATAAAATATCCTACTAGCTATTTGTTTTTACCTAAGTTAATATGTTGTGAAATTGAATGAAAACTATTCATGCCATGGAATAAAAACTATTCGTGCCATGGATACTCTCACAAGTTCCTCCAAATAGGTTGTGTCCATTTTTCTTGCCATGGAATAAAAATTGCATATTTAACTTTCAGTTGTCCATTTTTTCTTCTGCTCATCTGGAATAGATTTTGTTTACCTCAACGTTGTTTAACTTCTAGTTTCAGGTTTTCTTTCTCGTGTAGGCATATTCATTTTATTATAATAGATTACAAAACCCAATCTGATTTTAAACAATAAAATTATTGCCAATAATGAACCATTTGTTTGAAAGAAGAAAATTATTGGCAATAATTAATAGTTTTAGGTGGGTCGAGATGACATATGGGAGAAGAAAATAATGGAAGCAAACAACAAAGTAAGATCCATTTGTTAATCAAAGAGTTTTTTGCTGTTCACAGTCGCTTAAGGCAACTGAGAAATCAAACTCTCGCTTTATTTGAAAAACTTCAAATTTTTCGCTTTCGTACCAACCAGAGATTATAATAGTGAAACCTTTCCAACAATAAAATCAAGCGAAGAACAATTCCAACCATTGCATTTCTTGCTAAAATATAAAACATAATATGAGAATATTTGTTTGTGGGAATTTTTTGTATTCTTCTCTTTATAGGAGGTCATATTTATAATACAACGGAACTTTAATGGGCAAGTAAATAATAAATTCATATTTCTATTTACAGTAGGAAATCAGAAATTAAAGTAAATCAATTACAATTATAATAAGAATTCTTTGTGTGAAAGGAAAGTAAGTCAGTGGTCCACAAGTCACGCCAACACTCCTCCTCACGTTGGTGCATAAATGTCGTCAATACCCAACTGATCTAATGAATTTGTGGAATGCTTTACTGGAAATCGCCTTTGTCAAAATATCTGCCAATTGATCCTCCAACTTTACGAAAGGAAACTGAATCACTTTAGCTTCAAGCTTTTATTTGATATAGTGTTGATCTATCTCAACATGTTTGGTGCAATCATGTTGAACTGGATTCTGTGTAATAGCTATTGCAGCCTTGTTGTCACAAAAGAGATTCATTACAGATGTAGGTCTATACCCAAGTTCAATAAGCAACCTCTTTAACCAAATGAGTTCGCAAATTCATTTGGTCATACCTCTAAACTCGACTTCTGCACTAGATAAGGCGACCACCTTCTGTTTCTTGCTCCTCTATGTAACCAAATTACCTCCCACGAATGTGAAGTAACCGGATGTGGATTTCCAATATGTTATACCTCCTGCCCAATCTGCATCTGTGTAACCATCAATATTCAGATGACCATATTTTTAGAACATAAGTCCTTTTCCGGGTGCAGACTTCAAATATCTAAGTATCTGAAGAACTGCATTCATGTGGTCTTCACTCGGAGAATGCATAAATTGACTGATGACGCTTACCACATAAGCAATGTCAGGCCAAGTATGAGATAAGTAGATCAATCGTCCCACTAACCTTTGATATCTTTCTTTGTTAGTTGGAACTTGATCTGGGTATTTTCCAATATGATAATTCTAAACAATAGGAATGTCTACAGGTTTGCAATCTAGCATTCATGTGTCTATCAACAAGTCCAAGATATATTTTCTTCGAGAGAGAAATATGCCTTGTTGTGATCGGGCCACCTCAATCTCCAAGAAATATTTGAGTCCACCTAGATTCTTCATCTCAAATCCAATAGCCAAATAGTCTTGTAGCTGAGCTATTTCATGTTTATCATTCCCAGTAATAATCATGTCGTCAACATGAATTATTAAAGTTGTTACCTTCCCTTTCTGATGTTTCAAGAATAGAGTATGATCTGAGTTACTCTGTCGGAAACCATTGTTCTTCATTGCCATGGGGAACCGTCCAAACCATGCATGTGGTGACTGTTTCAGTCCATACAACGCCTTGCGTAATTTGCTTACTGTTCCAGTCTGAGTAGTATTATATTCATGAGGAATGTCCATATACACCTCTTTCGTGAGTTCTCCATGTAGGAAAGCATTCTTTACATCAAACTGGTATAGTGGCCAGTCCAAATTAGTTGTGAGGGATAGCAAGACTCTGACTGTGTTCAATTTTGCAAATGGTGCAAAAATTTCTTCATAATCTACACCATAAGTCTATGTGTACCCTTTCGCAACAAGTCTTGCCTTCTATCTCTCGATAGATCCATCAACGTTGTGTTTTATGGTAAACACCCATCTACATCCGATAGTCTTTTTTTCTTGTGCTAAAGTTTCATGTGTCCAAGTTTGATTCTTCTCAAGAGCTTTCATCTCTTCCTTTATAGCTTGAACCCACTTAGGATCTTTCAATGCTTCAGCAACCTTGGTTGGGATATGAATAGCAGACAACTGATGCACAAAGGCCTTGAGTGGTTCAGACAACTTCTTAGTGGATACATGATGTGCAATTGGATACTTTGATGTCTTGCCAATATCAGGTGAATAACAGTTTGGTGGCTTCCCACGATTTTTCCTGAAAGGTAATTGGTATCTAATAGATTTATCCTCTAAATTCACAAGTGTAGTAGGAGTAACAAATTTTAGCTGATAGTGCTGCTACGGTTGGTGGCTAACTCGCTTAGGATGCTAGCTAGATTGATTAGTAGATTAGAGGTCTTCCGTCTAGCCTTTTGCTCCTTATCTCAAACATAGCACAACATGTAAGGAAAGTGTTGTTTTATTTATGATTTATATTTATTATATAAAATAATTTATATTTATATTTATATATAAGTTACCTCAAGGATATTCTCAGGATATTGGTCCATTAGTACTGTTGAGTTAGAAGGGGGGTCTTCAACTCATTGTTCTGTATTGTCTGTAGGTGTGGGACTCATATTAGAAACATCTTCTCATGGATCAGGCGTGTCAGGCGGATCACTGTGAATGGGGGATTGATCACTTTTCAGCAGATAGCGATCTCGTGCTCCAGAATTGGATGATGGGTCATGAAAGAACATCTCATATTCCAGAAAGGTCACATCCAAAGTGACATAGGTACTTCGAATATGAGGGTGATAACATCGGTAGTCTTTCTGATGAGTGGCATAACCCACAAAAACACAACGAAGCGCACAGGGATCAAATTTGTTACGTTGATTTTTGTGAAGATGAGCGAAGGCAAAGATTTGGGGTATGAGTACTAAAACAGAGAGCAGGGGGCCGTGTTGCGCAAGCACTTGTAAGAGAGTTTTAAAGTTCAATACACTAGAAGTCATAAGGATGATCATGTGAACTACGGTGACAATAGCATCATCCCAATTATGGCAAGGAACATGAGCATCAATCAGAAGTGCTCGGGCTATTTCAAGAAGATGTTGATTCTTTTATTCAACAACACCATTTTGTTGTGGTGTCTGAGGACAAGTCGTCTCATGGATAATTTCATGTTGTTAGAAGTAAGCCTGAAAGTCATGATTGACAAATTCTCCATCATTATCTAAGCGAAGAATCTGTATTTGATCATTGAACTAAGTTTTTATTTGTTTGTGGAAGAACTGAAAACGAAAAAACACTTCGTTTTTATTCTTCAGCAAATAAAGCTGTCATCTGTGTACAATCATCTACGAATATGACAAACCACCGAACGCCAAATTGAGCAGTGATAGGTGAAGGTCCCCAAACATCATAGTGAATTAATGTAAACAGAGTAGTACACTTGTTCGTACTCAACAGATAGGGCACATGGTGACTCTTGGCCAAAATACAAGTGTCACATGTGAAGTCAGAGTCCTTGAAACCTGAGAATAAATTTGGTATAAGATGCTTCATATAACTAAAAGACGGATGTCCCAATCGACGATGCCACAACAAGATTTGCTTTTGTTTGCTATCAAAGGGATGCGTCACACTGTTAGCCATGCCGGGACTAAAGTTATCTACTTAATATATCCCCTCTCTCTTAGTACCACGACCAAGAATCTCCTTATTGTGATATTTTGAAGCAAATAAAAACTCAGGTAAATGAATACACAACAATTCAACTATTCAGTAAGCTGACTAACAAACATCAATTTATTGGATAAGGATGGAACAAGTAAAGTATTAGACAGTGAGAGAAAGGATGAGAATGCAACAGTGCCAGCTCCTGTCATAGGATAAGTAACTCCATTGGCGTTAGCAATACAAGTTCGTCGGGGTTGTGTAGTATTCAGAAAATCATCAGGATCAAACGTCATATGATCAGTTGCACCAGAATCAATTATCTAGCTCATGGAATCACTCTTATCAGAAGTATGGAATCCATAACCAGTCTCATTACTGGTCGTATCGCGTTGTGTTCGATCTTTGAAAGTAGTCCACCATTTGGGGTAGCCATGCAATTTGAAACAAGTCTCACGAGTGTGTCTTGGATCACCACAATATGTGCAATCTCGTCCATGTGTCAGGGTCGTTAGTCTGGAAGTCATAATCAGTGCAGCGGAAGATGTATAGGATACGGGTTTAGAAGGAATCCGGATCAAGATCTGAGACTGAGTCGGGGCGTGAGTCAGAATCGAAGTCGGGATCTGGGTCTAAATTAGCGACAAATTCGGGGTTGGGGTCATCATCGGAGTAGGGGTCGAGGTCGTCGTCGTCGTAGTCCGAGTCTTCAAAATAGGATCCTAATTCAAGATTGGGTTCGGTGTCATCAAAATAGGATCATGATTCAGGATTGGGTTCAAGGTCAAAGTCTACATCTGTAGGAGCTGAGCCACCTGGGCACTCAATTCGGCTATGGTTGGTTGAGAATGAGAGAAAGAGTCTGTGGTGCTATCTCCATGAGGGTTGAAAAAAATCATCAACCTCCATAGCGGCGGCGAGGGTTTGAAATTAGAGTCAGCAATTCTAAGATCGTCGCTCTGATACCATGTTAAAATATGAAACCTAATATGAGAATATATATTTGTGAGAATTTTTTATATATTCTTCTCCTTGTAGGAGTTCATATTTAAAATACAACGGAACTTTAATGAGCAAGTAAATAATAAATTCATATTTCTATTTACAGTAGGAAATCATGAATTAAAGTAAATCAATTACAATTATAATAGGAATTCTTGGTGTGAAGAGAAAGTAAGTCAATGGTCCACAAATCACACCAATATTTCTCAGTAAAGATTACAGAACCAACTGATTCAATTCTCTACTTAAAACAAGCAAATCCTACTCACTTCCAAGGTTTATATATACACTTACATTTTGGCTGCGCCCAAACCACACTGCCATTTTTGTATTTACAAATTCACTAAGTTCTAAAACATTATACATTTATTGTCTTTTCATTAACAAAACTAGCAAAAATGTATAAATGCCCTCCTCCCAGAGTAGCATATTTTGTTGAAGTTTTCTTTTTATAAAATGTGTTATTCATGAAAAAGAGTGGTGAATTGTTTGCTATAGTTTTGTTAATAAGTGAATGAAAGAGAGCGCGGCGTGTAGTTTCTACTTGCGTTTCTTCCGGGCGAGGTCATAAGCCATGCCGATTCGAACAATTCTAGGAGCCCATCATCCTTAGAATTGGTTTCACTTTCATCATCATCATCAGCAATTGAGCTCTCCACTTCTTCCTTGTTATTAATATTTTGCTCTTCTTTTTTTTCAACCCCTGCCTTATTTGTTGCCTTCTGTAAAAGTACTTCCTTGTAAGTAGCACCCTTGGTAACACCTACGTGACGAGGAGACATAATATTACCCTTATCAATCTGATCACCACCTGCACATTTATTATTATTACTTGGGGTTAAGGGTTCTTTAGGCCCGTCTGCTTCATGAACAAAACCCGGTTCATTGTTGCGTTCAACTTTGCTGCTTGTATCAACCTTAATCTCCTTCTCCTTTGTACCCTTTGACATTCTCCAATAACTCAATAATGTAGCCACCACAAAATTCAGCAATGAAATAGCACGAACCAATGTCCAATCCAAAAACGAAACATGGCTGACGCAAGCGGGGATTTTGCTGACGACATTATCGAATTTTCCGGGTAGGGTTTCGGTGACCCTAACCAGATCATCGATCTTGTTAAACACAATGTGGGATGGAGGGTAGAATCTCTCGACCATGTCTTCAAGGGCTAAAATTCGATTGTCGATAAAGGAGAGGATTGCCATGGTGATCCATTGGTATTGCAAGGCATAGGCCAAGGGTCCGCCCAATGTAGCCACTCTGGCTGCAAATTTTACTATGAAGCCTAAGGGTCCACTGAAACCTTGGGCTATGGTGAAGGCTCTGTGAGATATCACTAAGATTGAAACCGCACATGTGTGCAACGGGCGCCGTCTTGCATTGATCATTTTGATTCCAATTGTTGATTCCTGAGAAATTTATTTATTCAGAGAAAAAAACATGACATAAAATTCCAAACCAAATGTGCTGAAAATTACAAAATTTAGATTAATTTAAAGTAATAAAGACTATCGCTTATATCAACAACATAAAATACAAAGTCTGAAAAATTGGTGAGAAGAGAAATTGTGTGAACCTGGGACGCCAAGGATACCCGGGAATCCATAATCTTGAAAAAGTGGTCAAGGATTTGGTCTCATATTTATGTCAAAGAGAAGTGTTGGGCTCTAAATTTGATGGCACCTGATAATAGTAAAAATCCAAAAAAATGTTTGGAAGGGCGCAGTTTCTTTTTCGGCGCACTGCCAGTTGGAAATGGACGGGTCCTAATGAATTCAGAGGGAGAGTACTCTGGGTTGCCGACACGTGTTAGTTACGTAAGCACCGTCCGAAGATTAGCAAGCACGGCGAGCTTTGATATAGGGCGCGCGTAACGGATCCTAGCCGTTGGTGGTTGAAACTTTTAAACTTATTAAAGCAAAGTATCCAATTCGATTCCTTTGATGGTTGAAAGCAAAAGCTGTGGACTGGGGAGGTGGTGTTGTCTTCATCACTTGTGTTCAACGGTGAAAATTCAATTGCACATCAAAATCAAGAAGCAGGTACATCATTTTGTTCTTTCATAAGTGGCATTAGAGAGTATTTCAAGCAAGTTGTGTGTTTTTTTTCTCATTCTCTCAACTGTTTAATTCTGAATTCAACTGATGCCGAAACGAGAAACTCTGCTTGGTAATAAATTTTTTTTTTTTTTTTAAGTTAAGAATAAAGGTTTGTGGTTATTCCTAGCTTAATCAGTACTTGGATGAATGCGTTGGACCATCTTATATGCTTTTCTTCATGGTCTTTGTTTCTCTTTGATTTAATTCAAGTTTCCCTCCATCTGTTGTTCATCATTATTATGGAATAATATGGATTACAACCAAGGTTGGTTTGTTATTTCTTTTTTCTTCTTTTTCTCCTTTTCTTATGCAATTTTGTAATTTTATTCTTGATGCCGTAATACTATTTGCAAATGTGTGTTTGTGATATCACCTACTTTTAAGTTTCAAACTGATGGCATTTCAGAACTTCCGAAGGGCCTTTTTTGTGGTTCTTTTAAAAAAAATTCTTTCTTTTTTTGGGATGTAATTTTTGGGATCTTATAAACCGACTGAATTACTTGATGCTTGCTTTGTACAGGCATACCTGGAGATGGAAGATGTTTGTTCCGGTCTGTGGTTCACGGTGCTTGTCTAAGAGCAGGGAAGCCATCTCCAAGCGACGCTCTTCAGAGAGAACTTGCAGATGAGCTTAGAGCGAAAGTACAAAATGAACTCAATTTTATACCACTTGTATTAAAATTTTCTCTTAAAATAACCCTGTACCTTTTTGTGTCAATTGTTCCTTTTTCTTTTACTTTTTCCAAAAAAATTGTTTCCTTTTATTTAGTCAGAGGATTTCCTACGTAAAACACTATGTGTATGAACAGGTAGCAGATGAGTTCATTAAAAGGAGGGCAGACACCGAATGGTAAACTTCAGAAGGATCCCCTTTTGCTCCATTTATATATAGTTGGTAGAATAGGCACCTAACTAAGAGACAGATTGTGCTTCTTATACTCATTTTCCAATCAACTACTTATATTTTTAATTCATTGGCAGGTTTCTTGAAGATGATTTTGAAACGTATGTTGTACAGATGCGACAACCGCACATTTGGGGAGGCGAACCTGAGTTGCTTATGTCCTCACATGTCCTAAAGTAATCCTCTGATCTTAACATCTTCCTTTTGTGGTTAGGGTTATATATTTATGTTGCTTAAGATTTAGAAGCACTTAGACTGCCAATGATCAAAAGGTTTATCTTATTATATAACTTTCCATTGCTAGGATGCCGATTACAGTTTATATGCGGGACAATGATTCTGGTAGCCTGAAAATCATAGCTGAATATGGTCAAGAGTACGGTAAGGATAACCCTATCCGTGTACTTTATCATGGTTATGGACACTACGATACAATGCGCGGTTCGGCTACTGGTGCACAGTCCAAGTTGTAAGATTTCTTGGTTCCCTACTATCTGTTTCCTGGCAAAATATGTTCTAGTTGTGTGTGGTTTCCTTCTCATCTTTTGGCGTCATTCATAGTTCTTGTTTTAGCCTCTTAATATCTCTAAATTCCAAAGATTTCCCTGAATTGATGAACAGACTAATGTATTTCTGGAATAATAGCTTGGTGTCTCATAACTTTTCCCTGTGGCTATTTGCAGGTACAAACAGAGATGAACAGAGATGCATTGGGCTGTAGCCTCTGTAGTCATATTCAGCATCTCGAATTGTATTCCTGTTCTTTGCTTATAGTAGCTACTGTTTCGAGAAATGGGCACTATCTGAAAACAAGATCCTCAAAAAATTTGTGTCTCACGCTTTGTTTATAGCATCTGCCCAGTTTAGATTAGGTGGATGCATAAAAATAAAATTAAGGCTTCCATTAAACAAAAAAAATTCCCTCTACAAGTATCATTATTCAAACATTAATAGGCCTCCATGCCTCTGGAACAAACTTCCCTAACATTCATATGGTTGTATACAACAAACTCATATCTGTACAAGAGTGAAAAGTAAAGAGACCACTGAACAACCCACCCCAAGTACGCCAAATGCATACACGAAAGAGAAGATCATTCACTATCCTTCCAAACTTCACGGAGGAGTTGATATCTGACAACTTTTCGACCACCCTTCGACTTCAGCACTGAGTTGGCTGTCAATGAACCGGGAGAAACCGGGGAATTGTCTATGATGATTGCAGTCATCGGTGAATCCAACTCATCAAGCTCATCATCACTAGTGTATGATTTCTTAACCACTGACGACCCACTCCTCAAGAGAGTTGGACTTCCCACCTCTCCTATAATGCCTATTATTGAAGCAGCTGGAGGTGGTGAATAGACTGTAGGATTTGCAGCACATGGGAAACTTGAAGCAGACTCTATTTCAGCTTCTAAATTCTCCTGAATAAATAAAAAGCGAAATAGATTAATGCAAATTGAAACCCACAAAGACGAGGGCTTCCACCCTGAGTTCCATGATTCTTGTTTCCAGAGAATAGCCAGTTAAAGTAATAAAACAATCAATCAGAGCAAATCAGTCTTACACCATTCAAACAGGAATGCAGTGCAGTATATAAGCTGAAAAGTTTTTTTCAGAGATAGTAGAGGGCCTCTAGGTTACCTCATAATCAAGAGCCTCAAAAACTGCTTCGGGAATTGGGTCTGGGCAAAACTCGTCTGAAACAAAATTGTAAAGAACCCTCTTGATCAGTGGTGCACCAAATGTAGGGCATACCTGCAGATAATAAATGAAACAGTGATCATTACAAAATGGCAGGGAGTTATTATAAACTCAGTTTATTTTTTTATTTTAACTTTTGGGGTTGGGGTGGGGGTCGGGTGGGGGTGCGGGTGTACACAAACCCAGTGCTTACTTCTTTTCTGGTGGATTTATCTGCAAGCATGTCAAATGGAAGCATCATCAGATCACTCAAAGCATTAAGAAGACGGAAAGCTTTAAAGGATGTATCGCAGTTTAGTCGCTTTTGATCACTGAGTTCAGTATCATCATCAGGAGCATCACTATCATCTATACCAAATAGATCAGTAAGCCATCGGGACCAGCTTCCAATCTGGGGATATGAAGACAAGCAGAGTCCTTTCATCAATGAATGCAAGACTACTAGTTATTCATATATAAAAGAATACGTGACTATTTACTGGCCGAAAAAAAAAATTGTGACTAATTACCTCACACGGTTAGGTGTCACACTTACCGCGTTTTTTAGCTGTGCACCAGCCCCAAAGCTTGACTTTCCAGCTGGAATAGGGAGAACCTTGGAATCACTTATGGGGTCAGACACAGGATCTGTGGGCATCTCTTCAGCATTTTCACGAAGAATAGCATTGAACATAGCCACATCCAATCTATCCACTAACCGCTCCATTACCTGAAAAACCATGCATTTACAAGTATGCATAAATATTGACGTAAGTAGCAAAATCATGTGACAGATCTTTAAATGACATATGGAAACATGCTGAAATAGTAAAAGCTCAATCTAATGTAGTATTGGAATCTACTGGAAGTTGGACACATAAAATAAAACACTAGATATGTTTTCATTCAAACATTGGTGGTATAGCTCGGGCTACCTATAGCATGTGCACCGAGTGTTGAGCTCCAATATTCTTATGTTAACCTTTAGGGGTTTCCAGGTGAAGTGAAAAGCTCAACGTGCACATTGAGGAAGGGATGGTAATGCATAAACATACCAAACGAGCCAGCAGAGGCAAGCAACCACACTCATGGCCACCAGCTCTTGCAGGACAAAGCCTTTCACAGGCATCTTTGAAAGCCTTTTTCCACAGCTCCATAGAAAAATTACCCTGCTCATGACCACCCAAACCATACTTCCTTCCATAGGTTTTCCTTGAGCTTGAGCCCTTGGCAGCTGCTGACTGCATATATGGAGTCATATTCTGGAGAATGGAAAACAAGATACAATATCAGATATGAATAGCAAGGACTTTCAGATCTAAACTTCCTGTAGATAGAGCTCGTATTGAAAGAATGAAAAAAGATGATGATGACAATAATGAAGAAAACTGAAAACAATATGGATTTACCTGCCACCATACAGACTCAACAATTCGGGAGAAGATCCAACCTTCGAACTTTTCCAAAGCGGCCATAAATATCTGTGGATCTTCCCAAGTATCAAAACTTTCAAGAGTCCTATCATTCTCTTCCTTGTGAAGAGGAAACCCATTCTTTGCTGATAAAAGCCCCCCAGCATTAATTTTAGTCCGGGGTCGAGCTGAAATTTGTGGTTTCCCTAAGCTCTGGCTGATGATACCTCTCAAGACAATTGAATTCGACAACCAGAATGTCAACCTGTTTATTGGCAACAACACATACAATAAACTGTCAAACTAAAAGAGAAGTATTTTAACATCCTTTTAGAACTCATCATATTAAATGATTTGGATCATTAAGGGAAAAAGAAAAAGGAAAAATATATATGGCCCATGGGGACAAAGATACTATTCGTAGCCAATCAGTTTATGGTGCATCCTGATCCGTTTCATGTGTCATTTGTATCCCAAAACAGACAGTCAAATATCCTCTGGATCACTTATTACTAGGGATTCTGGTTACTCTGATTTGCATATTAGAACATCATTAGTTTTACGATGAGGCATAGCCTATTATTGATCTTCCATTTATTTAGCTTCAAGTACCTTGGAACATCATTTCCACATGCTTTAGACACCAAAATCAATCCAGTAATAGCAGCTCTTGCTGCATTTCCCTTCTTAGCTTGAGAGCTCGTTTTGCAAGCATTAAAATAGAATCTAGACAGCCTTCGAGCAGGAGCATGAATCTTATTTGCAGAGCTCCCATGCTCAGCGGCAACTGAGTAAAGGCCAACCTCAACAGCAGCAGCTTCTCTCAATTCTTCCTTAAGCAATTCAATTGTGGACTCCAAGTCAACTTTACTATCAGAAAATCTGGTTGTTGTTTCTTCTCTTTCACTTGTTCCACTAATCATACCACAAACATGAATATCTTCAGGAATATCAGCTTCCTTTGACTTCTCGACAAACTCATTATTGCTTGGAAGTCTATTGTTCTGAGCTGAGACAAAAGGTAACTGCAAAGACTTTACATGCTTTAATTCATTACTTTTAACCTTACTGCCCTGCACTCCAACAGTATTCCTGCTGATTGTAAAAGTTTCACTCTTTAACCTGACTTGCTTTCTGGTAGCGTCTTGTGAAAATCTAGAAGCTAATTTGTCATCAAATGAATATTCTTTCACCTTTAGGAGATGACCATCCTCTCGATTAGCTTGCGAATCTGCATTGCTTGCAAATACTGAGTCTGTGTCCTCCTGAATAGGCGTGCTTGAGGATGCACCTTCAGTAGCATGGTTACTGACAATATTACCCACTTGAGAATTTTCATGCATTCTGGCACTGCTGTTAGAAAGAGTTTTGTGAATTCTGTTGTCCTTAATATTATGGTTACCAGATTTTTGATGGTTTTCTTGATGGCCAAAGGATGAAGAAGATGATTGAACAGAGGAAGTGAGAGATTTTTTCAGGGTTGGCATTGAGCTCTCCCTTGGAACGTTAGGCAAAGAAGCAGGATCATTTGCAGGGTTCAGCAGAATGGAGGAAGAGCCTATTGACGATGATGGAGATGAACTTCCATTTTGGTTTTTGAATGCTTTAGCCACTGGAGTTGCCCCTGTGCTTGCAGATGCTGCTATTGACTCAACGGCAGGCTCCCCATAAAGCCGTCTAGTGCTATCAGTTGTTGATTCTGATTCATTCTGCAATTAGTTATATATGGCTGTTAAGCAATCTGAAGATACACAAATGAATTCTCTTAGACAAAGATAAGCAACCCATCAGATCAAACACAATCATGGTATCAGAAATTGTTGTAGTGCAGTAAATGATCTGCAATAATGGTCCACCATTTGATTGGTGCAGAAGTAGCCCAGATATTAAAGTAAACCGGCTGGATGATTGCAACCACATCATTATGTAGTTTTCTTTGGACATACCTATGCAAATGAGTACGAAAATTATGATGATGCTAGTACTCATGAGCAGATGATTTGGATTCTCAGATATTGTATTTGAAGATCTGAAGTTAAGGTACGTAGTTTGTTCATTGAACGGCCATGGATCTGCAATTAAATTAAATTCGATAAACCTAATTCTACATAATAAATTAGATGCAAGGATATTTAAACTGGAGAAATCATACAAAAAAAGAAATATATATATATATATATATATCATATTCTGTACCAGTAATCACAGAGTAAGGACTTTCACACGGAATTTTCAAAATTATAAGAGCAGAAAAGCAAAGAAGTTAATCTAAAAAGGAAAACTTATTAAATTAGCTCCACATACCTTTTCACTGCTGCTAGGTAATGAACTGACTGTTTTCTCAAAAGCAGAGGAGGTTACAGTATGTGATGAATGTGAGGAAACACCATCATCATCATCTTCATCATCATCAGTAAATGAGGCAATCTCATCATTGCCATCATTCATGGACTCTGGAACAGATTCAGTTCCATCATTCTCCAGAGACACTTCTCTGGACAAGCTGCCCTTTGGTGACAAGCTGGAGCTAGGTTTAACACATGGCTGAACATTAACATAAAGAACCGGTTGAGCGGAACTCTTAAAGCTTTTCTTCCAGTTCAATGGAGTGCTCACATTTCTGGTTTCTATGATGATACCATAATCTGCAAGATTTATCACGGCTGATGCCAACAGTTGACCTTTAACTGCCTTGTCTTTTCGAGGTTCATACAAGTAAAATTCCAAGTTGTTCTTCTGGTAAGTATCACGTACAGTGCTTTTTCTTGATTTCTCCCTGTACAAAGTGACTGGAAGGGTGAAAGACTCGCCGAATTCGATCTTCCCATCTCCAACATTACAAGTAAAGGATCCAGAAACTTGATCACCATTTTCCCATTGAAGCAACACAGACTGTACAGATCTCAAAGCCTTAGATGAGGGCCATGGTTTAATCTCCTGCACATGGATAAGGTAATCAACCTGAACAGCTGTGCTCTTCCTGCTCTTTGTTCTTATCCCCAGAACCATTGTTATGAGAAGTGCCTGGAAAGCTCTTGATGGGTAGGACCAGTTACAATGCTTCTACATCCATGAAACCTTCTTACATAGATACACTTCACAAAATCAGATAAAAGGGGAACAAAGAAAGATTAAGAAAAAAACATTTTCAAATTCTCAACTCTGTTCTATGAATTTATTTTAATAATAAGATTCAATGCACAGTGATGAATTTCAATAAACAAAAAATAAAATGCAAAATAAAAATAATGGGCAGATAATTTTTGACCATGAGAGACAAAATGAGTACAAGATAGAACGTGGGGAGGTTTAATAATTTTTGGGCAATCACCCACCCCACTCATTCTGCTGCTTTTGATAAACAAATGCTGACAAAAGCCTCAAACGCACGGTGACAAAACCTCTGGCCTACCTGTTCTTTGAAAATACGAACAAAACAAGCCAAAATTGAAACGGACAAAAAGGGTGATCAGAACAGCAGCAGTGAATCAACCAAAAAACAAAAAATGTTGACTTTTTCGTCCAAATATTGATACAGAGAAATGGAACTCAGAATTAGATCGGAATCAGAGTGAAGAAGACAATGACGAGCAATTGGAAGCGGAATTGGAATTGCAGCCACTTCAACGAAGATCGGAGCTTGGAAGAATCAAAGAAATGTGAGCGAACTTACAATGAGTTAACGGAGAGCGAGAGAATGAAGAATAGCACGAGACTCTGTTGGTCTGGCAACTGCTTATTCTTTCCTCTGTGTCTCTGCTTCACTTTTCTACGTTGCGTCAAAATGAGAAAATTGAAAATGTGCGTGCGTGAGAATACGAAACAGGAAATAAAAAGTCGTTCGAAAAAAGGAAGAAGAGGATGATATATGATAACCGCGTTTTGCGGGAAGCAACTGTCGCTCTCGCATAAGTAGATCTGGGCCCTTTCTTTTGCCTGCTAAGAGGTTGAATCATTCTATTGGGCTCTGCATCTTCTTTGGACCCTTAATTTATTGGCCTGTTAAGCAAAAAGTTGTTAGGATCTCACTTCACTTTCGGCTAAACTTCGCCAATTCGATTCCAATCGAACTCAATACCTGACTTTTGGTTGTACCACAAAGTTAACAAGTTCTTAGAAAACCTTCGATCATAACTTTTCTTTAGATTGTGGCAGAGAGGCAACAATATTGTTCGAATTCGAGATCTGTTGATCTTTGATTGTAACACAAGGCTAACAAGTTAGAATGGGGCACGAGTCACCACTTTCATTTTAATTTGTTCATATTTCTTGGCGTCGCACGTTTTTATTATTATTTATAATTAAATGAGTTGTTTTCAACTATGGCATATAGTCGGGACTCGGGAGGTTGAAGCATCAATTTCAAGTTTTTTTCTCTCTTTATCGAACGGTAGGAAAACATCCATTTCAACATGATTAAAATGGTAGTTGGTATAAATTCCAGGGGCTGATAATGGAGATTTTGGATGCTTAAGATATCAACTACTGTGAATTCTTGAATGTTTTTCTTTATTTTTTTGGTCAACAAATTCTTGAATGCTTTTGACTCTTGGGTTTGACGCATGAACCATTGCTGGGGATCATGACAACCTTAGAGTTTGGGCTTAGTCCTTAGCCCAATCTTCTCAATTCAACAACCAGAAATGTAACGGCCGTCAAGGCCGAAAGCTCAACTTGGTGATAATTAGTATTACACAGTTTACACCCTTTAGCTTATTGCGTGTGTGTATGTATCCGTATTTTAGGTCAATCATCTCAAGCTGCAGAAGAAAAACGTTGACAATCCCATCTATACACTCTACCCTAAGGTCCTGTTTGGTGGGCTGGACTGAATGGGATATTTCCAATTAAAATGGACATGAATCCTAACCATTGTTTGGTGAGCTTAAATGTGTCTCAGACTGGATATGGGTCTTTGGATCCAAGTCCCAAATAACTAAAGTTATGAAACCCAAGCCCAGACGTGGGTTTAGAAGCCGCGTCATCTTGCGAGAGCGAGCTCCTCCTCTCGTTTGACGCCTTCTATCTTCTCCTCTTGCAGCAGCATCGGATCGCGCAGACCAAGGCATGGAGGAACCGCAGCAAGATTGCGTTGCGCAGATCGTCGCCGCTTCCCGTCGGTCTGGCCAAGCTTTTCCATTATAAGAATCGCTTGGCATATGCTCTCTCTTTCTCTCTCTCTCTCTGTGTTTGTTTCCTGAGAAAAAATTGCGATGAAAAGACAATCTAAAGGAAACATTGAGTTGAGATATATTTTTGTTTTCATTTCTCAGTAGTTCAGTATCATATCTCAACTCAAATAATATATTTCTTTTGTTTTGTTTTTGTAAATGAAATATTTTGCATGTCATTGTTTGTGTCGATTTTGTGAAAATTATGATTGTTCTTGGATATGCGAATTGGTTAGATTTGTATGCATTATTATAATTTTTATACATTTATTTGTAATTTTTTTATTCTGCAAATTTTGTCAGTCCAGAGAATCTCATCTTGGTGGTTACTGCACCAAACAGCTGCTTAAAATCCAATCAAATCCCATCCAGTCCAATCTAGTATAGAGAGGTTAATGCAATCCAGTCCAGTCTAGCCTACCAAACGGGGCCCAAGTACTTTATTAATCTCATTACATAAAACGGGGAAAGAAAAACAAAATTTATTAACAAAATTCCAACTGTGTAAGGAAAACATTATCTGGAAACACCACAACATAAATATCCTGCCCAGACACTTCCACAATAAATCAGTGTTTCTCTGGGACAGTGAGGTCATAGAGTTGATACAGCTTAAAAACAAACACGAGCAGCTGGACCACCAGCTGCCGCCCGAGTAACCTATCTTCCCGAAATCTGGGGTACATATTTTATTTTATTCCATGATTTCCACCAATACAAGCTTTAACCTACAAAGCAGAAAAATCCTTTATTATACCAAGTGATAAATGCTTTAGCCCATAGAAAAATGTCAAAGGGTTAGCCAACAGCAACCTAGTGATCTCATGTATCAAAGAAGAAAACATTTAACCCAACCCCCACCCCACCACCCCCCCCCCCCCCCCACATACACTGAAAAGTTCTGTCAATGACATCTAAATTTACTCAGAAGACAAAGACGGATGCATCAAGTCCACTAGACATGGAAGCAGCAATGCTAGTTAATCTTCTACTTATCTTTCTGAGTGTTCTTAACTTGATCATATTAACATCAAAATTGCCAGTTGAGATCTCCGCAATTCACTATCTTAGTTCGAAGGTAGAACATAGTATATCTCCCAAGTAATATATCCAGTCAACCATTGAACGAAGAAAAGAAAAGACTACAGTGTAGCAAGTTTATTGCTCAACATGAACATATAAGACATCCTTCTAATGTTTTACTTTTCTTTCCTTAAATCCAAGAGAACCCACATATGTGTATAGGTTCAGAAAACCAGATCAGGCCACCTGATGGGTGGTCTTACAACAAAATAACAAATATATTCCAAAGTGCAGCAAGTGGAAGTTATTTGTATAGTTTTCCTCCTTAAGTTTCTTACTTTTAGAAATTGAATGAAGAAATGAATGCAGAATAGATACAAGAAGCAACCTGAGAGAAGCACTCAAGCAGCTGCCTCCAGCAATTCCCGCTCTGCACGCTCCCTGATCCTCCTCTCAAGCTCTGGCCTGAAATGCCTTATTAGACCTTGCACAGGCCAGGCAGCAGCATCCCCCAAAGCACAGATTGTGTGCCCCTCAATCTGCTTGGTCACCTCCTGAAGCATGTCAATCTCTTCCAACTTTGCATTCCCGACTTTCATTCTTTCCATGATCATCCAAAGCCATCCTGTCCCTTCCCTACATGGTGTGCACTGCCCACAACTCTCGTGCTTGTAGAAGTAAGAAAGCCTCGCAATTGCATCCACAATGTCAGTTGATTTATCCATCACAATAACAGCTGCAGTCCCCAATCCTGACTGGACAGCCTTCAGGGCATCAAAATCCATCAATACATCATTACATATATCCTTGGTAAGTAGTGGAACAGATGAACCACCTGGAATTACTGCAAGCAAGTTGTCCCATCCACCCCTCACACCTCCACAGTGCCTCTCTAATAACTCTTTCAAGGGTATACTCATCTCCTCTTCAACTGTGCAAGGCTTGTTCACATGTCCTGAAATACAAAACAATTTTGTCCCTGCATTGTTCTTTCTCCCAAAACTGGCAAACCACTCTGGTCCACGCCTTAAAATGGTGGGAGAAACAGCCACCGTTTCCACATTTGTAACAGTGGTGGGGCAGCCATATAACCCTGCATTAGCAGGGAAAGGAGGCTTCAATCGTGGCTTCCCCTGTTTCCCTTCAAGGCTCTCCAGAAGCGCTGTTTCTTCACCACAAATATAAGCACCAGCACCAAAGTGGATATGAACATCAAAATCATAACCAGATCCACATGCATTTTTGCCCAGTAACCCAGCTTCATAGGCTTCTTTTCTGGCCTTTTCGAGGTTGATCCGTTCATTCACATATTCACCTCTTATGTAGATGTAAGCAGCACTGGCCCTCATCCCAACGCCAGCAATCAGGCAACCCTCTAAAAGTTTGTGTGGATCATGGCGCATAATTTCCCTGTCCTTACAGGTTCCAGGTTCACTTTCATCAGCATTGACAACAAGATAGGAAGGACGTCCATCAGATACTTTTGGCATAAAAGACCATTTGAGGCCAGATGGGAAACCAGCACCACCACGTCCACGGAGGCCAGACTTTTTCATTTCATTGACAATCCAATCAGCACCTTTAATAACTATATCTTTGGTTCTGTGCCAGTCACCTCGTTTCATGGCACCTTTGAGAAATGGGTCATGCGACCCATATAAGTTGGTAAAAATTCGGTCTTCGTCTTTCAAACCACCAAAATGGGTTTTCTCTGGAGGTGGGGGAGGTGGTGGAGGTTGAGGAGTAGTAGCAGTTGTTGCACCCTGAGTGCTGAATGATCTCAACCCTAGGCCCCACTTCTCACCATGATGACGAGCTAAAGCTGCTCTCGGCAGAGAAAGAATACCCTTGATGGGTGCCTATGAATTAACAATAAAGAAGTCAGATCAGTTCATTTCCCCATAGTGAACTGTGTCTCTAACATGTATTCTTCAGAGTTAACAATCAAAATAAAACTACAGTTCACATGAAACAACTTCCAAAAAACATGGATGAAAAAATCCAACATCAAATTACAGCACAGCAACCATAATGAAACATTAATATTACGATAAAGTGTGGCCTACACGCAACATTTATTTTCTTATAGATTCTTTATATTTAATGAAGATGGCAATACGAGCACACGCACTAGAAGATTGAAATGTGGCTTGTACATCTTCGATTCAGCATTTCTAGAATTATCTTAACTATCTCTGTGTTCCCTATTATTTATCTCTACACCAAACTACATGCGTTTGACCTGGGAGATAGTTTCACACAAAACTCACCCAAGACAAAAATTGGATTAATCCAAGAAGCCTAAGGTGATTCCCTAATCACCACTATATTTCAAAGCAGCTTTAAGACAAAAAGAAAATGGTGATAATGGGGATGATAAAGATGTCCACTGAAAGACTCGTAACCAATTTGGAACCTAAAGTCAAAACCTTTCTTCAATCAAGCCTAATTAAAAGATGGGCTTAGCTAAGGAGAGCTCCAACAGGTATTAAATACCTTAAAAACCCGTTCATAATTAAATTTTATCGCCCTTTCCAGCTCCTTTGCTCAATTTTCCCAGTTACCAATCAGATAGCAAATCGAGGAAAAGAAGAAAAACCCACAGATCTACTAAAGAACACATTTCGGAATAAAATAATATACAAAACAAATATGGATTGATAGAAACATGGAAATGAGCTTGAATCAGAGTGAAACCTAGGGCAGTGAATGTTAAGCCTCAAAAATAAAATTCAACAAAAGATGTGGGCGGATAGAGAAATTGATTGCTTACCATGGCAAGAACTGCGGCAGATGAACCTCGATGCGTCGCCGAATCAGGCAATCAACGAGAACGAGACTGAGAGAGAGAAGGAGAGAGAATGCTTAGGTGGGAAATGGAGAGAGCTCCAGTTCACGAACCTTGATATGCAAAATGGACCATCCGAATAAAATGGTCAAAACGATTTAATGACGTCGGCGATGAACGGCTGAGATTGAGTGAGCGTTTGTGATGAGCTTATATTACACGTAGAGATGCTCTGCTGTTCCAGTTGTGTCCACCGATCAACGGTCATGATTTGGACCTACTTCTCTACGTCTTTTTTATCATGAAATTTTGGGTTGGGTTTTCAATTTTAAAGATATTATGGGCTTAGTTGTCGGCCTTGAGTATCTTCGACCAATAGAGAGATATCGAAGTTGAGCCCAATGGCAGTTTCAGGATTTAAAAATTGAGTTTGCAAAATTTACATACTAAACTCAACCGTTTGAGTGAATTTTTTTATTTCTTCTGTAGATGTTTTGACAACAATGCAATATCATACTGGAACTGTGAAGAAAAAAAGATTAGCCTTGAAAACTGAGTGATAAAGCCTCAGCATTAGTGGTTGCATGTCAGCTTCATTCTCTCTCTCTCTCTCTCTCTCTCTCTCTCTCTCTCTCTCTCTCTCTCTCATGCATATGCCTCTAGGGTCTTGGGTTTAAATGATATGGTAAAATAAATTACACACAAAAAAGAAAATGCAATGCATAAGTCAAATTTAGAGTGGGACAATCTCAGCCCGTTTAGTGGTTTGGCACGAGCATGGCCCAAGCTCATATGGTCTAAGGCTGTGGGCTCGGGGCCGAAATTGGTGATTTTCATGAATGAATGGGCCTATTTATTAAATACAACGACTTTAAATGGCTCGGCCCATCACGACTTGTTTGACACCGCTATTCCATACTAGCATTATTTTGCCCAAGACTTCTCTAAACAAAGCTTTCATTTTTTATGACATGTAGTTTGGTAAGGTGGTGGTGAAGCAACCAATAACGAAACTCCACTTCTCTGTCAGTAAGAGCCGAAGGACAACAAGAAGTACCAGAAAAGAGTTGTATGACACACTCATAACTAGCCACCAATAATGGACCAAAAATCCTCTAAGGATAAACCAATAAGATATCCACACGAACAACATACCTCCCTATGTGAGGAATATGAATGGCATGTGAAAACTAACAATGAGGACCCCTCCCCAAAACAGCAGCACTATGCAAAATGTTGCAATCAAAGAGAAGATGTTAATGGCAGGATCACACCAATATAGCCAATGTGGGCATGCATAATCGACTAGCAGCTCGGCAGGTAACTGGATATAAGTTCGAGCGTTCGCAACGAGGTTGAATAATGTTATTGGCTTTTTTTTTCATCAAATAATAAATCTTGTTTGTATATACATAATTATAAATAAATAAAACATTTTAAATGAAGTGGTAAAAAAGATGCAATGCATAAGTCAAATTTGACGTGGGAGCACGACGAGAACCCATATGGGTTAGGGCCGTGGGCTCCAACCGGAATTGGTGATTTTAATAAATGGAAGGGCCCGACATGACCCGTTTATTAAATAAGCCGACTCTAAAGGGACTAGCCCGGTACGGCACGACCAGTTTGACACCTTTACTCCATACTAACATTACTTTGCTGAGACTCCCCTTCACAAATCCTTCATTTTTAAGGCATGTAGTTTGGTAAGGTGGTGATGGAGCAAGCAATAACGACACTCCATTTCTCTAGTAGTAAGAGCCGAAGGGCAATGAGAAGTACCAAAAGGGAGTTGTACGACACATTGCAATCAAATAGCAGCACCAGGCCAAACATTGCAATCAAATAAAGTAGTAAATGGTGAGGACACACCGGCATAGCCCGTGTGGGCATGCACAGTCAACTAACGGCTTGGTTGGTGGCTGGATATAAGTTCCAGCGTTCGCGGCGAGGTTGAATTACGTTATTGGCTTCTTTTTTCAACAAATAATAAATCTTATTTGTATATACATTGTAAAAAAAAGATTTGAATGACGTGATAAAAGAAATTAAAAAATAATAATAACGCAATGCAAAAGTCAAATTTGGAGTGGGCGTATCTCAACCCGTTTAGTGGTTTGGCACAAGCACGTCACGACCCCATATGGGCTAGGATCATGGGCTCGGGCCGGAATTGTTGATTTTCATGAATGAACGGGCCTCGCACGACCTGTTTATTCAATGCTACAACTCTAAATGGCCCGGCCTGGCCCGTCACGACTTGTTTAACACCTCTATTCCATACTAGCATTATTTTGCCCAAGACTCCCCTAAACAAAGCCTTCACTTTTGACAACATGTAGTTTGGTAAGGTGGTGGTGAAGCAAGCAGTAATGTCACTCCATTTCTTTGGTAGTAAAAACTAAAGGGCAATGAGAAGTACCAGAATGAAGTTGTATGATAATGGACCAAGAATCCTCTAAGGATAAACCAATAAGATATCCACATGAACAAAACACCGCCCAAGGTGAGGAATATGAATGGCATGTGAAAAGTAAGAACGAAGGAGCCCTTCACAAAACAACAGCACCATGCCAAATGTTGTAATCAAATAGAAGTAGTTAATGGTGGGGTCACACCAGTATAGCCAATGTGGGCATGCACAGTCGACTAGTGGCTCGACAAGTGACTAGATATAAGTTCAAGCATTCGCGATGAGGTTGAATAAACTTATTGGCCTCTTTTTTTTAACAAATAATAAATCTTTTTTATATATACATAATTGTAAAAATATAAAATAAAAAAACCTTTTAAATGAAATAGTAAAAAACTTACAAAAAAAAATGCAAAACATAAGTCAAATTTGGAGTGGGCCCATCTCGGGCTGTTTAGTGGCCCGACCTGAGCTCATATGGGCTAGGGTCGCGGGTTCGGGCCGAGATTGGTGATTTTCATAAATGGATAGGCCCGACATGACCTATTTATTAAATGCGTAGACTCTAAACGAGTTAGGCGAGCTATGCGTGACTCATTTGACATCTATATTCCATGCGAGCATTATTTTGCTCGAGACTCCCCTAAACAAAGCGTTCATTTTTAACGACATGTTGTTTGGTAAGGGATAAGGTGGTGGTAAAGTAAGCAGTAACGAAACTCCACTTCTCTAAGGATAAACTAATAAGAAATCCACACGAACAACATACCTCCCTAGGTGAGGAATATGAATAGTAGGTGAAAACTGACAACGAGGACTCCCAGAAATAAGAACATTGCGCCAAATGTTGCAATCAAGAGAAGTAGTAAATGGTGGGGACACACCTGCATAGCCCGTATGGGCATTCACATTCAAATAACAGCTCAGAGAGTGGGTGGGTATAAGTTCGAGCATTCACGGCGAGGTTGAATAAATTTATTGGTTTCTTTTTTCAACAAATAATAAATATTTACATAATTGTAAACAATATTTAAATGAAGAGGTAAAAAAATTATATTAAAAAATGCAATACATAAGTTAAGTTTAAAGTAGGACCATCTCAACCCGTTTAGTGATTCGGCACGCGGAGTAAAGTCGAGAACCTGTGGAAGATATTCTTATTGTAAGAATTTCTGCTCGAACAGTAGAGGTGAAGCGAGCAATAATGACACACTACTTCTTTGGTAGTAAGTGCCAAAGGATAATGAGAAGTACCATAAGGGAGTTGTACGACACAACCATAACTAGCCACCAAGAATGCACCACGAAACCTCTAAGGATAAACCAATAAGACATGGAGACGAACAACATACCTCCCAGGTGAGGAATATGAATGGCAGGTGAGAGCTGACAATGACGAAACCCCAAAACAGCAGAACCAAGCCAAACGTTGCAATCAAAGAAAAGTACTAAATGGCGGGGTCCCACTGGCATAGCTAATGTGAGCATGCATAGTCGACTAGCAGCTCGATAGGTAGCTGGATATAAGTTCGAGCATTTGTGGCGAGATTGAATAAAGTTATTAGCCTCTTTTTTCAACAAATAATCAATCTTGTTTGTATATACATAATTGTAAAAAAGATGTAAATGAAGTGGTAAAAAAGATGTAAATGAAGTGGTAAAAAAATTACAAAAAATGATGCAATATATAAGTCAAATTTGGAATGGCCCTATTTTCACTCGTTTAGTGCCCCGGCACTAGCACGAGTCGAGCCCATATGGGCACTGGCGGACCCAGGAATTTTTTAGCGGATGTGCAATTTTGGCCAGGATTTATTTATAAAAAGAAAACAAAAAAACAAACGCGTTGTTTTAACTCTCAAACTTTGGACCCTTATGAGTACTGTCTTAGCGGGAGCTTATTCAAGCAAATATTTCTTCAATACAATAGAGTTTGGTTATTCTTGTAAAACTCTTTGTAGATTGAACATGTAAGGTTTTTTTTACCTAGATTGACTTTATGTCCCTTCATGCATTCATATCATACATGAAAAATTATTTTATGTAAAAATATGGGCTAAGTATGAAAAATGGTTTTTCGGAATAATCATTTTCTCAAGATAATTTTTGGCTGCTTTTATTCCTTACACATCAAATAAGAAAACTTGATTTTATGGGATTTTAGTATGAAGTATATTGACTTTATTTTTAGCCTAAATTGTATTTTGCACTAAAACCGATTTTTCATTTTTTGATTTGGTGGGAATTTGATTTTCTAGTATTTTTATTTGAATCCAAATAGGGAGTACTTCCTTATTTGTATTGTAAACTTAAGTAAATGGAGTAATATAAAAATAAATGAAAGTAAAAGAACAAAGACGCGGCCTTAATAGGTCCGCCATTGCATAATTGCTCGGGTCGTGGGCTTGTGTTGGGATTGGTGATTTTCATAAATTGACGGCACTGACATAGCCTGTTTATTAAATGTGCCAACTCTAAATGGACCAGCCCTGCTTGGCATGACTCGTTTGACACCTCTATTCCATAACAACATTATTTTGCCTAAGACTCCCCTAAACAAACCTTCATTTTTTACGACATGTAATTTGGTAAGGTAGTGGTGAAGCAAGCAGTAACGACACTCCATTTCTCTGGTAGTAAGTACCAAAGGATAATAAGCAGTACCATAAGTGAGTTGTACGACACAACCATAACTAGCCACCAAGACTGCACCATGAAACCTCTAAGGATAAACCAATAAGATATGCACACGAGGAATGTACCTCCCAAGTGAGGAATATGAATGGCATGTGAAAACTGACGAAAAGCCCCTAAAATAGCAGCACTGTGCCAAACGTTGCAATCAAATAGAAGTACTAAATGTCTGGGTGACACCGACATAGCCAATGTAAGCATGCATAGTCAACTAGCAGCTGGGCGGGTGGCTGGATATAAGTTCGTAGCGAGGTTGAATGAAGTTATTGACCTCTTTTTTCAACAAATAATAAATCTTTTTTATATAAACATAATTGTAAAAAAAAAAAAAACGATTTAAATGAAGTTGTAAAAACATTACCAAAAAAAAAGAGAAGAAGAAGCAATACATAAGTCAAATTTTGGTGTGGGCCTATCTTGCCTCGTTTAGTGGCCCGACATGAGCACGACTCGAAATTGGCGATTTTCATAAATGGACAGGCCTGGCACGATCGATTTATTAAATGGACCAACTGTAACTGATCAGGCCAACCTTGCGCCGCTTGTTTGACACCTATATTTCGTACGAGCATTATTTTGCTCGGAATTATCCTAAACAAAGCCTTCATTTTTTATGATACGTAGTTTGGTAAGGTGGTGTACATGTCAAAATATACACATCTGCTACTTAACCTAATACCTATATGGTTGTAAGTTGATCTGTACATATCAAGTGAATTAAAATGTGAAATTGTTCTGAATGTTGTTTGAATACAAAAATGTGGTTCCCTGATTTTACTATGACTCTAAAAGTACCAAAACGAACCTTTAAGATTAATCTTTTTTTGTTTAAGTTTTGTTTGGAATAAAGAAAAAATTAATATTGCTGCCATGGCAACATGCTAACTTGCCCAATGTAGCCCATCCAGTTTTCATGTCTTTTGTTAAGTTGGAAATGCTGACTTGCTGACACCCCTTTTCCATAGTTAAGTGTACATATCAGAGTAGGCAGCCATCCTTTGTTTCTCAATTAAACTTAATGCAATAAAGAAATTAGGGTTAAGCGGCAGGCCACCAATGTTATGACTTTGTGTGGATAGATAGGGATTTGCGCAAACAAAACAAGTAAGCAACCTCCACATTGCATATAATTTTTTTTAAAATGTTAACAATAATGTTATAATGGTGAGTTATTGTGACTCCAAGAAGACATGAAATGCAGGCTAAATCCGGCAGTAGATGAGTTGAAGTTGTTGAACGCTATGTGTACGTGGGACAAGCAAAGTCCATGGAATCCTATGTCGTTAAAAATAAGAACTAATCTTTGGCTGTATCGATAATCACTTTTAATTTAGTTTACATCAGAGTCTACATCGGTGAGCATGATTTAGAGTTTATTTGGAATTACTATGATAAAAAATACTTCTCTTAGAGTTCGTGTGGAACTGCTTTGATAAGAAACTCTTCTCTCATAAGTGCTTTTATGATTCATACTTCTAAATTTTTCTCTCAAACGATATCAGAAAAATAATTTTATATATTTTTTGTGCTCGGCCAGTTGCAAAACCATTTCGATTAAGCAATACAATTTTGGTTGGTCAGAATTTGGCTTGACGGCTGAATCTGGATAAATCATTTCCAAATTTTAAGTCAGTTCAAATGGAAATGATTTTAGAGCATATGTAACGCCTACAAAGACATCAGTTTTTTTATATGAAATCTAATCATCTGGTTCATTGGATATAAGCAAAAAATTTAATCGGATTAGGTGATTGTAATTCCATCTTTGTAAGGAACACTTTTTCCTTCTTTCTTTCTTTTTTTTGGTTGCCAAATTTCTTTCTCTTTTCTTGATCAAGCATCAATTATTTATTTTTATAATATTCATTTTACCTAACATTCAACAAAACAAAAAATAATCATAAGCTTTATACTAATCATTTTTTCATCCTCCTTAAATAATAATAATACCAACACATTTTTGTACGATTTAAAAATTAGATTCAGATCCTTTATTTTGATTTTATCTATCATAATTTGCTTAATTTTTTCTCTATGCATAACACCTCATTTAAATCTGCTTGACTTTTCTTTTTCATAAAACTAGCCCCTTGACACATGCTCACGCATGTGCCAATTGGTTTTTTTTTTTAATTTTATTTTTAGAATTAATAAAAGATAATAGGGTAGTTATGTTTCATAAAAGTAGGACCTATTATCTTATTTTGTTTCTAATTTTAATTTTTTTAATATTAAAAAATGTGAATTTACCATATTATCCTCATTTAATTAATAATTTCAATTCTTAATGTTTGAATTAACAAAGGGCATTTTCTGGTATTTTGAATGTTTCACCATTCTCTGCCTTTTGCTTTATATATATAGATGCATTCATTATATGGAATACGCATTATATTTTTCTAAAACAGACTAAATACAAACACAAATCATCTCACCCATTGAATTCTAGTAATTATGCCACTAATATTGTGTCCAAAAAAAAAAAGAGAGAGAGAGAGAGAGAAAATGACAAATCCCAAATCGAAACGATAGAAAGTAGAAAGATTTGTAGGCCTGAAATTGGCTTAACACAATTAGTGGGGCCCACAGTGGACCCATTGTAAAAAAACAAAAACAAAAACAAAAACTTGTACAACAATTTGATTTCTGACCAAGTCAACGTCAAAAATATTTAGCTTACATTTCTACACAACCCCCCCGAGCAAACAAATGTCTTCCCTCTCTTTCTCTCTCAAGCTTCTCTCCGACACCAAAAGCCCAACACACTGAACAAGCAAAACAGAGCCATCTCTGCAAACACACAATCACAAAAGCCAGCCAGCCAGCCAGCCAGCCAACCACGAAACTCTTTCAGAGGTTTCCATTCGACGAAACGTTTCGCCAATGACGGTGTTTCGAAACTCGAGCGCGGTACCCCTCTCCGGCAAAGCGCACGTGTTTCCGGTCGACTACGAGGCCGAGGTTTCGCAGCGCCTGGTGGACGCTTCGCACGACAGCGATTTGAAGTCGGCGTGTGAGTGTTTGGGCGATCCTTTCGTGGACGTGAACTTCGTCGGGACAGTGTGCTTGAAGTCGAAGAAGACAGAGATTGTGGTGCAGGGCGAGTCGGCGCACGAGGTTCGTGTCGAGTACGAGGAGTTCAAGACGCAGGTCACTGCTTTGTTCCTCGCCGCTCATTCTGGAAATTTGACGCTTGTTAGGAAGCTCCTGGTAACGTCATCAATATCATTTTTTAAAATTTTCATTTAGACCGTTGTGAATATTAAAAAAAATAATTGGTATTTTGTGTTTGTTTCTTGGGAAAATGAGGGAAAATTGATGTGAAATTGCATCATGGTGCTTGTTTTGTTTAGACATTCATGCTGACGTGTCAGATTATTATTATTATTATTTATTATTTTTGGTCCTGCTATTTTGAAATCATAGTATATACTGTAACTGACGCGAGGTTGAGGAAAATCGAGCATTTATGAGCTTCAATGAATTCAATTGCATCTTTATTTTTTATTTAGTTTTAGGTAAATACTACAGTATGTTCCCACACAGAAGGGTGGGATTAATCCCTGCTCGGCAAATCAGCAATGGATATGACTTTTTCTTTTTTTTTTTCCTTCTCATTTCATGCGACAGGGTTATGGAGCCAATGTGAATCAAAAACTGTTTCGAGGCTATGCAACAACAGCAGCAGTAAGAGAAGACCACTTGGAGATATTGGAGGTGCTTGTCAATGGCGGGGCATCTCAGCAGGCATGTGAGGAGGCTTTGTTGGAGGCAAGCTACTTGGGCAGGGCTAGGCCTGCCGAGATGCTCATGGGATCCGATTTGATCCGCCCTCAAGCTGCAATACACGCTCTTGTATCTGCTTGCTGCAGAGGCTTTGTCCATGTAGTTGACACACTCATCAAGGTAACTCTTGAACATGATAGACTAATTGGAAATCCATTATGGTTTAACTTGAATTAATCTCAGTCTACAGATTGCCTAAAACATGACCCTTAAATCATGTCAACAACATTATATAGCTGTGAAGTATAAGCAAAGCAAGGTTGCCAACTTACCATCGTGAAAATATGTCTTCTGTAATGGGTTGAACCTATAATTTTGTTTGATGACAGTGATGCTATTGATTGGTGGCAGTGTGGGGTGGATGTCGATGCAACTGATCGAGCACTGCTTCAATCTTGTAGGCCATCTCTATACACCAATGTTCACTGTAATGCGCTTGTTGCTGCCATTGTTAGCCGGCAGATTTCTGTTGTCAGACTCTTGTTGCAGGTTAGCACTGACCCTTCACTTGGAATACTATGCATACCTTTTCCTATGAAGCAAATTGTAAGGTGGAGCAGAGGTTGTTTATGCATTTATATCTAATGTTATGTATGTTTTGCAACAAAATAGCAGGCTGGAGTTAGAACAGATATAAAAGTGAGTCTTGGGGGCTGGTCCTGGGATGTAAGTACCGGGGAAGAATTTCGGGTGGGTGCAGGACTAGCTGAGCCTTACAGTGTGACCTGGTGTGCTGTGGAGTACTTTGAAGCCAGTGGTGCTATCTTGCGCTTGCTCTTGCAACACCTCTCCCCTAACATTCCTCACTTTGGGAGGACTCTCATTCACCATGCCATCTTATGTAACAATGAAAGAGCAGTAGATGTGCTTTTGAATAGTGGCGCGGATGTGGAAGTTCCGATTAAGACGACAACTTCAAAAACTGACTGCCCCATTCACTTGGCTTCACGGCTTGGATTACCTGCGGTTCTGCAACGACTGATTAATGATGGGTGTGATGTAAACTCTCAAACAGGATCGGGAGAAACTGCACTAATGATCTGTGCTAGATATAAGCATCAGGAATGCCTAAAAATTTTGGCTGCAGATGGTGCTGATTTTGGCCTGGTCAATTCTTCTGGTCATAGTGCAAGCTCAATTGCTGAGTCAGCTAGGTGGGCTCTTGGCTTCCGACAAGCAGTTTTAGACATGATTCGATCTGGGAAGGATGTCCAATCAAGCAATAGATCAATATTCTCTCCTCTAATGTTTGTGACTCGAGCAAATGATGTTGAGGCTTTGAAGAAACTGATTGAGGGAGCAGACATTGATCTCGACGAGCAAGATGAAAATGGAAACTCAGCTGTCATGATAGCTGCAGCAGGTGGTTACCTGGAAGCTTTCAAATTGCTTATCCATGCTGGGGCTGACATGAACCTAGAGAACAAACATGGTCAGAACATAAAGGAACTATTAGAAATAAATCAAAACGGTGCAGAATTTGAAAAATTAATGGTTAAACATGCACCTCGAAAGAAATTTGATAGTGCCGTTGCGTTTTACACTCTACACCAGGCAGCACAGCATGGAGACTTTGATTTTGTTCATACATTGATAATCAGAGGGCAAGATATTAACGCTCCTGATGCTGATGGATATACTCCATTGATGTTAGCAGCAAGAGGAGGCCATGCTATGGTCTGCGGGCTTTTGATTTCTTTCGAGGCTAGATGTGACATTGTGAATGCAAGACATGAGACGGCACTTTTGCTTGCAAGGAAAAGTGGAACTGGGAAGGATGCAGAGAATGTGATATTGGATGAGCTTGCAAGAAAACTTGTGTTGGGTGGAACTCATGTGAAGAAGCACACAAAGTGCGGCAAAGGAGCTCCCCATCGAAAAGTCTTGAAAATGGTGGGGAGTGTTGGGATTTTGCAGTGGGGGAAGTCAAGCAAGAGAAAGGTGATTTGCAAAAAGGCCGAGGTTGGGGCTAGCGATTCGTTTCGATGGAATCGTAGGAGGAAATTCGATACTGATGAACCTGGACTCTTCCATGTGGTGACCACAAAGAACAAGGAGCTGCATTTTGTGTGTGAAAGTGGGATTGAAATGGCTCAGTTGTGGGTGAGAGGGATCAAGCTTGTGACAATGAAAGCTGTTTTTGGAAACTGGCAAGAATGAATGAATGAAGCTGTGCATGGGAGACTCTTGTTCAATTGAAGCAGTTTTTTTTATGCTTTTTGTTCATCTCATTGTACTTGTTTGTTGTATTTCTTATCCTTATGCGTTGTAGATCACTCACTCCCACAAGTAGAAATTAAACAGCCCCCTCTGAATATGAAATCTTTGTAATTAAGTAATAACTTTTCCACAAAAGGTCTTAAACTCAGTCAAATAAGTAGTTTACTAATTTAAATTTGACCAAAGAATAAATGTTGGGAAAGCTTTTGATAATCAAACTCAAACTTTTTATTTTATTTTATTTTTACAAGGTGATATTCTAATTACTCTAATGTGCGGGGAGGGAGATCCAACTCAAGTGCAGATGGACGGGAATATTGTCATGATCAACTGGAATAATTCGCATATGCAAACCCAAACGGTTTTTGGAGACCAATATTTTCTGAAGGCTTCTGGAAATCTCTTCCATTGAAATTGTTGGGTAATTAATGTTAGTAATTCACAATTACAAACAGTTGTAGATAATAATTAGGATGCAATTAAACAAACAACAAACAACTATTTGAGACGGTGTCGTTTGGTGTTCCCTAAAAAAACCGTTGAAAAACAATTGAGTTTTCTAAAACCCTGATTTCAATTTTCTTGCAAATAATTCTCAAAAACCCTATTCTTCTTTCCTGTCACTCTGCAATTTTGAAGCTTGGCTATTCTATCAATGGCGGACCTACCAATCCTCCAATTCGAAGAGACAATCATGAAAGCAGTAGAAGAAAACACGGTCGTAGTGATTATCGGAGAGACCGGTTCAGGAAAGAGCACCCAACTCTCTCAAATACTTCACAGAAGAGGCTACACCAAGTCTGGAATCGTCGGCGTCACTCAGCCTCGCCGAGTCGCCGCTGTCTCCGTTGCCAGGTATAGTGTAAAGCCGCCATTGTTTCGTTCATTGGCTTCTGAATTGATCTTGCGTTTTACACTATTCGAAATGAGTTGTTTATTATAATTTGTTGAAATTGTACACAGACGAGTTTCACAGGAGCTTGGTGTCCGGCTTGGGGATGAAGTTGGATACGCCATCAGATTTGAAGATAGAACGTCAGAGAGGACGCGTATCAAGTACCTCACTGATGGAGTTCTCCTTCGTGAAAGTCTTTCCAATCCAGAGCTCGATGAGTACTCTGTAGTAATACTTGATGAAGCTCATGAAAGGAGCCTGAACACGTACCATTTCTCTCTCTCTCTCTCTCTCTCTCTCAGTATTTTCTTTGTGGTTTACTAATTGTTATTTTGTGTTCTTAGAATTTCTAGTCTTTGTTTATTTAAAATGTGCATTTTGTGAACCAGGGACATATTGCTGGGACTGATGAAACGCTTGGTTAAAAGGCGTGCCTCAAATTTCAAGGTTCTGATCACTTCAGCAACTCTTGATGATGAAAAAGTATCACAATTCTTTTCAGAATGCCCTGTAGTGAGAGTCCCAGGGAAGTTATTTCCAGTCGAAATAGTGTACAGTCATGAGCGTCCTGTCAGCTATCTTGAGTCATCTTTAGCAACAGCTCTCGGTATGATTTGGTTTTTTAGTTTACTTGTTGCCTCATCGTTGTATATATCTTTATATAATTAATGTGGTATCTTCTCTCTGTTGTTTTAAGTTGACGTTTTTCTTCCAGTTTAGTATATAACAGTTTCCAAATTCTTCTTCTTCTGTTGGTAAGAGGTTGAACTAACCAGTTTCTCTTTTTACAGATATACATATGAAGGAAGGGGAAGGTGATGTCTTAATATTCATGACTGGGCAGGTGAGATGCTGTGTTCTTACTGTATTTTCCTTTTATGACATCCTATGTACATGTGAGTCTGTGACTACTTTGGATTAATACTGTCGATTACATTGGTTTTCCCCACAATGTTTCTATTGACCAAGAAAGTGTAATTCTGCATAGGATGATATAGATAAGTTGGTATCTAAGTTAGAAGATAGAGTTCGAAGCCTGGAAGAAGGGTCTTGCATGGATGCCATAATCCTTCCTCTTCATGGTTCTTTGCAGCCTGAAATGCAGGCAAGTAGACTTTTGTATTTGTGTTCTATTTTTGGAGGGTTTATCGTAATACTTTGTTGGTTGATGCTTCATCTTTTCTATACAGGTACGTGTTTTTGGACCTCGACCTCCAAATTGTAGGAGATTTATTGTTGCCACAAACATTGCTGAAACTTCTTTGACTGTTGATGGTGTTGTGTAAGAGAAGAAACTAATGCCTATCTATCTATCACATTCATTCTGCTTTTCATTTATTTATTTATTTATTTATATATATTGCTTCATATAAAATGGGGGCGTTGCTTGGATGAAATTTACTTAATGATTCTGTGGAAGCAATGATATCGGTCGAATTCAAGAAAACATTTTTGCTACATTGTTTGTTCACTCTTCCTCCTATGTATGGAGTTTGATTTACTATCAGTTATTCTGGTCGTGCCATAATTGAATGACGTTAAACAGTTTTCTGTTTTCTCATACTTAGAAATTATGTGTGAATCACAGGTATGTTATTGATTCTGGTTATGTGAAGCAACGGCAGTACAACCCGTCAACTGGCATGTATTCCCTCGATGTTGTTCAAATTAGCAAGTAAGGAGTTGGTAGTTCCATTTTTATCATATAGCTTGTTAATATTTCTGTCTTTGCACTTCAATTCATTACTGTGTTTTTTTTTTTCGGTTCTTGGGTTATTTTTGTGCAATTATGGTGGACGTGTTGCCTGGTTTTTCCAAAGGATAATCTCTTATCTTCCTTATTCTCACATCTTAAACTCCACCAATTATTAGTTTGCTATAAGGTTTCTAACACATATGAGCAGTAATTTGAATCTTGATCCATTTCATTCCTATGTGAAAAGATTTGGATTGGAAGTTCACCAGGCCTTTTCATCAGTCCGTGGAAGAGTGAAAGGGTCACCACTACTGAGGATCTCCCCCCTAATCTTAGATAGGTAGTCTGAGGGTTCGCCGCGGTTCATTGCTGTGCTTACACACTAGGCTACCCTTCTCCGCCAACTCTAGCTGAGAAGCACCCTCCATCCACTTCCCCTTTTCCGTGTGCCCAAAAGCCCGCCCGCCCGGTTTATGAGCCCCCTTCCGATTCCCTCACCCTTGGGTATTTAGGTAGTTTAGCGGAAGCGAAAACAATGGGAAAACAGAAAATAGAACAAAAGGGATAAGTCTGGAATCACTCCAGGGGTTTGGCTTCACACCATTTAGTCTCCAATCTCGGGAAAATAAGCTTTTCTTTATATCTCAACAACTGAATTTTAAAGAACTACATGGGGGTATTTATAGCAAACTAAAACCTAGAAACAAAAGGATAAAAATCCCTTAATAAAAAAGAAATCCTAATCCACCAAGGAACTAAGTAAAAATAAACTAGGAAACTTAAATCAAATCCTACTAAAAAACTGGAAACTAAAATCCTAGTGAAATCTGGAAAACTAGAGAATCTAGGAAACTAATAAATCAGGAAACTAACTAATGATGTTTGCATCAATTCTCCTTGGCTGAAAAGATCTCGACTCAGGCGAGATAAAGCTGTAAGAACATTCCAAAATGTCGGGATCAATGTACGGCAGGTTCTCCTTTGCAATCCGAGTACTATGAGAATCTGGTCTAACTTCCACTTGACTAGGAACTTCTGCATCTTCCTTACATTCTTTAAGCGTAATGATATGTAGAGCTTTGGTTTTACCAACTCTGTCTTGCTCCTGTTTGTTTGGTATAGATTGATTCATGAGCTTGGGTTGAAGTGACTTCATCGTGATCTTCTTTCCTTTATGGATGAACGAACATATATTTTCTTGACCCAAGATGGTAAAGTTGTAATCGTAGATCCATGGTCTTCCCAAGAGAATATGACTCACATCCATGTCCACCACATCACACCAAACATGATCTTTGTAAGATGAAAACTGTATAGGAACATTACATTGTTGGGTAACAGGGATAGAAGATCTGTCAATCCATGATACTCTGTATGGCACAAGATGCTTCTCGGGCAACAAACCAAGATGAGAAACAGTCAGCGTTGACACCACATTGATACAACTCCCATTATCTATGACCACCTTACAATCTTTATCTCCAGACTTGATGTAAGTGTGGAAAATGGAAGTCCTACGCCAATCCTCAGTTTCCTTCCTAGGTTGAGCCAAAGTACACCTTACTACTGCTAATGTTGGATGAGGGACTTCAAAGTCGATTCCACAATCTTCATCAGGTTGTTGGGGTTCATAAATATCTTCCTCAAATTCGCCTTGATTGTCAGCTTGTTTGTTGATGTGTGCACACAGATTTCTTGTTGCCTCCTTCGTTGGGCATTGGACAGCAAAGTGTCCATATCCTTGGCATCTGTAACATCTTTGCGTTCCACCACCACCACATGCATCTACTAGCACTCCTTTTCCCTTGGCAGTTTTTACTAAATTAGTCGTAGATGTTGGAGTCGTAGAACTTGGAGTCACAGATGTGCCAACATGACAATCAGATCTTTGAGAATCAGTTTGCTTGACTACATTGGACGACTTTAGATACTTCTCTAGTTCTTGTACCACCTGAAACACCCTCCCTAAAGTATTCATAGTATGAGGAATTAATTCCCTTTGAAGCTCTGGACGAAGTCCTGATCTAAACCGAGAAATAGTCATCCTTCGATCTTCCCTTATGTCACATTGCAACATGAATTCCTCAAATTTTGCAATATATTCAGCAACCGGCATGTTGTCTTGACGAAGAGTTTGCCACTCGTCCAACAAACCTTGTTGATAGGATAATGGTATATATTTCTGCTTCAACCTTTCTTTCATCTCACCCCAATGGATGATTGGTTCTTCACCAGCTTTCTCTAGCTGTGTTTCAACATTGGTCCAAAACAATCCAGCTTGACCCACCAATTTTATCTTAGCAAATCTCACCCTTCGAGCTTCAGACATGTCATGCCACTCAAAGTAGCGATCCATGGTAGCTAACCAGTCAAGGAGTGCTTTAGGATTTAGCTCACCATCAAAATTAGGAGCGTCAACTTTCACTGATCTCATCACCCTTTCATCAGGGTCTTGCTCATAGCCATGATGAAAATTGTGCCTCTCTGCGTCTCGATCATTCCTTCTATCATGACGTTGTCGATCATGATTCCTCACTTCTTCACACTTGCTTCATTATGTTGGTTAGCTGCTTCTAAGTCTGCAAGGCGACGTTCCACGAGTCTGGAGCTAGTGTCTGAATCTGCCACTTGCTTTGATAGGTTTTCCATAATCTGAACAAGACGTTAAAAGTCCGTCTCTGGCTCGTCTGTCTTTCCAGGCTTAGTTGGAGCCATCACTTGGCACACGGTGTGAAGAACAAGAAATACTCTCAAATTTTGAACCCAAGGAAAACGAAAACCAGGCCCTGATGCCAAATTTGATGTAGGATATGGGTAAATTGGGTATTTAGGTAGTTTAGCGGAAGCGAAAACAATGGGAAAACAGAAAATAGAACAAAAGGGATAAGTCTGGAATCACTCCAGGGGTTTGGCTTCACACCAAGTAGTCTCCAATCTCTGGAAAATAAGCTTTTCTTTATATCTCAACAACTGAATTTTAAAGAACTACATGGGGGGTATTTATAGCAAACTAAAACCTAGAAACAAAAGGATAAAAATCCCTTAATAAAAAAAGAAATCCTAATCCACCAAGGAACTAAGTAAAAATAAACTAGGAAACTTAAATCAAATCCTACTAAAAAACTGGAAACTAAAATCCTAGTGAAATCTGGAAAACTAGAGAATCTAGGAAACTAATAAATCAGGAAACTAACTAATGATGTCCGCATCATTTTCCCTTCCTTGTGTATGTGTTCCTTAATTGCTTTTAACACTGCAACTCTGAACCAACTATGTAAGCAATCAGCATTATCAACTTCTTATAGTGGCATTTTGATCTAGAAACAAATGTATAGTTATCATTTAAAAAGCATGGGCCAAGGGGCGTAAACCGTAATTCCAATACAAGGAAGATGTCATGTTTATAGGTTTATAACCTTGAATGTTTATCTTTAAAAGCATGATTGATTCTGCTTATCGTTCTAATAAATTTTGGATTCATATGATTGCAGGGTACAAGCACATCAACGTGCTGGACGAGCAGGAAGAACACGTCCTGGGAAGTGCTATCGATTATACCCTTCCGCGGTTTACGAGGATGAGTTCCTGGATGTAACAATTCCTGAAATACAACGCTCTTCACTTGCTGGAAGTGTTCTTTATTTGAAATCTTTGGACCTCCCTGATATTGATATTCTCAAATTTGATTTTCTTGATTCTCCTTCACGTAAGACAGTTTTTTTTTCTCGGTGCGTTTCTTCCCTCTTCAGGCATGCATTGATTGCCTATAATCGTTTACATCCAATTGCTTTTGCCACAGCTGAGTCTTTACAAGATGCTCTGAAGCAATTGTATCTTATCGATGCTATTGACGAAAATGGATTGATCACAAGAATTGGAAAAACGATGGCTGGTATTAGATTTACATCCCATTTTGTAAGAGTTATAATTTTATTCACTATGTGTTGCCATTATTTTGAAGCCTGCACAAGTTTTAGTAGTTTTGATAAATTTGGTCTCATTGCACAGTTCCACCATTTTGGACAACAAAAAGTCATTTTATAGCGGTGAACATATTATACATCATCCATATCCTTTGTTGAATTGTAATTAAAGTGTCTTCTATGTTTTCATAACATTCTGCATCGCATTCATGCATGTGCTTTCTTTACGTATAATATCTGTTTGTTAGAATTTATTACCTATTGATATGAGTGTTTGTGTTCACACTGAGCATATTCCTTCTTGGATATTTGATGAGTCAGCAGAGCATTTTCTTGATTTTATGCAGAGCTTCCACTAGAACCTTCATTGTCAAGGACCTTAATGGAGGCAAATGAGCATGGTTGCTTATCCCAGGCCTTGACTGTTGCTGCTATGTTATCCGCAGAAACCACATTGCTTCCTGGTCGAAGGTAAACTCATTAAAATTCTCTTAGAAGATGGTGCCCCTATGTATGATGTGGAAGTTTGTTAATAGCATGCATTGTGTTCCTAGTTTGAAGATACTTGCATATCTCAAAATAAGTGAAACTAAATGCGCACACACATGCACACATACGTTCCGGCAGATAGTTAAAGTTTTGCATAACTATGAAGTCTGTACTTTAGAAAGATATTTGTATGCCTCTGCACTTTCCAAGTGTCCCTTGAAATATGAATATTTCATTTGAGATAATTGTAGTTGTGCATGGCTACATTTGTAGCAAGAATACTGAGAAGAAGAGGAAACATGATTATTTGGACCTTCCTGATGGTTCTGGCTGGGGTGATCATATCCAGTTGCTACAGATCTATGAGTGCTGGCATCAGACTAACTATGACATTGATTGGTGCAAGGATTATCAGTTGCAGGTACCCTTTTATACTCTCTATAAGAAATCTGATATATGTAGACAACTAAGAGAGAGAAGTCATGCGTGGTTCTCTTTAATTTTTCAGAATTTACTTTGGTTTCTCACTATGAGGGAATCTCGTCAAAATTCTGATGCATCATATTAATGACATGTACAGTATGATTCTAATTTCTAATATTTGCACATTATGTTTCTGGAACTCATTGGTTGTAGGTGAGAGGGATGAAGTTTGTGAAGGATGTCAGGAGACAGCTATCTCAGATCATGCAGAAAATAGCAAAAGGTTAGTAAGCTACATTATTGAGGAGCTTACGATCATTGATCACATTAATGAAACATTTTCTTGTAATTTGATCATATGGAGCTTTTAGTTATAATAGATTTGCTAACTGAGGAGTGCTAAATACAGTAACATTTCCAAAATACAATGATTTATGGAACAAAATGAAATGGGATTATAAAAAAAAAAGTAAAATATATCAACTGCCGTTCTTAGTCTAGAGGTTTTTGTCTTGCAGTGGTCTGTGGTCTTTATTGTTACTGTTTACCTACCACCTGAATATTCTTCTTGCTATGCTTTCGTGATGTTGTTTGCCTTCACTCTATTGATAAGACATTGCATATCTGGAAAACAGGACCATTAGATGTACAGACAAGCAGAAGATGGAAAGAAAGCCAACAGGATTATCACAACTTGAGGAGGGCCTTGTGTGTGGGATATGCAAATCAGCTCGCTGAGAGAATGGTATATCACAATGGGTATCGAACCTTAGGTTTTAAGCCCCAAGTAGTACAGGTATGAACCTTGAGTAGGAAAGTGATTGTGGATAGGTGTATCTTACAGCATTTAGTCAAAGCTTGGAGTGAGTTTTTGGACCCTAAGTCTAGAACTGACACTTATATCTCTTATTTCAGGTGCATCCATCCAGTGTGCTAAAACCCGATGATGAAGGAAAATTGCCAGACTATGTTGTGTACCAAGAACTCATTGCAACTTCCCGCCCATACTTGCGTACTGTATGTGCCGTAAATATTGCTTGGGTCACACCCATTTTGGACAAAGTGAATAAAATAAATATCAACAAGCTGAGGTAAGCCAGTTTTCGTGGAACACAATTCTAAGTAGAAAATGATTTTGTTGCTAATTCAAATTTTCATTCTGAGCTTTAACCTTTTTCCTTATATGCAGTGGTGGGATTGGTCGTATTGAAGAGCACACAGAGGAAAATATGTCTGATTTGCCAAAGACAGATAACGTTGTTGCAGCAGTTCCTGATGATCACGAAAGTAAAATACAAGCAGCTAGGGAACGATTTCTTGCTCGTAAAGGAAAGAAATGAGCTTATTCACCAGTTGTATTTGATGAAATAGTGGGGGTATTGAGTATTAACACCAAAAGAAAGAAAGCTGGTTTGAGCTACAACTGGTAACTACGGAACCCTTTTCTAACCAAATTCCCCACCCTGAAACCAAGCTTAGGCTACCGACTCCCTAACTCCCAAATTAATATCATATCATTGTCAGCCTCATCCATACTACCGTAGTTGCAATCAAGGACTTTTGGAAGGCATGCCCAGCACACCTACCTACTGTATTTTCAATTTTTTCTTCTTCGCTCTCGCAGCTTAGATGACCTCTCAATGGCGGATCTTTCGTTACTTTTGCCTCCAAGGAGTATTTGTATTTAGTTATAATCTTCCAGCGTGGCCTATTTTGAGCATGCTGGCTGTTGACATACACTTGTATATGCTAACAATACCAAAAATTCCTCAAATGAGAAGGACCAAAGGGAAAGAGAAAAAGAAAAAAAGAAAGAGAGTTTTGTTAGCACTGTTCGGCCGCGTGTATGATCAAGCTCATCATTTTATCTATTATCTCGTTATTTCCCCTACTTTTAATTTCAGTATTGAGAGGTTATGGCATGAAGAAGGGGACAATTATACTCTTGTTAGGCAATAACCATCAATCAACGTCATTGTTTAAGTAGATTAATGGGCAGAATATATAATCTTGATTAACAACAGTCTCATATTGGAAAAGAAGCCATGGATTTAAAATTGATGGATCACCTAATTTGATAATTATGCTGACAACTCACTAGAGAGATCATAAACTTTTGAAATTTATGGAACGAGAGGGTGGATGCCAATAATGATCGCAGGGAAAAGAGAATGCATAATATCTCGCGTATTTTTGTCCCATATCGCTAGCATCATAAAACAGGGAAGCTTGCCATGCCTTATAAAAACGAAAACGAGTTGCTGGACAAATCATACCTTTCTCGGCCTTTTGGCTAAGATCAAGTGTAGTATCTGTTCTTATCAGTTTAATATCTGATACGTGGGCCATCGGCCCACACGATATTAAATTAATTTCTTTAAGGGGAGGGCCCAACACAGTAGCTTGCTACTGGGGTCTTCGCGCGTCGCCTCTGCGTTGCACTGCTGCATTGGCCTGGCGCACCCTCCAACTCCAGTTCAAAATGCTTAAAATGCCAGCCATCTCAACCGTAACTCTATGCTTAAACAGGAAGCCAATCTTGATATTGTTCTAACAAGATCCAAAATACAAGCCGTTGACCGAATAATTCTCCACTAGTAACCAATACATTTAACAATATGATACGTGCCACCTCTGACTCCAGTTCAAAATACTTAAAATGATTTTGAAAGTCTCAAATTTTCCACTTGACAACTTGTTGCTAAGAGCATCTTCAGATCTCCAAATTTTAGCTGGAAGAGGAAGAAATGGAGAACTCTTAATTTCTCTCTCCTATCGAGAATTTGTCCCAAGATATGATGCGTTCTCTTTTCCCTGCGATCATTAATTTCTCCTTAATTGTCTAAGTATTTTTGTCCCATATCGCTAGCCACCAAATTCAAATAGGAAGTTCTCCAAAATAGAGCAAGTTTCCTAGAGCTACATTTTGCCCTTATTCTAACCAAAATGGCTAAGGAGCAAAGTATAGCAACTTTGCTGGAGATGCTCTAATACGTTACTTTTCTTTTGCAATTTTTCATGAATTTTCTTTTGTCCGTTGGATACATCCCTTTTGGAATATATATTTCATAGGCAAACTGAACCAACATGCCCTCTTTGCTTTAACTTGAATCTCATTATACTTCTCAACTCTATTTATTTTTGGTTTCTAACTTCTATGTCCCATCTATGCAGATACTTTCCAACTACTAAGAACATCTCCAGTATGCAGATACTTTCCAACTACTAAGAACATCTCCAGTAAAGTCCAAATTTAAGCCAAATTCTAGCTAAAATAGCAAAAAAGCCATTATAGCAAACGACTAAAAAGGTGTTTCCTCTAATAATGTTCTCTATTTTGACTAATCTCAAATACTGTATTATTTTTTAATTAATTAAAATTTTAATGAGATATTTAGTCATATACTCATTCTTAGCACTAAAATTATAAACAAACCCTACACTATTTAATTTCTATAAACAAACCAAAAAAAACTCAAAAAATGACAACTGGCCCTATTAAATTTAATTTTGATTATTAAATTACTTTGATGCTCTACTGAGTATTTTGGGCTTTTTTACGAGGTTTTTGGGTTGAGTTTGTTTTAAGAAATCAATGACAGTTTGTAATTTAAAAGAAGTTAAAAGTCTTTTTGTTATGTTGTAAATGGACTTTGGGTGTGTTTCTAAAGTCTATTTCATATAGTAGGGGTGGGCATTCAAATCGGCAAACCAGAAATCCGAGGCGAACTGCATCGAAAAAACTGAGTTGACAAAAAGTCAACAACCAGTCAGAAACCGAACCAGACCGGGTTTGGATCTGGTTCTATGTCTTCAAAAATTGGACCGGGTTGAACCGAACCTGTCAACTTAAAAAATATATAATTTCAATATTTATTTATATTCAATGCTACATTTTTAATCTCATAACTAATATTTATCCAAGTTCAATTTCAAAACATCTCTCTTTTCTAGCTTTAATATTTATTTTTCTATGAAATTAAATAATTTATTAATTTCAAAAAAATAAATTCAGTTGAAATTTGTGTTAAAAAATAATTTTAATAATTCAGTTCAAAACCGAACCGAAACCGATTCAACCCGAACCAAAACCAATTCAACCCGAATTGGATTTTTTTTGTTAAAACCAAATCAAACCAAACCGGATGAATAGTACCAAATTCGGTTCTAATTTGAGGCAAAAACCGGACCGTGCCCACCCTATTATATATGATTTTTTTTAAAAAAAATTTGGATTCTTATATTGGATATAATAGTGAATCTCCCAATTTTAAAATCATCCTCACTGACCTCCCAAAGCTCTCTCTCTCTCTCCTTGCTAGATATAGCAAGCCAAAATTAGGTTCTCCAAAATAGAAAGACAAGTAGGGAATATGTTGGAGTGAGAATTTTTTCGTTTTTCTCGCCAAAATGGGTAACTCTGCTGGAGATGCCAAAAAGGGTATATAACCAGAGTTGCTAACTCTGCTGAATATGCTCTCAGGTTTAAAAAGGCTCTCTTATCACAAGTATAACATAATTAAAGGGCTTGGAAAATGGAAATTTCCCCATTTTCCTTTCTTATGGCTTTCGACCATTATTGTTACGGGAGAGGTCAAACTTTGACAGAGTCTACCCATTTAACTTAAATTATGAAACTGAGCATCAGTCAAAATTATGAGAAACTTTGGGGACTAGAATTGTTAGGACTCTCCTCCGAGAGAGGAGTGTCCTCCAAAAATAAGCGTATGCCACTAAAAGCGGCGAGCACACGGTATTCTTTAGTAAAAGGCGAAAGAATAGTTCGCTCTGTGCTCACCGCGTGGCTCCGTGAGTTCCAACCAAATTTGATGGCCTGATATATAACACGCTTGGTCGCCTCCCGTGCTTCCTCTGGTCGATGTGGGACAAAATTTTGAATTTGATTCTTACATCCAAGCTCGGGACTGCAAAACACTTTCTTGTTTCACCAAAAATAACCCAATTCTCTTGTAAAGTGGGCCCTACCAGACAGAAATGTTGTACAAATCGTTGAACTCCAAGCAAACACCATAGCCGGAACCTTGGTGGAGTTGGGAGAGGCTTCAACGTACTTTCGAGTTCAATATTGGATACAAAGTTTCCCCCCAGTTTCCAGATTGCACATTTACACTAGCAAATTATTGCTTGGTCCTCAAACCGTGATCAAAGCAAAAGCACTGATACATTGATTGATTGGTGACTTGGTTCTTTGGTTACTGCAATATCTTTGTGGTGGTGCTTAGTTTTATTAAACTTTAAAATTATTTGGGTATCGACATTGTTGATCACATTTCTCTTTTAACAGTTGAAGTCACGTACATATGATAGAGATAAAATCGGCAGACATCAAATTTATATATGACGGAGATGATACATGTATAGTATTTTACTCACTTATTATTAGGCATCAAAAATATTACTAAGTTATCAGTGCAAGTCTACCTCATCGTTTGTATTATTAACAACACCATAACACATAAAGAAACAGCTGTGGTGGTTGAGCTTAGCATAAAAATTGGTTCTCATTGGCAAGGCTTGTAATAGTTTAATAAGGAGATCCAAAATTTCTGTCCTGGATTTTTGTTTGTTGTAGTTGGATTATTATCTTCAGATCAGGCCTAGCTTGAGTGATTAAAAATACTAATAATAGCTTAGCTATATGGCCACCTGCAACACTGAGGACACAACACATCAATAAATAACAACTCCATTTTTACTCTCTGAAAGTTCGAAAAAAATAAAATTAACAAAAATTAAAAATTAATTAAAAATAATTTTTTAAAAATAAGAAAAAAACATAATTAGGTGCCCACTTTCAGACATTTTACTTGGGAGTCTCGGGGACCCAGCTGTGTCTGAGTATCATCGGACAGACAGTCACACCATCTTCGTATCTGTTGACAAGTAAGAAGTTATGTCATCTCTGTCAGCAGTTTAATAATTCTGTAAGTTTAACTTATCATCTCTGTTTCTTCAATTTCACAGCCAAAAAGATAAGATGTTTGCATAGATGATAGAAGTGAAACCATTTCTTTGTCAGCTGTAGGCATTGACTTGAAAGCAAGGACAAGGAGTGGAAAAAATGAAGGTGGTTCCAAGAGAAGCTGAGAAATTGAGTCTGCATAATGCTGGATATCTAGCACAGAAGCGTCTTGCTCGTGGTTTGAGGCTCAACCACCCAGAAGCTGCAGCACTCATAGCCACACAGGTGTGTGTTGCTTTGTGTTTTCCACACTTTGCTCCAAAATTTGATCTTTGGTTCAAATTTTCAAATTTGATCATAGATTGGTAATGGGTTTTGTAAAGGAAGCTTTTTTTTTGTCTGATATATTTATGCTTTGGTAGGTTTTGGAGTTTGTTCGTGATGGTGACAAATCTGTGGCACACTTGATGGACATTGGGAGACAGCTCCTGGGAAGGTAATGGTGTGAACAGTGAAATCTTATCAATTTGCTCTGTTATATATATATATATATATATATATATGTGGATCTTCATTCTGGATTGTGTAGATTGTTGAATATCATTTACCTTGAAATTTATGTGTGGTTGCTCAAGATTGATCTCTACATCTTTCTTTTTTTTTCAAACAGGAAGCAAGTTCTTCCTGGTGTTCAACATCTTTTGGATATGGTGCAGGTATTATGCTCATTAATGTTCAACATTTACCAGTTCTAGCTCGTTTGTTTGCATTTGCTCTCCTTACAACTGAATCTTTATCACCTCCGGTTTGCATTTTCCGGTCATTTGTGCGGTAGTCAAGTGTCTATATATTCAGTTGTATGTACACCATTTGGGGAAACAAATTTACTGGATCTTTGTTGCTTTGAGAAGCCTGAAACATACTACTTGCGGCTGAAAGTTGCAAAATTTCATACTTATTTAGTCTTGTACCCTAACACAACATGCTGCCTAAAATTATTTTTAATAAGTAAGATTTAAATGTAGGTTGAAGGGACCTTTCCTGATGGGACTAAGTTAATTACCATTCATGATCCAATTTCTAGTGATAATGGAAATCTGGAACTAGCTTTAAAGGATTCTTTTCTTCCTGGTAAGGGTGATGCTATATTGCAAGTTTCAAATTGCGGTCTTTTAGGACCTATTGGCTTTACTTAGTATCAAATGGGCATTGATGAAACAAGAATTTTCTGCAGTTCCCTCACTAGACAAGTTTCCTGAAATGGAAGATAACAAAATTCCGGGTGAAGTTATCTTTGGAGGTGGTGCCATTGTGCTTAATCATGGAAGGAAAGCAATAGTCCTCAAAGTTGTTAACACAGGAGACAGGCCAGTTCAGGTTTTTATCTTTAACTTATCATTTCTCATTTAGTTTAGATGCACTTTCTTTTCCTTTTTTTGGGCCATACAGTTGAGGCCATTTACGTATATCCAAATTTCTTCAGTCAGTGATTGTTGTCTATATATTTAATAATCAAGTACTTGTCATGTTCCTCTTTCAACTTCAGGATTCTAATGACAAACCTTTTAAACTTGATATGTATCTAAAATTTATAATGGTAAACTGTAGAATATTTATACTGTACTTTGTATAACTTTTTGATTGCCTAACAGAAGTATATTACTGGCAAGAGTACAGCAGAAATCAGTCTTCTGTAGCTCGGTTGAGTATTTTGAAATAGTGAAACCCTTTCTGTAATCATATTCCGTTTTAATTGGTTTCTAGTAGCTTAAGTCATGTGCGCTGCAGTCAAACTATTAGCATTTCATTAGTGAAGGGTATCAAAGGTTTTCCTTCATTTGAACTGATCAACATGTCATTTACTTTAGGTCAGTAGAGTTCTTGGGTCTGGTCTAGAGTTTGTGTAAGCAACCGATTAATGATAAATTTTTTTTTTTTCAGGTTGGCAGTCACTATCACTTCATTGAGGTCAACCGCGCCCTGATTTTTGATCGAATGAAATCATATGGCATGCGCCTGAATATACCAGCTGGAACAGCCAAGAGATTTGAGGTTAACATTTGTTTTTTTTTTTTTTATTAAATATCTTTTTTAATTTTTTAATGTTAAGTAATTAAAAGTTGTTTACTTCATCTCAATTACATATATATTCTGCCTATTTTTCTAATGATAGTCTAACAAGGATGGCATGTCATCCTTCATCATCTTTTATTTCTATGATTTGGTTTCATATTGATGCATGTTGAAGCAACTTGTTTTGATGGTATCCAGCTGTGGTTTGAAGTCATTGGTGCTACTAAGCTACTTAGATTCATAAATTTTTTTGAATGTTGGTAGAGTAGCAATCTTCTTTTCTATTTTCTTTCTTTTTTTCTTTTTCTTCTGGGCTCCTTTTCAGTGGGCTAGCACATGTTCAGGTTTTACTGAATCTGCTCTATGCATTCTAAGTAAGTTACTGGTGCTTGTTTTGCTGTGCCAGCCAGGGGAGAGTAAACATGTCACACTTGTAAGTATTGGAGGTAATAGAGTAATCAGAGGAGGAAATGGCATTGTGGATGATCCAGTAGATGATGGCAAACAAAAGGCAGTCCTGGAAGCTTTAGAAGCGAGAAAAATTCGAAATGAGGAAGAACCAAAAACTAGGTCTAGCTTTCTACCTGAGAAATGTTTACTTGCCTATTTGCTTCTATTTTGTTAGATCAATAGCATTGCTTGGTAGTTAGCCAGTCCACTAATATGACGAAGGAAAAGTTGGAGATGCCTTACCTAAGTACTAATTTTGCAGTGAAGGTGTTGCAGGAAGAGATCTAGCTTTCACCACAGTAATTCCTCGTGAGGCATATGCAAACATGTATGGCCCTACTACTGGTGACAAAATTCGGCTTGGTGATACCAACTTGTTTGCTGAAATTGAAAAGGACTTTACTGTTTATGGGGATGAATCTGTATTTGGAGGTGGTAAAGTTGTAAGAGACGGAATGGGCCAGTCATCTGGGAACCAACCAGCCAATTCGTTGGATACTGTTATAACCAATGCTGTGATCATTGATTATAGCGGGATCTTTAAGGCAGATATTGGTATCAAAGAGGGTAATATATTTGCCGTTGGAAAATCAGGCAATCCAGATGTTAAGGATGGTGTAAATATGACCATTGGGGTAAATATCATCTCATATTACAGAAGTTTGGGAAGAAAACTGATCAGGAAGTCAATAATGCTTTGCACCTTCTTCTTTATTACTTAGGTTAACACTGAGGTCATTGCTGGGGAAGGAATGATTGTGACTGCAGGCGCCATAGACTGTCACGTGCACTTCATATGCCCTCAGTTAGCTTATGAAGCAATATCGAGTGGTGAGCTGCTTTAATGGAACACTTATGCTGGAAAGTGCTTGTGATACGTATAATGACAGACTTTGATGAGTAGTGAATATTAGAATTTGAGCATTCAACCCAAAACCAATTGGCAATGGGTGGAGAGGCCCAAGATCTTTTAAGCTATTAATGCAAGACTTACATCTCTGATGTGAGATATTCTCAACAGTTGCTGGTTGATTTATTTTGCATACTTTTTATCCTCTATTTGTGCTTGATATGTCCTGATGAACTTTGTTATATCTGAAGTTCTCGCCGACGAGATATTGCAAAATTTTAGATGAGCAAGCATTTAAAGAATCCATTTTCCAAAACTTTTTCGAAATATGTAGGTATCACAACCTTAGTAGGAGGTGGAACAGGACCTGCTACTGGGACTCGTGCAACAACTTGTACACCAGCTCCGTCACAAATGAAGTTAATGCTGCAAGCAACTGATGACCTACCTCTAAATTTTGGCTTTACAGGGAAGGTATCCTTTCTTCCCTACCCTATGCCCACATTCAAGGATCAGCCTGTTACTGTCAATTCTACAAAATATGAAGTGATGGCTAAAACTGTTTCCTTTTTTCTTTAATACTCTTGGTTTACTTTAGGGGAACAGTTCGAAACCTGATGGACTACATGATATAATAAGGGCTGGGGCAATGGGACTGAAACTGCATGAGGACTGGGGAACTACTCCTGCTGTGATAGACAATTGTTTGACCGTGGGAGATCAATATGACATCCAGGTACTTTAATGTTTTTAGTGTAAAGTGGTATAGGCTATTGCCTGTGGGAATGTCTTATGAGTTTCACATCTTCAAATATCAATTGTGATCTTGATAGGTTAATATCCATACGGACACCTTGAATGAATCTGGATTTGTGGAAGATACAATTTGTGCATTTAAAGAAAGAACTATCCATACTTACCACAGGTATAAATCATATTCTGAATCTGGTTGATAAGTTTGCACCTTCCACTGATTATGAGTATCTTTGGCATGCACACCTGTTTTTGTTACTTTTCCCTTTCCTCTTTCTTCCTTTATTCCTTTTCCATTTTAATTCTCAGTGTTTGTCCTTGGTTTTTTTTTTCGGTCAGTGAAGGTGCAGGTGGAGGCCATGCTCCAGATATCATCAAAGTGTGTGGTGTTAAGAATGTCCTGCCCTCATCAACGAACCCCACGCGGCCTTTCACTTCCAATACTATAGATGAGCATCTTGATATGCTGGTATGAGAATCTAATGGAAGTATTGATACAGCATGCACTAAAGTTGTTTAGACTAGTGTTTTTCAAATTTCCAATACATACAGATGGTTTGCCATCACCTGGACAAGGACATTCCAGAAGATGTAGCTTTTGCTGAATCAAGAATAAGGGCTGAAACAATTGCTGCAGAAGATATTTTGCATGATATGGGGGCAATTAGCATTATATCTTCTGATTCACAGGCTATGGGTCGGATTGGAGAGGTTCTTAATTTCTAAACTGAGATGCCTGTCTTCATATGTCTGTTTGTAATGCCTTTGTTGAAATTGTAACAAAAAAAAAAAGCCTTTATTGAAATGAACTATAGAAGCTTCATCATTGTCACTCTTTACCAATCCATGGATTTTAATTTTCATGTCTTCACTTAAAAGCCTGTGTTTCCAGCGTCTTATTTGTAGTAACCTTTTATCTATTCATTGCACACAGACATATGTAAGGCTTTGATTGTGTAAAAATCTTTCTTTACAGGTGATAAGCAGAACTTGGCAAACTGCTGACAAGATGAAGTCACAAAGAGGGTCGATAGAACCTAGGGGATCCGAAAATGACAACTTTCGGATCAAGCGATACATTGCAAAATATACAATAAATCCAGCAATAGTTAATGGATTTTCTCAATATGTTGGTTCAGTTGAGGTATGCCACTTTTAACAGAAAACCAAAATCATTCACTTCTAGCTTTTTTTGCCATTCATCCTTTCTTAACAGAACACTTAATAAGACAAATAAATAGAAGTTAACGAGTTGAGCTGCAAATTTTAATATATTTGCTGTAGATAAAACATTACATCTTCAGATGTGTATACATCATACATGGTTACTTGCATTTGGTGGATTCCATAAACACTATTATTGCCTCTAAGATAGTGGAATTCTCAGTTTTTCTCATGAACTTCATATATTTCTGTAGGTGGGGAAGTTGGCTGATCTTGTTCTATGGAAGCCATCTTTCTTTGGCGCAAAACCAGAAATGGTGGTCAAAGGTGGTGCTATTGCGTGGGCTAATATGGGTGATCCAAACGCAAGCATCCCCACACCTGAACCGGTAAAGTTTATATTTTACAATGATTCTTATGTAAGGATGCATTTTCTATATCCAGCATTCTTATTTTCTCATATTACCTATTGATTAGAGATGCAAATTTCAGAATCTTGTCATCCTGCTCAGATCTCAATCTGCCTTGTCATGATAATTTTAAACTAGTGATGCTGGTGCTCACATGGGCAAACAACCATGCAAAAGCTGACCTGTATATCTTTACATGATTAGAGATTTATATTGAGTAGGGTTGGAAAGAAGCTTAGATTGGATTAGATATTTTTTGCTGGGTGGGGGATAATTTGGGAGATTTTTGTTTTGATTACTTTAAAAAACCTTACGTCTAAGCAGGTCATAGCGAGGCCTATGTTTGGTGCATTTGGCAAGGCTGGTAGTGCTAACTCCATTGCTTTTGTCAGCAAGGCATGAATCTCTCTCTCTCTCTCTCTCTCTCTCTCTCTCTCTCTCTCGCACACATGCACACACTTTTTCATATGAGATTCATAAGCAAGGCTTTTTTTTTTTTTTTGGTTTCCCTGTGCAAGCAGGCAGCTATAGATAATTGCGTTAAGGACTTGTATGGCCTTGACAAGACAGTCGCAGCCGTGGGCAACGTTAGGAAACTCAACAAACTGGACATGAAGCTCAACGACGCGCTGCCAAAGATAGAGGTTGATCCGGAGACATACACGGTGACAGCAGATGGCCAGGTTCTTACCTGCAGTCCAGCCACCACAGTACCCCTATCTCGGAACTACTTCATGTTTTAGGCGGATCCTCCATAGTTCATTCGAACCTCTACCACTTGTACATTAAATTTATAATACAAGTCCAATAAAACTCACATAAACACTGGTCCTTCCGTATTGTGTAAAACAGAACCTTCCTGACTTTGACAGATATATGGATCCTGCATGTGATCTTCTGAGAATCTGAGTGCATATATTTGGTTGAGCCTAAGAAAATAGCTAATCATATTCAAGTGGGTACTTGAGTTCTCTGTCTTCTTTCACATGTGAAGTGTTCAAATAAAAATATTTAATTTTTTATTATAAAAAAAACAAGGCAATTTTGAGCTAAACAAAATTGACCCTCCCCAATTGGAAATTTGGCATGAAGAAGAATTAATGTTGGCCAGATCCAACAGTTGGTGAGGGCCGTGATACACATGATATTAATATATGTCATGCACGCAAGTAAATATCGAATATCTAAAATGTTTTTTTATATTATTTTTTGTCTTTTCAAAAATAAAATATGTTATCAAATTAGATAATGAAAATGTAGGTTTTGTCTGGTTATCTTACGCGGGGATAAATCCAATAGAAAATCTCTCTTCTCGAATTTATAAAACAAACACGTGAACCAGAAGATCAATAGGTTGATTATTATTGTTATTTAGTTAACAAAGAAGATCACCACCGCAGATTTGTGGTCGTTGATAAGCTAAATGCATGTTGTTTTTTTTTTTAATATTATTAGTATTATTATTAATGTATCATGCACATGACAGCTGTGGAACATTAAACTATATTATCTATATTATAGTAAGATTACCTATATTATATTTAATTGGATGTACTTTTTTGTAATAATTTACACCTAAACCAAAAACCTTTTCCTAATGATGATTAATCCTTCTCTTTTTTTTTTCTTTTTTTTTTTTTAATTCATTGTTTGGATCCATTCCAACTAACTGAACTTAAAGTTGAAAGCATATGATTTTATATGTGGATTCACAGATTACGCACTTCTTTTAATATTAGAAAAAAAAAATACTACGAGTTTTATAAACTTTTTGGATGACACTCATAAACTTTTTTGGATGACATAATGAAATAAATAGCTCACCAATTAGATATAATTTGCTGTGATATCTCATATCCAACCTCTTGGCAATTAATTCAGAAACCTATATTTTGACAACCAAAAAAAAAAAAAAAAATTGGTAAACCCATATACTATAATTTAATCTCTAAATTACGAGAAGGGAGATTCAAATTCGGGTGCATAGTAGAGAGCTCATACACTCTAACCAACTTCACTAAATATGTTTGCATGGCATAAATTAATTGGCCTAAGAGGGTCAAATCAAGTGAACGGTTAGGTGACAAGTAATAATCAAAGTCCAAGTAAGCATAATTCTAATCAAACCAACTATGTGCCACGTGGCAACTTCACGTAGCTTTCCCACTATATTTTTAGAGAAATTTTGTCATCACATTTTCCATGCTTATTCATTTGGATGATTAGCTAAAGTTAATCTCAGTTTCCCTCTCTCTCCTCCCCACAAGGTGAGAGAGAGAGTAAACTAGCAACGCCATAATATATCCCTAACCCTTCTTTATAATTGGAGCTTGACATCACGCGCCATCAACTGAGAGTGTCCATTGTTGTCTTCAACCTCATTTGAAAAACAGAGAGGAAAAAAAGGAAAGAAAGAAACCAAAGGATGGAGTGGAAGACTGATGAAATGAAAGCTCAGAAAGTCCCATTCTTTTAGTGAGTGGCCACTCAAAAAAATCTCAGACAGATATGTTCTTCTTTAAAGCATCAAGATCAACCGCCAGAAAAAGCAGAAACGCCGTCGTTTAGCCGACACTAAGTTACACATATATCTTCCTCTCATCACTTTTCCTTTTCAAAAAGTACTAAACTTCATCATCTGTGAGTGAAAAGTTGTTAAGAGAGAGAAATGTATGCAGTGAAACAGCCCACCACTGCTTCTCTCAAGTCAAACGTCGCCGTTGACCGGCGGGTTACCGGGTCCGGGACCTACATCAAGGTCCGAAAGGCCAGTGTACTCGGTTCCGGGTCAAGGGTCAATGGGCATGGATCAGTCAGAGCCGTGATCAGTGGTGGAGACAAAGCTGTGGAGGCTTCAACCCCAGTGCAGAGCAAAGACGGTACTGGGTCTTTGGTTCCTTCTTCTTCTGGAGGGATCCAAGTGAAGGCAGTGGTGACCATCAGGAAGAAGATGAAGGAGAAGATCACAGAGAAGATTGAGGATCAGTGGGAGTTCTTTGTTAATGGGATTGGACAGGGGATTATGATTCAGCTCATCAGTGAGCAAGTTGATCCTGGTTAGTTAGTTTCTTAATTTTACTTATTAGAAGGCTTTAACTTTTGTGCTTCTTTGTAGTTCACTTTATATGTTCTTTTCTGGGTAAGCAATAATTTTGTATGATTGTGCTTCTTTTTGGTTTTTGGTTTCATGGGTGGATGAGTGTGCAAGATGTTTGTGCTAGATTGTCTGTTTCATACTTGCTCTGTTTTGGCGTTGTGTTTCCGAATCTGAGGCCCTGTGGTAATTAATCTTTGTTGTTTGTTCTCACAGTTACCAATTCAGGAAAGAGTGTCCAATCTGCTGTGAGAGGGTGGCTGCCAAGGCCACTGCCTTCGGACTATGCACACATTGTTGAATATGCTGCCGACTTCACAGTCCCATCTGACTTTGGGTCTCCTGGAGCAATTCTTATTACCAATCTTCAGGGCAAAGAGTTCTACTTGTTGGAGATTGTCATTCATGGTTTTGATGGAGGCCCCGTTTTCTTCCCTGCAAACACTTGGATCCATTCGCGCAAGGACAATCCTGAAAGTAGAATTATTTTCAAAAATCAAGTACGAAAACCATATGCATATATATCTTTATCTGATTATTGCTAAATTCTATCATGTTGCATGAATGATTTTTTGCCTACATTATCATGTATCATGTTGTTGTAAATAGGTATATCTGCCTTCACAAACGCCAGCAGGCCTTAGAGATCTTCGGCGCGAAGACTTACTCAGCATCCGGGGTAATGGGAAAGGCAGGAGGAAGGAACATGATAGAATTTATGACTACGATGTTTACAATGAATTGGGAAATCCTGATAAGGATCAAGAACTAGCTAGACCAGTCATTGGTGGAGAGGAGAGGCCTTATCCTAGGCGCTGTAGAACTGGCAGGCCTCCAACAAAGTCAGGTATGATGTTCTTTCTCTATACTAAATAGTGCAGTCCAATTTTCCTTATTACATTAACTTTATAGCATTGACATGTAATTGCTCTGCTTTGCATGGCATTCAAACAGATCCTCTTTCGGAGAGTAGAATTGAAAAGCCCCATCCAGTTTACGTGCCTCGGGATGAAACTTTTGAGGAAATTAAGCAAAACACTTTCTCAGCCGGAAGGTTGAAAGCTTTGCTTCACAATCTTCTACCATCTCTGGCTGCTACATTGTCAAGTTCAGACATCCCTTTCAAGGCCTTCTCTGATATAGATGACCTATATAATGATGGTGTCCTCATTAAAGAAGAGGAGCAAAAAGAAGGCAAGAAACTGTTTCTGGGTAGCATGGTGAAAGAGGTTCTCACAGTTGGAGAAAGGTGGTTGAAATACGAAATCCCGGCTGTTATAAAAAGTAAATCCACTTCTTCTCCCTCTATCCTTAAATATTTTCCCCTTGTCTTGTCTTTAATATCATTTCTTTCTCCTGTTGTTTAATTTGTGTGGTCAGGGGATAGATTTGCTTGGTTGCGGGACAATGAGTTTGCACGCCAAACTTTAGCTGGGGTCAATCCAGTGAACATTGAAATTTTGAAGGTAACAAACATACAAACAAATTCTATGGTCAATTATTATGTACTTTTAAATGAAATGCCCGTTTGAAGTCCTTAATTTGGGTTATATTTCACAGGAATTTCCAATTATCAGCAAGCTAGATCCTGCCGTTTACGGTCCTCCAGAATCTGCTATCACAAAGGAATTGATAGAGCAGGAACTCAATGGGATAAGTGTAGAAAAGGTATTAATGTCTATATGCATTATGAGAAATGTTATGTGAATAAGGGTATTCCTTTCTTTCATTGTTCTCTAAACCGAACATTTTATCTTACCAGGCTATTGAGGATAAGAGACTGTTTATACTTGATTACCATGACATATTTATGCCGTTTATCGAGAAGATGAACTCGTTGCCGGGGAGAAAAGCTTATGCCTCTAGGACAGTCTTCTTCTTTACCCCTACTGGTATTATGAGGCCTATAGCTATTGAGCTTTCACTTCCACCAACAAGTTCATCCCCCCATAGTAAGCATGTTTACACACATGGGCATCATGCTACTACGCATTGGATTTGGAAGCTGGCCAAAGCTCATGTTTGCTCAAACGATGCCGGCATCCATCAACTAGTTAATCACTGGTAAAACACAAACAGATATGGATCTGCAAAGTTTACATTATGTCACATTTAAACAATTATTGACCATGTTAAACTAGGATGTCTTACACTTATAATCTGTTGGTAATTTGTGTTTACCTAGGTTGAGGACTCATGCTTGCATGGAGCCTTATATAATTGCGACTCATAGACAGCTTAGCTCAATGCACCCCATTTACAAGCTTCTTCACCCTCACTTGCGCTACACTTTAGAGATCAATGCACTTGCACGGCAAAGTTTAATAAATGGAGGAGGAATAATTGAAGCTTCTTTTAGTCCTGGAAAGTACGCCATGGAGGTAAGCTCTGCAGCGTACAAGAATGTGTGGAGGTTTGACATGGAGGCATTACCAGCCGATCTTATTCGAAGGTAAGGTTTTGATGAGTGTCATAGGGTCAGTGTAGCTGTGTTTTTATTTCCAGAATTTTTTGCCAGCCTTGGCAAGCAAGCAAATTGACCAAGTGGTTGATACTTGTGTTAACATTTTCAGAGGCATGGCTGTGCAAGATCCTTCAGCTCCTAGTGGCGTGAGACTTGTAATTGAGGACTATCCATATGCTGCGGACGGCCTCCTCATATGGTCTGCCATAAAAGAATGGGTAGAATCCTATGTGGAACACTACTACTCCGAGCCAAATTCTGTCACATCCGATGTTGAGCTCCAAGACTGGTGGAGTGAGATCAAGAATAAGGGTCACTACGACAAGCGGAACGAGCCATGGTGGCCTAAACTTAAAACCAAAGAGGACTTATCCGGTATACTTACAACAATGATTTGGGTCGCTTCAGGTCAACATGCAGCCATCAACTTTGGCCAGTACCCGTTTGGTGGTTATGTGCCAAACCGTCCTACCCTTATGAGAAAACTCATTCCACAAGAAGACGACCCTGATTATGAGAAATTTATTTCTAACCCCCAGCAAACTTTCCTGTCTTCCTTGGCAACTAAACTTCAAGCCACCAAGGTAATGGCTGTACAAGATACTCTCTCAACTCACTCCCCAGATGAAGAGTACTTGGGTCAGGTGAACCCTCTGCACTCCCATTGGATCAATGATCAGGAAATTTTGAAAACGTTCAATAGGTTCTCTAATAGACTAAAGGAGATAGAGAAGATCATTGAGAAAAAGAACAGAGATAGCCATCTTAAAAATAGGAGTGGGGCAGGCATTCCGCCATACGAGTTGCTGCTTCCCTCGTCGGGCCCTGGGGTAACTGGCCGCGGAATCCCGAACAGTATTTCTATTTGATGGCTGTAGCTGGTTCAATGCTTTGGTCGGTATTAGCATCTTCATAAACATTCAAAATATTGTGCAGTCTTAGGGTTTTTTTGGTCGGAGTGCAGTCGTAGTTTGTTTGTCAGACAAGTAGTAAAAGATCTGTGATCAATATAGTACTGTAGATGTGAATAAAGCTGCAGTCTTTATTATAGAGGGAGCATCCTGTCTTGTCATAGCCAATAATGAAAACAGAAAACTACCAAATAAAATGAAAATTTTGAGAAACTATGAAGCTTTTCTATTAGGCTAATATAATCTGTTGCTACGGCACTGAATAATAAATAGGCATGTATGCACACATACCTTGGAAATAATGAACAATCTTTGCTTGGTATCTAAATGTAACACCAGAAGAAAGAAACTGGAGTTTACAGCTTGGACAATGCAAGTTTGATTAATTCCTTCCTCATCACTTTACCCTGTGCACTCTTTGGTATTGAATTGATGAACGCTACTCGTCGTATTTTCTTATAAGGTGCAACCTAAAATTGACATAGAAAATTTTAGTAGCCCTAATAATTTCATGCAATATTGTGTGATCAAAATTGGTGAAATCATCCTTGTACGGTATGATCAGGTCGTGAGAATATCTGAATCACCTGTTTGGCAATAAAATCCTTGACCTGCGATTCGTCAACGAAACTTCCAGAGCTCCTCACCACAAAGGCCATGGGTACTTGACCTGCTTCTTCATCAGGGTACCTACCAGCAACAGAAATATGGTTTTACAAAGAAGCTCAAACAGCTGCCATGCCACATTCAAAGAATACTAAACTGATTGACAGTATGAGACAGGAGAAATTACGTACGGAATCACAGCTGCATCAACAATATCTGGATGGGATTGAAGCAGATGCTCCAACTCTGCTGGGGCAACCTAATGCAGATATATAAGCAACACACACTCAGCATTTCATAAATAACTCCATTGAAGCAAAGCAGAAAACATGTTTAGTTTTAGTTTAGTAGGTGGATTTGCAAGGTTTAAAGCAGACAAACCTGGTAGGCTTTGTACTTGATCAATTCCTTTATCCTATCAACAAAAAATAGATAACCATCGTTATCAATATAACAAAGGTCTCCAGTTTTTAACCATCCTTCCGAGTCCAAAGCTGCGGCAGTTGCTTCGTCATCACCAACGTAACCTACAGTAATTTAATTAATTAAAAGATTAAAAAATTATCATTATTAAAAATGAAAAATCCTCCATCAGCAAATCAACATTACTAAAACATTACTGTGAGGGGCTCGTAACTCAAGTAGCTTAGAGCAGATACTATGTTCAAATCCTTCACCCTCAATATCGCTTGTGTAAAGACCAACATTACCTTTCATAATGCATGGTCCTCTAATCCAAATCTCCCCTTGCATCAGAGGAGGCAACCCAATGCCAGTCTCAGAAGCAGCCTCAACAATCTTGGCCTCAATATTTGGCATCAGCTTTCCGTTAGCTCCTTCCACTCGCGTTTCTTCCGGGCCCACTGCCCCAAACACTCGGGCCGTTGTCTCCGTTAGGCCATATCCCTGCACAACCACAGCCCACGACAAGGCCCCCAAAAACACGACAGCATATTCACTGTCGTTAAAATCTTCAAGCTCTTACAACATATTGAATAGTGAACATGCAGTATCTTTACACTGACCTGTGCCACTTGTACGTTCGGGAGCCGCTTCTTCAACTTGTCGATGACACTCTTCGCAAGCGGAGCACCGCCGCAGGCGATCACTTGCAGCGAGCTCAAATCGTAGCCGCCCGTCTCATTCCCATCCCCGCGCTTTACCACGGCAACAGCCACCGGCGGGGCCCAGGCGACGTGGGTGATTCTGAACAGCTCGATGGCTCTCATCATCGCCTCCAAATCAAACCTCCCCGATATCGACGCCAGCGTGTCCCCCACAGCCAAAACCCTCAGGCAGAACGCGATCCCGTACACGTGGAAAAACGGCACTGTACAGAGAGCCACAGAGGCTTGTGGAGAAGCCGCGGCGGCGCTTCTAACCGCGTAGACGCCGGCCAACGTTGATATCCAGTTCCGGTGAGTCAACGCCACGCCTTTGACCCTCCCGGTCGTCCCCGACGAGTAGAGAATCGTCGCGGTGTCCGATTGGCTCACTTGAACTCGGCGCGGCTGGGCGGCGGTGGGAGACGTCATCATGGACTCGAACTCGGCCGAGTCGAGAAGAACAGTCCCGAGACGGAGCGTATTGGGGATTTTATGAGCGGTGGCGGAGGTAGCGAAGGCGACGGCGGGTTTGCAGATGCGGATTTGGCGAGAAAGGTCGGGAATGGAGCTGGCGGGGTTGGAAGGAGAGACGATGACGCCGAGGGAGAAGAGAGAGAGGTAGAGGACAGGAACGTGGAGAGAGTTGGGGGAGAGAATGAAGGCGCAATCGCCATGGGAGAGGCCGAGCTGGGATTGGAGAGAGAAGGCTAGGGATTGGACTCGGCGAGTGAACTCGGGATAGAGAACTCGGAGGCCGGCGGCGGCGTCGAGGAGGGCGGGAGTGGAAGGCGGGGGAGGAGAGTGTTGGAGATGGGAGAGAATGTAGTGGGTGACGGAGAGGGGTGTGGTTTGAGGAGGGAGAGGAGCTTTGGGCCTGAGGCTGTGGAAGATCTTGGTGGTTGAGCAAAACCCGCTGTTTGGATCAATAACGGCGCTGCTGCTATTGCTAATGGTAGTCTGCTCATCCGCCTTATTCGCCATTTGAGTTTGAGTTTGAGAATCAGAATTGGAAATGGAGGTATCCAAATTAGGTTTGGATACCTCCATTTGTCTAATATGAAATGGCATAAGTATTTACTTTCTCCGTTCGTTGAAATACTTTGCATTTGTCGAATGCGTCATTTTCCTGTCGATTTCTAATTTCTAGTTGTAGGAGGGACACTAGCTAGTATGAAATGTCACTATTAAGTTTTTAAAACATGTGATGTGTGTGCATGTCGGGTTTGTTTCTTTCTCTTTTGATAGGGATTTGGGCTTTACAAGGTCTCTTTCCCCCCCCCCCCCCCCTTCAAATTTCAGGTAATTTCTAAAGTTGAGTTTTTGGGCTTGACAAATAAGATACTTTGTTCATATGTTGAGGGTTACGATGCGGAGGTTCAATCCAACAGTCTAATAATAACTATGCACAAGATTGGACGACTATTAATGACTTCTTCATTATATAATTCCTCATTATAACTCCTCGTTATAGCCTCCTGGTAAATCCTATGAAAGCCTAAGTCCCTCGTCCAAACATGTCCTTGATGAAATTGGTTTTCAAGGGAGAGGGATTTTATTATATGCTCTTGTTATATATATATATATATATATATATATATCATTTCTTACATAGGACTATCTTGGCATGAACTATATTTAAGGACTGTCTTGACTTAGTTTAGCTTGGTCTAAGTTGGATAACACTTATCCTGCGTTTGGTGTATGCTTGGACTAAGACTAGATTTTTATATATTTTTTTACATATATTATATATGTGTATAAATGTATTTTATAATATAAGTATATATACATATATAATTGTAGGGGCCTTTTTGTTCCAGCAGCCTGACGAATGGGCTTGAGCTGTCGTAAGAAGAAAAAGAAACAAAATTCCCCAAGTGTCTGAGTTCGAAATCAAGCTCCAAAAAGAGTTTTTGAAAAGTCTGATGAAACTTTAGAGAAACACTCACAAGTTCTTTTCACCAATAGTCAAATAAACATGATAAAATCGATTGATGGCTTAGCTTGAGAAGCTTGTGGTATGGGAGCTGAGCTTTCATAAGTTTAGCAATTTGAGAGAGAGGGAAGCATGAATTTCTTACAGAGAACAAGGGTTTGAAGTGGGCAGAGGAAGATTAGAACGATTTCTTCCTTAAGGGAAGAAGAAAACAAACAAAGAAGATGATTGGGTGGCTTGAGTAAATTTTCAGTTGCTTGACAAAGCTTGGTCAGGCCCTGAATGGGTTGGTTTTCTGGGTAGCAGAAGCCTTCTTTTATAGCCACAAAGAACCCTAATTTCATCTAACCTTTTCCTTCCTTTTTCATTACTTCTTTCCACTTTATCTTCTTTGGTGAAATTCTCCCATCCAAGGTGCATAGGTAAGGAGTTCTTTGTGGTTCCAAGGTTTTGGCATGGCTGGCCTTTCTCCATAAGGGTGAAGCGCCACTAACTTTCTTCTCGATTTTCCTATGGGAGCTAACAGAGGAAAAGGTGGGAATAGACATGTTGTTTACCCAACGGGTAAACCTCTTGCTCGCATGGATTTCCTCTGGTTTTTGTGTTGGCTTCCGTTGACTCCTTTGGGCAAAGGCTGAACGTATCTGCTAGATATTTTATAGAGTGTTGGGCTGGGCTTTTCCCAAGGCCATGGGTTGGTGATATTCTACTCTTCAGCGACTGGTCAGCTTGTTTTCGTCATGTTGCGTTTTTAACAAAGTATTTGGGCATTCTAATTAACATTAGGTTTTCTAAGTAAACTACTGTATTCTTCCTAAGGCATTGGGTCATGTTCTCTCTCTCATGCTAGCCCATGTTTTGGGGCCAATAAATGAGCTCGAGTTTTGGTGCTCCTTAGTAGCCCAAAATTCTCATTCCTTAATCCCTTAACTGGGCCTAGTGAATGCTTGTACCCATCCACACCACAACCTTCTCAACAAGCCCCGGGTAATTTTGTGGCTTGGGCCCACTTAAGCTTGTAGCATAGCTTGGTGTTAGAATAATGGTTCTTCTTGCATGACATTTACGTTTGTGCTTGAGTTTTATTATTATGCCGTGATAAGCTATAATTGGGCCAAGTAACACCGAATGGATATGTGAGTGTGATTTTGTAAAGTTGGTATGCTCTCGGCTCTTTGGTACGTGCTTGCTTGGCAGGATACGTGGCCCGTAGCTTGTATTGGTGCGTCCTACAAATTCTCTTTTTGTCCTGATTGAGCTTATTTTGAGTTCAATTATTTGTGTTGGGCCAAGAATTAATCTGGGCTTAGCCCCTTGGATTTTTGGGCCTCAACAATAATACATGTATATATGTGTATATATGTATATTATAATATATAATATATATGGGTATGTTATAATAATAATAATATATATGTATATACGAGTATACATAAATTTTCCTATGCGAACATCCATACGTTATTACCGTATAGACGCTATGTATTTTCTACTACCCTTCCTTGTTTTCGTGTCTGTTTATAATGGCATCTGCACTGTAATAACATGCGGGCATCCGAATTAGAGAATAACTGTACATATATACTATATACGTGTATAGATGTATATTATAATATATACATGTGTATAATATATTACATATATACACGTATATGTATATTACATAATAATAATATACATGTATATGTGTATATGTATATTATATATATTAAGGTTATTTACTAAAATGGTCCTCAAATTTATACTTGAGTTGCATTTTGGTCCCTCAACTAAATTATTCGTTCAAATGATCCACTAACTCTTTATTAATCGGCGAATTGGTCCTACTGTTTCATTTTCTGTTAAATTTAGTCATGTGAGCAGTACATGCTACATTGGAGGGGGGGGGGGTAAATAAGACTTTTGACAGCTAAAAAATAAAATATATGGTTAAAAGTTAATACAATATTTTTTTAATTAATTAAAAACTATAAAAATAAAATAAAATAAACAACAACAACAACAAGTAACCCAAAAAATGTAACGACCCGATCCTAAATAAATAGGTAAATATTAATTTATTCAGATAAAAGACCATTTTTGCCCTTAGAATATTTTATTTGATTTTAAGTTGACTTTTGACCGGAAAGGAATTTGGGAATTTCGACTGTACCATTGCATAAAGCACGGCGAGATGAGTCCGTAAAAACGTAGTGGGCTCGAATCGGAGTTGTAACGAGAGAGATACGATCAAAATACCCTCAGTGGTATAATCGTAAATATTGCAAAAAAAGTTTGATAAAAGTCAGAAAAGCCCTCATCTCTCTCTCTCCTCTGTGTGCAGACTCTCTCTCTCTCTCCCCTCTCTCGCGCGCACAGCGACAGCCGGCCACATTTTGGCTGGCCGTTCTCTCCTCAGGCCACCAATGACGATGGGGCCGGTACCAAAATGACCGGGCCGTCGTCCTCTTCCAACCCCAGCCAGGTCCCGCCGCCAGCTGTCACGGTTTCGCCGAAAAATGGAGAAGAAGCGACCGGTGTCGTCCGAAGTTCTCCGACATCGATCTCCCTCCTCCGGCCACCGATTCCGATGAATGAAGTATAGTTTCTCACCTACTTTTCATGCTCTAGCTGCCTGTTGGGTAGGATTCGATCGATTCCTAGCGTAGGTAATTCGATTTACGAATTGAAATTCGGTCGGTTTTGGCATCGCAATTCCGGCCACTTCCGGTCAGTTTTTGGGGTACGTCCAATAACAAAAGTGGCTCCAAATAGGGTGTTATACCTAGGGTAGGAGTTTGGAGCCGTGGTTTTGAGATTTTCCGGCGATGCGTAATCGTTTTGGGCACCCAGCGCTGTTGGCGCATGTGGCGGTGCGTGGGCGAGGGTGGTGAAGTTGCACTTTGTCTCGATGAGATCCTTAGGTTGTCATGAGTGTGTAGGATTTCACGGATCTCAATTCAGACGTCGTTTGACTATCGAACGGATACCGCGTATTGCGCGTTATCCGGGTTTGATAGGTTGGGAACGTTGGATGGTCTTAAATTTAATATATGTTAATCTAGGCATTTCTAGGATCATGTAGGAATTCACGGATCGTGAATCGGAGCCCTGGATGTTCCGATTTAATAACTTAAAGTTTATGTTTTATAATAACCGTCAGATCGTGCGATCGTTAGCGATCCGACCGTCCGATCTTGACCAAACTTACAGGACGAGTGTCCTATACTTTGTAGAACTCATAGGAACTTTCGGATCGAAATTTGGAGGTTGTGGGCCCCATGGGCCCGTTTGACCAAGTTTGGGTAGTTTGACCCCTGGTTGACCGTGAGTCTTCCGAGATAGTTTTGCCTTCGTAGGAGAATTATAATGACCCTAATGACAGGTCTTGAGCATTGTTGTGCCATGTTGACTAGGTTGAGATTTTTAGAGTATTTATTTTGATCGTAGGAAACTCTTGGACTTTATTTTTAAGTTAATAGCATGGTTTTGTGATGGAGTTGTTAGGCTTATGAATTTAATGGTTTATTGAAATCCATTTTTATAATTAATAGTTAATTTAGCATGTTTGGTAAAGTATTGGTGATGTGTGGGGTACTTGGGATGTTGTTGAGGTTTATACAATATTAGAGTTGAACTTATATATTGAATGTAGGTATAAATGTATGAAAAGAGTTTAGAATGTCAGTTTGAGGTGCTATACGCACAACCCTAGGTACCTCCCTGGATTTTGATTACACTATAAGTACCACCCTGTATTTGTTAGGTCCCACGTGGCGTTGGTAGTACCGGAGTATGGGGAGATTATGTGATAATATGTTGAGGTCGCACGTGGCGTAGGTTATCCGGCCTATTGACAGACCACATACGTGACTTTGGTTGTACCGGCGTATGGGGAGATATTGTGATATGATGTTGAGGTCTCGCGTGGCGTAGGATTTTCCGGCGTTGAGATAGACCCCATATGTAGAATTGGAAATTTCAGCATATGGGGAGATTATATGATTGTTAGGTCCCACGTGGCGTAAGTTATCCAGCGTGTGGACAGACTTCATACATGATGTTGGTAGTACCGGTGTATGGGTGGATTATGTGATAATATGTTGAGGTCGCACGTGGCGTAGGTTATCCGGCGTGTTGACAAATGACAGGACCCGATCCAAATTCCGCTTTGGAATCCGAGTCAGACCCTGTGCGTGTCCGACACCTGGCAAATGTCAGGCACAAATGACCTATTTGCCCTTCTATACAAAACACGATAAAATAACAAGGTTGACTTCTACTGAAAAACCGGCAGAGTTTCCCTTGTAACTGGCTCAATACCAAAACATTTTCACCTGCCAAACAAGTATACATATATATAACCAACTGCCAGCATATGTATATATATACATTCCAACAGTTCAAATCTCAGTCTAGGGCAAAACATCAGAGCGACTACTAAATGTACAAAAGAGTGAATCTGTTTACAAAACAAATCCTACATCAGAAGAAAGGCGCGGAAGATGGGAAGTGGCCCGGTGGTGGATTCCTGTGCACGTCTACTGCCTGGGGGCGCAAAACAACAATAAGGGTGAGTGGACCCAAAAACAAAGTTGAGAAAATAGTATAAGAACATACTAACCCCACTGTAAAAACAGTTATACAAACTAACTTATTTTCTTTATTTCTGAAATCAATGCATGTATATAATTATATACATTTGAAAACAGTTTAAACTATCACCTAGGTGTACCCTTTTTCCGTCAATTCCTTGTATCCGTCAATTCCTTGCATCACCATGGGTGACACATACTCGCAGGTCTCAATGACACGAGGTCAGTCCGAGCCGCAACTCGCAGGATTCAGGGGACCGTAATCCACCTTTATCCGCATTACTCGCTCCACACGAGTTCGAGTACCAAGGAACTCGTGGGGCAACTGTCAAGCATGCTGACTAAACCGAAGGTAACAAATATAATCCGAATGCAACATTTAATAACTGGGTACAAGGTGATTTAAAAAAATATATATAAAGTTTCTGAAGCAAAGCTGTTAAATCATTAACTTTCTGTAACATTTAAAATTCTGCTGCCATTTATTTGATAATTAACGAGAATATCTTTTCATATATGCTTTAAAGGAAATTTCACTCGGCAGCTTGCAACATAAAATATTCCACAGAATAAAACAGCTTATAACCGAAACTGAACTGCTTAATTTCGTTTATAAAAACAAAGAGTCCACTCACTGATAGTCCGAGCTCGCTGGACCTCTTGAAGGTCCCTCCTACGGGTCAACTGGTGCCCGGGTGCCCGATTCAATGACCATAATATTCTATTAATACAATATAGTATTAAAGTAAAACCCTACCCTCGACTCCTAAAAGTACGTGCGTCAATTTAAAGTGATCCCTATGCCCATAACAGCTTTCCTCCCACGTGGGATAGTTTAGCGATATCTTGGGACTCAAAAAGCGCTAAAGTCCAAAAATTCAATATATCCTGAAGCCGCTAGAAGGTCCAATATATTTAGGACACATGTCTCGAGGGTATTGGTGTCAATCGGACGGTTGGATCGATCACAATCCTGTAATCGCATAATTTCTCAACCCTAGCCCTAAGGTTCGCGATTTCGGAGTATCCGAAACTCCGATTCACAATCCGTCAAATCCTACACGTTTCTAAAATTATCTAGAACAACATACCCGAAATTGATTACGATCCAACGGCTCAACAGTATTGAACCCGATAATCGCACAATATGGAAAATCCGTTCGAGGCTCAAACGGTATCCAAATTGAGATCCGCGAATTCCTACGCGCTCGTGACGACCTAAGGATCGCATCAGAACTTAGTGTCACTGCACTACACTCGCCCACGAGCCGCCGCACGCGCCGGCAGCGATGGGTGTCTAAAGCGATAACGCATCGCCGGAAAATCTCAAAACCAAGGCTCCAAACTCCTATCCTATGTATAACACCATATTTGGAACCACTTTTGTTCTTGGACCTACCCCAAAAATTGACCAGAAGTGGCCGAAAATCGGCCGAATTTCAATTTGAAAACTGAGCTAGCTACGGTCCAATTCGATGCAAACTTACCCAACCATCAGCTAGAGCATGGAAAATAGGTAGAAATTCATACCTTACTCGACAAATTTGGAGGAGAATTGAAGGAGAACGAACGGTTGGAAATTTTGACAAAACCGGCGGAATTCCTGCCGTTTCCGACGACTGGCGAGCGGCTCGCGGCGGGAGTGAGCTGCGACGTGACGGCGGGGTCGGGCCGGTCAGGTTGGTACCGGTGTTGGGGCTTGTGGTGGCCGGTAGTGGCGGCGCTGCAACTTGGATGGCGACGGGAGGGAGAGAACGAAAACAGAGAGGGATGAGGGCGCGGGGAGAGAGAAAGAGAGAGAGAGAGAGAGAGAGAGAGAGAGAGAGAGAGAGAGAGAGAGAGGTGAGGTTTTTATAAAAATCTGATTTTTCAATTTACTATTTTGCCCCTCGTGATATTTTAATCGTATATTTTCTTCGTTAAAACTCCAATTCGAGCTCACTTCGTGTCTATGAACTCGTGTCATCGTGCTCTACGCAACGGTGTAAGTGAAATTGTCAAATTCCTTTTCGGTCAAAAAGTCAACTTTTCGTTCATAATTTATTCCAAGGGCAAAATTGTCTTTCCGCATAATAAATTACGAATTAAATATGAATTTTAGGTTTGGGTCATTACAACAGACTCCATACGTGGCGTTGGTAGAACCGGCGTATGGGGAGATATTGTGATATTATGTTGAGGTTGCACATGGCGTAAGTTATCCGGCGTGTTGACAGACTCCATACGTGGCGCTGGTAGTACCAGCGTATGGGGAGATATTGTGAATAACAGAGAGATGAATAAAGTTATTGTATGTGTTTGGAATCGGGTTTTAGTGGAAAGAACTACGTGTGGCTTGATCCCTCAGTGAGGGTACGTAGGCAGCCTAAGGTTACTAGGTGCAGCCGCAAACTAAATGTTAGTTATGTTGTTCTATTGAGGTTGGTTCGGACCTTGTCGTTAGTCCTGAGATTAGGGTGAAAACAAGACGTGATTGTGTTAGGAGGTTAAAACCTCGTATGTTGGAATTAGGAAATTTAGATGATGGAAATCACATTTGGCGTTCATGAATGCGTTTGAGTTTATATTTGCATTGTTTAGAGTTGTTGGTGGTTTGTTGCGAATTATTGGAAGGCCGAAGGCCGTTTATGTGAATTGCATGAATTTATGTTGTGCATGCTGCCAGTTAGAGTACAAAATGTGTTTTATGCAGATTAAATTTTGGGAAATGTTCAATTTATAGGGGAGACTATGTCAAATTTTCTGCAGAAAGTCCCGGTCTTTAGTAAGTGGGCCCGATATCGGGGTGATGTCGGGAATTCCACAGGATTCATTTCGGGTTTCGAGAAATTCGGGGCTGGTCCTATAAAAAAAAACAGCTCACCAAACCTCTCTCTCCTAACCTCTTTCTCTCTATGTTCCTCTCTTCTTGTAGGTCTGCAACAGCCCCTCACTCCTCTTTGCAGGTCTTTGAGTGGGTAGTTTTAGACATGTAACTCCATCACCATACCACCACCACCTACAAGGGTCTAGGTTTGTTTAAAGAGAGAAAGGGGGAAGAGAAAGATAGAGGGAGAGAGGAGGAAATGACATGGAGGGAGAGGAAGAGAGGGTGGGGTGCGGGGAGGAGAAGATGGGACGATGGTTATCGAGTTAGGGGTTGGGAGGTGGGAGACGAAGAAAGGTTTTTTTATTTTGATTTTTAGTATTTTATTTAACTGGATTGTTTTACCCCTGTATTTGAAGGCAACATTGACATAATGTAACGGTATGACCAATTCGCTGATTAATATAAAGTTGGTGGTGGACCGTTTGAACGAATAATTTAGTTGATAGACCAAAATGCAACTCATGTATAAATTTGAGGAGCATTTGAGTAAATAACCCTATATAGTATACATTTATAACATAGATTATATACATATAACATATATATGTATGTGTGTGTGTGTGTGTGTGTGTGTGTGTGTGTGTGTGTGTGTGTGTGTGTGTGTGTGTGTGTGTGTGTGTGTGTATATATGTGTACAGTCCCGATCTCTTGGACCACAGGAGTCCAGGAGATTGTGGTCACTCACCGTTGGATATTAATCCAATGGTTCAAAAAAGTTTCTTAAAATGAGTGCAAGAGTGAGTGAACCGTTGAATTTACATCCAACAGTGAGTGACCACAAATCTCTTGGACCCCTGTAGTCCAAGAGATCGGGACTATATATGTATAATATAATATAATGTGTATGTGTATATTATAATAATAATATATATGCATCTTATACATTGGCAAGCATGGAACTAGTTAATTATCCCTTTTCATATGGATTTATTAGAGCATCTCTCCAAACAATATGTCAAATTGCCACATGGACATGAAATGGCAAAAATTGAAAGTTAAAGTTGCTTCAACTGAATAGTCAAATCCTACATGGATTTGAAGGCTGGAAGAGATATGTCAAATATAATATATCAAAAAAGCTTGATATCAAATATTATTTTAATTATGGACCCCATTATCATTTATTCTCTTTTAAAACTTTATGCATCATATGAGCCTCATTTACTTTTAAAATTTTAATAAAATAAAATGATAGTTGGCATTTTGGGTAGAGTTAAATTAGGATTATATGAAACAAACATGGGACAAAATACTCGTTTGGGATTGCTTTTTTTGGCCAAAAACCTGCTTCATTTTAAAGTTAAGCAGTTTAAGGTATTTGGTAAAACTAAAATATCCAATTATTTTAAAAGCAGTGGCCTTTTGACAGCAGCTTTTAAAAGCAGGCTATGGGTTGCTTTTCAAAGCTGCTTTTAAAAGAAGCATAGATGAGCCTTTAATGAATTTTGTTAATTTCCAAAATACCATCATTAATTTTTAAAAATGACACCACCTCTACCTCCACATCCAACTTTGCCACCTCCACCACGACCTTCACCACCTCTACCACCACCACGACCATATCCTCCTCCTCCACCACCTCCACCACCACCAAGCTGCCACTGCCACCGCCACCTCCTCCTCCTCCTCAACATCCACCATCTCCACCGCCACTACCACCACATGATTAGTGCATAACACTTTCAACATCATGTCTATTATTTTAGTCGTTATTCACAGTTACAACAGTTTCAAATTAAAATTTACCAAACGGTTTTGACACAGCTTTTTATACTAATAGCACTTTAAAAATATTGTTTACCAAACATAGAGCTGCTTTACTTTACAACTAATTATTTTCAAAGCACAACATAAGTAACTTTTTTAAAAAATAAAAGCAATTCCAAACTGACCCTAAATTTAATCCAAACCAATTCAAGTCAAACCTTTATAACAAACAGCTCAATAACTTCCTAAAGGATAACAAATAACTTGTCATTCACATAAAGAAATGTTGTATATAACAGTGTGACCTATGTTGTTTTTAGTAACATCTCGTCAAAAGATTCTTTGCATATATTTTGGGGATCCTATCATATCATTTACTCATGGATAGCTTTTGCTTTCCCAAAATGTTAGCTGAGATGTGTGGTGGAGCTTAGCCAAAGGCAAACAACAAGACTTTTTTGCCTTACTCGTGAAGAAGGCTTTCAAATTATAATTAATTGTCGAAATAAAATTATATTAGTGAGGCATTGTCAAGATTTAATACAAGTTAATTAACTCTAGTTACTTTTGTTAATTCCTTTGGTGGCTCTAGTGACAACTTGTTATTTAAGAATGGAAATGGAGGGTTAGGACCTAAAAGACAAAAGCTAAACACAAGCGTGGTTCATAGTCTATTAGTCTGTTAATTAAAATAAAAGAAGAGTCCATCCGTAAGCAACGTGAGTTCCTCACTCTAGATAGATATAGGACCAAAAACTTCATAGAAAAGGATATACATTGGCATTGGCATGTTTACTTGTTTAAAATGGTTATTGTAACCAATGCTTTCGATTAATGAAATTTACATATTTTAGATAATAATTAAAAATAAATAAATGGGTATTGAAATTACGTCTTCGTGCTTTCTTATGTGGTTGTGTGACATGGATATTGAAATTATTCAAATTCTAAACATAAGGAAATGAAAAACTTCTGCAAGTTCCACATTAAAATTCATAAATTAATACCTAAAAAATTAGAAATTAGATTCATTTAGGAGAGTTGTTGATCTCATATGCATTCATTCTCTTCTCAATTTATGACTTTCCTGATTTATGATTCCATCATTCCGTATAAGTAAACATGGAACTTTGAATCACTTTCTTCCACGAGAACTCTCTTTCTCTGTTTATAATTACACCGTCCTCCACTTATACAAAATTATCACTATCTCATCATGTAACCCAAAAAAGAAAAGCATCACTCTCTCAATCATGACACTCCAACTCACTAAACAAAACCATTCCACCCTCCCTAACCCTCTCATTAGTCACTAACCCACCAATTATTGCACTTAAACCCCAATCAAAACGGCCTAATCTTGCTTATTAGTTTCACATGGGTTGGGTCAGTGATTGCTCCTGTGTGTGCGGCCAGGATTGGCTCAGCTCAAATAGGCCTACGGAAACAGAAACAAGTTTATATTTGGCGGGAACCCCAAGACTTGGAATTGGACAAGGTTTGTGGTTTAAGAATCTGAATAACAAATTTGGTTTTCTGTATTTGCATCCGAGTGTCGCATAAAACAAAGCGCAGTCAGATTACAGATCCGACACTTGTAATGAGTCATTTTTGTCCCTTTTGTTTCCAATACCTGTCACTCATACTCATTCATCATTTTCTCTTCACAATAAAGAATTCGAGATGGCAAAAAGTTGGAAAGATATTCCAATTCCCAGGTCTCCAGGTAAGTATATTGGCCAAAAAGAAAAAACCTTCACCGGGAAAAAGTCACCGAAATCCTACGGTTAGGAATATACTATTTCTTCCCCCCCAATGATCCAACGGCTCAAATTTAATAACGAGCCTTCGGTTCAAACGATTCTTTTGGTCTAGTTGGCATACGTTGCAGTCTTTTTTTTAAAATATTATTGTTACGTTCGGTGATCTGATTGATAAGTTGCTTCCTGAACGAAAGGGAAAGGGACTTAAAAAACTTGTACCCTGGGTTTGATCTGACTGATCTGATTCTCAATCTGACAGGCTGAACATGTCAATGGTTTATAAACTTTCCTACTTATAGCACCAAAATCTCCACTGGGTTGCTACCATTTTAGCTCCAAACCCATCAAAATCTCAATTTTCTTCTCCCCAATTAAGCTCTAAGTTGTTCATGGCTAATCCTGGTTTAAAAACAGAGGAGCCACCAGCCCAAAACACCCCTCTTCTTGATTCTAATCACAACAACAACCACCGCCAAGGACTAGAAGAAGGATACAAAGATACCCAATTGGACCAAACCCTTCAATGGCTAGAAACCTTTCTCACTCTATTGGGTTTCAGTCAATCTTCTTTCTTAAGCCTTGCCATGTCTTGGACTGCTCTTGTGCTCATAGGTGTGTTGCTTCCAGTGCTTGCGGTTGAGCTCTTCAACTGCTCGGGTTGCGGGAAGTATCAGATAAAAAGCTTCGAGCTCGTTATCGTCGGCTCGCAGGCGTGTCTTGCCACGGTGTCTTTGCTCTGCCTTTCTCACAATCTTCGAAAGTATGGTCTTCGGAGGTTCCTCTTTGTCGACCGCTATAGCGGCCACATGTTGCGATTTCGAAACGATTACATTAAGCAGATAAAGGTAAGATCGTTTAGTGATTGATATATTTCTTCCTGCTGCTGCTTATTTAAAATGGTTTGCTTGATGATTGTGTTATGAAGAGGTTTTCCGTGCTTTGCTTCATATATATATATATATATATATATATATATATATATATCAATCCCAAATGCGATCTTATGGGCAGTTTCATAGTTGTGTGAAATTTGGTAATTCAAATTTATGGTCTTGAATGTGAGCTAAAGTTGTCACCTTTTGGCTGTGATGAGTAAATATTATTTATACAACTCTGTAATGGGAGGGTTACATGGTATGTAACATAATGTACTTACCAAAATTCAGCATCCTTCCTTTCTACTTCGAAACCTGCAGAAAGCATAACTGAAGTCTTTTGTTTTCGTGTTCTCTCAATTTTATAATGTTCATCAATGCCCATAGGCATAGCACATTCACCTTTCTGTTATCCATTCAACAAGTAACTTTCTTTCTTTCACTAACTGCAGCCTGCAAATATTGAAAAGACTTATCAAGTATAGATTCATTGTCGTCAGATAACTATTTCATTTGTTTATTTTAAAACATCTAGACATTGTTGGCCAGAAGTTTCCAGTAATTTACTATGCTAAGAATTTCCCTGGATACCATATCTTCACAGGGTTCTTTACGCTTGCTCGTTTGGTGGGCACTGCCATGTTTTCTTCTGAAGACTGTACGTGAGGTTGTCCGCATGATCTATGTCCGTTACGATTCATGGGGGGTGTCAGTTGCTATTTTATTAGCTTTGGTTCTGTCATGGGCCTATGTGAGTACAATCACTCTAACAGCCAGCATTTTGTTTCACCTGGTCTGCAATTTGCAAGTTATCCACTTTGATGATTACGCGAGGCTCTTGGAAAGGGAATCTGATGTGTTGATCTTTATGGAGGAGCATATTCGTCTGCGGTATCATCTCTCTAAAATAAGCCACAGGTTCCGGATCTTCCTTGTTTTGCAGTTCTTAGTTGTCACAGCAAGCCAGTTTGTGACTCTATTTGAGACCACAGGATACAGTGGAAAAATCACTTTAATAAACGGCGGCGATTTTGCAGTGTGTTTCGTGCTTTTTGTGTATTTGCTTCTCAGTACATTCTGCAGTAATTAAGTTCAATGCATTGAATTTCCTTCCCTTTTTTGCCCCAAATTTCCAGGTCTCTACAATTGTTCAGGTTGTCGGCTTTAGTCTTTCTCTGCATGCGGCGACCAGAATTTCCCATAGAGCCCAAGGCATAGCATCAGTTGCCAGTAGATGGCATGCATTAGTAACATGCAGTTCTAATGAGACATCTCAAAACAGAAATTCAAACAGTGCGCTGAACTTGGAGGCTGCCAACAGATTGAACTCACTGCATATTAGTTACTCTGAGAGTGATCTGGAATCAGTGGATTATGTTGCAATGCCTACAAATACACAGCTGGCTTCATATATGTCCTCGTATCACAGGAGACAAGCTTTTGGTAACATTCTTCAACTTATAAGAATAAAAATTGCCTTATGTTTCCTTTAATGCTATGATCTACATGAGACAATATTATAATGAGAGATAAATCAACTCACGAATGCATATGAATACAAAGGGAAGCAAAAGGCTATCTACTTTCCTTCACTTCAATTTGACATCATTTGGTCACAGTGAGATTGTTTAGTGAATAAGCATCAGATTTCGCTTTGTTAGTTATGAAACGTGTTGTTGGCTTGTCCTGCAAAAATGAACTCTTACCTCAAGTCATGGGATTTTCTTCCATCAGCTAATCAGTGGACATTTTAGTTCAAATGTTTTCAAACTTTGAAATTTCAAGGACTCTGTTTATCTTTTTCATGTGTGAACAGGAGGCACTTTTAGTGTTGTATCATTTGCTGCATGTCATATATGGTTTTCTTTTGTTCATTTTCACGTAGTTGGCTTCTTGGGGTTGTCCTTTGTCTCATGCTCCATCCCTTTATTCTCCAATGCAGTGATGTATTTGCAAACTAATTATGGGGGGATCACAATATTTGGATGGACAGTCGATAGAGGCCTCCTCAACACCATCTTTTTCATCGAACTATCTTTGATCACCTTTGTGCTCGGAAAGACACTAGTTTTTTCGTCAACTTAATAAGCGCCACTCTTTTCCGACCACAATGACATCGGAAAATCAACCTGCGAACAAGATATTCAAGGTTTACGGCTGCGATTGTCAATCTGTTTCAGTATGCAATTTCATCTCTTCGATTATTTCCCCATGACATCTGTTGGGAGGAGTTTGCATAACGATGCAGTTCTCAGAAGTGTCCACCTTGTTTCCGAATACAAGTCCAACAGCCAGAGAAAAATAGGAAGAAACTTGTTTGTTGTAAATTCGTGCTTCTTTTACATATACCGAAACTGCAATAGAGTTCAAGTTGATAGAGCAGCAACCATGTTTGAGTTGTTGTATTGAATGTCAAACCCCGTCTTCCATTTATTTATTCGTTTTTATTTTTTAAGTTGTAAAACCACTCGTCCTTTTACTAATTTTTCAATTGAAAGAAAGCCCTTGACCATAAGAAATTTTTATATGTTTCGGGTACACGACCAAGCAATTTTTGCAATTTTTATATGTTCCAGGTATACCACCAAGCACTCTTGATACGAAATAAAATGCCAACTCAGAATTGATTTTTCATGTTCCGAAATACAGATATTTTACCGCCTTTCAACCACGTGATGATATCCATTTTTGGCACAAGGAAAATAACTAGGTACTTCGAGTTATAACATGCATATGAAAACAAGACTAATATTGAGATCACAATATCTGCCAGGGAAGACACCCTTCCCTGTGAGAAAAAAAGGTATACACAAGTCGATTGCTAAAAGGAAAGGCCAAGCCGATTCAGAGGCTGTCTTGCAGAATAACCATAAACCAAAATCACTTGGATCTTGAAAATTTTATTAAAGATATCTTAAACATCATACATGCATGGCTTGTATACCACAGTGCACTTGCCAGGCTCAAAGCCATCTGCTTCCCTCCCAACAGAGATTGCATCATTAAGCGTTTCGAACTTTATCCCAAAACAGAAACAAGGTCTTTCAGCATCCCAGGTTCCAACAGTACACTCATCTATGAGAAAAACTTAAATGTCCTAATCTATTGTTACTTTCCAACAATGTCTGAATGAAAATATCTCAGTGCTACTTTCCCAAATCAGCCAGTGTTATCATGGATGTACAAGAACATGAGTCATTGGCACGGGCTAACAAGGTTTCATTGCCGCTTGACACAGAATACAGCATAGAAATCAACCATAAAATATCTGGAATGGACCGAGGCAAATTACATGATCAATACATTACCGCAGTGTGCAAATGAAACCTGACATTTTAAAGTACATGGAACAGAATTTAGTCGCACGTAGGCGGATCGTTAGATGTTTGGGACAATTCATCAGCCATCAGCAACCTCCTTTAACTCACATTTGTACCACCACCTTAACGTCAAAAGTGTGCTGGTAGAATATCATCAGTCACCACCTGCACAAACATATGGCAAAGTATTTTCTATATCCCACCTAGGCTTACTGAATCTTCTCGGATTCTATTTGGTTAAGTGAATGGGAAGCTGACACTTTACTATATTCCATCTCCAAGCAACCCATCCCACTCCAGCCATGCCTATAATAGAATTATGCCACACATAAGCAACAATAACCAGATATCAAAATATGAGGATCTTCCTGTCCACTATAGGAGAAAAAAATTCCATAAACCCAGCCCCAGACACATGATATTTATACAAGACTACAAACTTTACATTGTATCTCTACAAGGTCCTTATAAACTAATAATCCACATTAAGGTACAAATTAGTAATTTCGCATTCATCTTCACACCACCAAATGAGCAACACCATTTTCGGAATTTGCATGAATCAAGATTGATACGTATTTATAATTAGAAAAACATATGGACAAATAACACTTGAAGAAACTCAATGTTTTCAACAAGATGTGTATCTAAACCAAACTACACGTTCCAACAGATACATGCAGGAGCCTTTAAAAAGTACCCAGCCCTCCATGCCCCTTCAGTAATACAGAAGCAATATCCATTCATGCAAGCAGCTGTTCTTTGCTAATTCCATGATCAAATGACAATCAGATATCCAAACTTTAACAGAACTGAATCATTTCAAATTGTTCGGTATATTTCACTCCCATGATGTACAAATCAAGCTATTCTGGTTCTAGACAATTTTACACTGCAAATTTCTAATCTCGAGTGACAGAGAAGTAATGTTCCTTGTATGGACGAATTTGGACCAGAAACAGACCAGCTATCCAAAACCTCAGTTATGTCCTCTAATAAGTACGGGAAACAAAAAAATATATACAAAAGCAATTTCTAGATGGAAAAACATGTTGTATATCACCAGTATCACTTCACATTTCAAAATGTATGCATTCAGTTTTTAACCAGAATTGATTTTTATTCAATTATATGAACAAACAAGCAGCAGCTTAAATGGGCCACAATGTGAACCTGCCATTTTGTCAACTTTAGAATGTGAACTGTCCAGGAACTGAGACCAGAGTTTTTTTTTTCTTCCTTTAATGCATTTCTTAAAACATTCTTCTGGAACAAAAGAAGAAAAAAAAAAAAAAAAAGCAAAAACTAAATGCCATCATGAATCATTCCCATAAAGAAACCAATAAGATCCCAAGAAGATAAGACCAAAATCTAAACAAACCAAGGTTTGCATAGTACCTCTAGTGAGCCTGTAGGAACAACTAATTGAAGTTTTATAAATTCCTGGAAGTGCAGGAAACCTCCTCAACCTGCTTGCTTTGATACTGCAGTGACATACGCAGATATATGTCATAAACAATTCTAGAACTAGTGAAATGTTGATTCTTCACGCACACCAGAAGCAAAAGAAGACAACAAATGGACAAAGTCAATCATTTTTCATGCCCACACGTATTGATGGAGGGAAAATACCGATAACCACTAAGACACAGCTAACGAGGCCACTGAAAATAAGGGATGGACCGCTATACCAACACAGCATAGCCATATAATAAATATCAATTCACTATGAACTTACTAAAATTTTGCAAACAGAAGAATCACCCCCTCCTTAAGTAACAAGTTCATATCTGATATTTGAATTCCTACCATGGCACAGATGAAAAAGAGGATGGCAAAGGTTACAGCTTGTGCCCTTCAAATTAACCTTAGTAAGCACTTCAGTTCCAGGTATAACGAGCTTACTTTAACACCACGTTTGAACACTAAATCAAGAACACATTATCAGGTTCACTGACTCAAACCAGTGATTAAAAAAAGCAGCAAATTTGGTTTTCTTTTGTCCCCCTTTTCCTTTTGAGGACTTTTAATTTCCAAGCAGTGCTACTGAACAGACATATTTGCCCTTTCCTTAAAATACAAAAGTTTAAAACGGATATATGGTATATTTCATGGATGTTAATAAGATAACATATTCATCGCAGCTCTACAAAGATTCACCTAATCCTTCACATTTATGCAAGGAGTTAGTTATGACACAACAAAGATTTGCATTATTGACATAATTGAGGTTAGACCGCATTATATTAGTGAATGCTCCAACATCTAAATTGAAATTAAATACACCCTTATGGGTTAAAATCTTCATCCCCCATAACATCCCACAGATATCAAATTAACAGATTACCTTTAAAAAATAATATGGTAATTGTCAAATTCTTCGTCAACGAAAAGCAAAGAACGCCCCCTCCACTCCACACCAACCGTCTCTTGCAAACACAATGTGAATATTAAATATGTTCTAATATAATTGACAGTGCTAATATTGAAAACCAAAGGAGAACTGTTTACAATGTACCCAGGAAAATATGTTACATACACAAGTTTCAGCTGAAACTGATTCTCTTTTTAAAAGAAAAGGCAATTATGCCACACCTCGCAATGAAAGCAGTGTCATAGATGCAATTCTATACGATGATCAAAGATGAAGAACAAAGTTAACCTGCAACAAATCTGGTTGACAGGAGCCATAAAAAAAATACAAATCTCCGCCCAAATCACAAAGAAGTGCCTGCTAAAAAAGAGCACATATGATCGTCTGACATAGAATGTTTGCAACTTCCGTTCAATGCATGTCTCTCACCTCAGCCATGTCCAATTGCGTATCAAGGCCACTGATCACCGATTCATTTCTACTAGCCAAACACACCACCAGTTCCTATTTCCCCTTGCTGCAATTCCTTTCTACGTTGCTCTTCCAAGGGATCAGGACTCTTCAATATTCTCCGTGTGCGCCTGTTTACAACATGGATAAATTTGTTAAATGCAGGAAAATGGAACCAGAAGCAATACTACAGGTGCGAATTGTTTGTAACATTAGAGGTCAAGATACCTGTCTTGAGCATGATGAGCAGGAAATGTTGGCATGAACTCCTTCGATTTGGGAAGAGGAACTTCACGAAACCACTCGTGATTCAGAGCATCTGCAGCTGTAATTCTCTGTATAAAACACAGTACATGTATAAGTAAAATATACCAATAATAACAAAATAAGGCAAGTCTAGATAGCAAACTCACCTCCTCAGGGTCATAAGTTAAAAGCTTGTTCAACAAATTGAATCCAGCATCAGAAAGAACTGGAGATCCAGTAAATGATGTAGCTGGGAACTTCTTGCGCAAAAGGTTATACCTGAAGAAAACAGGTCAGTAGTTAATATATAAACGAAAATTCTTAGCATCTGAAAGCATCACCAATGGAGGCCAGATAGCCAGACCAGAATCACCCAAAGCTGGAAGCCTGGGAAAACAGGCAAGAATAAGAACACCATGATGTCATAATCGAAGTTGGGAATTAGTTCACAATTATATTCATACTTACGGGTGCTTAACAAAGTTGACCTTGACTCCAGGAAGCTTGGAATATCCAGGCCAGATAGTCTCATTTGGTGTGCCAAGGATTCTAAAAATCTGCAGTAATTATAGAGTTAGTGAATATAAATAAATAAATCCACAAGTATGTGAATAAGTAAGAGTGTAACCAAACATCAACAAAAATTAACTTACCTTGTCAAGTTGATCAAATTCCGTTTTCCCATTGAAAAGTGGCTCCTTCGATAATAGTTCAGCCATTATACAACCAAGTGACCACATATCGATTGCCGTTGAATATTCTTTTGCTCCCAACAGGAGTTCAGGTGCCCTGCATTGAATGAGGATAACGACTAAATCTTCTGCCGATATAGAAAAAGCATGAATCTACATACAACACACACAAGCACATGCACACCAGGCAAAGGGAGGTAGTGGTAAAGAGAGGTCAACAGTTGTTATCACATTAAAACCAACACGACCAACATAATTGAGTTGGAAATAGAGATAACATCAAACTCAAAATTCAAAGAGAGATACCAGGAGTAACAAGCTAATTTACAAAAAAGTATGCATCCAACTACTTGAAATTAAAACGAATTTAATTTAATAAAAATGGAAAACCCGCAAAACCACAAATCAATATACAGTCAAAGTGGAAGTAACAGGTTAAACGGGTAAACATAATACATTTTAAGGATGATATGAACACTAAAATCATATGATCAGCTATAAATAGCAACGCAGACCAGAAGGGGATAATGCAACTCACCTGTACCAAAGAGTAACCACCAAATGAGTATACGGTTTCAAAGGACTCCCATACTGACGAGACAATCCAAAGTCACATATTTTCAACTCACCACAATTATTCAAAAGCAGGTTCGATGTCTTCAAATCTCGATGAAGCACCCAATTATCATGAAGATATTTGACACCTTCCAATAACTGGAGCATAAGGCATTTAACTTCACTCTGACTGAATGGCTCCTTCTTCGTCTCCATTAGTGCTTTAAGATCATGTTCCATGTACTCCATCACCATAAAAATACTATCAAGGTTACTCCCCACCACCACTTCCTTCACATCGACAATTGATGGGTGATGAAAAGAAAGAAGAATGTTTATTTCCCTAAGAGAAGTCAATGGAAAACCTTCTCTTTCCTTCTCCATCTTTACCTTCTTCAAGGCCACAATTTCTCCAGTTTTCTTATCCATGGCTCTATATACAACACCATAAGTGCCTTCATCTATCTTGTTTAGTCTCTCAAACTCGTCAACACTTCTACAACCCTGAAGCATGTTTACACTTCTTTGTGGAGGAGCTGCAGGTTCTGAGGTCTCACGAGAGTTATTGTTATCATCAGAATCTGTATCTGACTGACTAACACTAGAGTCATTATTACCATATTCCTTGTCAGTATCCATGTAGTCATCCCTCTCTGAGTCATTATCAGGGTAATCATTCCTACTGGACGACCTAGTATGGGCATCCTGTTCTTCAGATTCGGATGACCTCGCTCTGACTCGTTCAGACCCATCTCTCTTAAGCTCCCCAGACTCAGGTGTCAACGAATTGTTGCGTACTCCATCTTCTACTGACCCTACAAGCGGAATTTTCTTCCTCCTTTTAGGCATTTGCTCGTTCCCTAAAATTTCTCCTTCATCACCAGGAGAATTATTTCCCGCTGCCCATCTTGAAGATGATATATTCCGGGTCGGGGCATATTCTTCATCTTCTAGCTGCTCTGCTTCATGATCATCACCCCATTGCTGACTTTGTGAAGATAGCCCCACTGGAGACTCCAATACACCATTGCTAACAGACCCATGTTCCACAGGTGGCTTAACTGGAGAAGAAGACTGTAAATTCTCGACCTCAACAATTTTAGCTGAAGATATTTGTACACTGCTATCTGAAATAACATTAGGAGACTGATGAAATACCCTAGACGGCGGCGGTGGAGGAGGAAGAGCTGTCGGCGCAGTGGTAATCCTAGTTTTTGACGAATTACTCATTCCTTTGTTGTCATCTCTATCCCAGACAATGGGCGAATACTTCCTTTTCCTCTCTTTCGGAGACTCAGTTCCATTCTCTACGACCTTTGAAACCACAGTTTCTCTGACCTGCGATACAGATTCAATAGCATCATCAGACCCACTCTCACTCGACAATTCACCAGGTTCCCTGTCCAAGGCCCTAACAGAAAACCCACTTTGCTTAGGCCCACGACTACCAGCCCCACCACCGCTGCTGCTCGAAGAGGAGCGATACCCACCATTCCTCTCCTTTATATCCTTCTGCCTAACCCTAATTCTATCTCTCAAATCCCTACCTTGACCCCTTTCACCATCACGATTTCCGTTCCTCATCCGTTCGTAGTCCTCCTTAGCTGTAGCGAAATCCCTCCTTGGCAAATCAAAATTGGACTCCCGGTCCCTGAACTCATTATCGCGATAACCCCCATGTCTTCCAGTGGCCATATATTTATATATCCGAGCTCTAGAGAACCACAGAATAGGGAGTCCTTATCCCAATTCAAGTCAGCTATAAAACCCTAACCCTAAACCCCCACAAAATCAGCCCGACTAATTCCCCAATATTTCAATTGCAAAGTTACAAACTTACGACGAAAATCAATACGTAACCCTAAGTCCAAACAGACTCAGATCTAAATACAAAACGAGATTAAAACAAGAAAGCAGTAGAGACTAACATGCACTTCTTCGATTCACGAGCTATGCAGCTTCGGAGATTATTCGATTAAAATTGGGAAATGAAACCCTAGAAATTGAAACAAGAAATTGAAAAATATAGGTATAGCTGTGGGAATTAGGGTTTGAAATAGATTGGTTGATACTGCTAAAAGGTACGTGAGACAGAGAGAGACAGAGAGAGAGAGGCGGCGAGCGCCGATTGTAAGCGAAAGAAAGCCCTCGAACGAAGACGGAGAGGGAAAGAGTGCGCGTGTTTGAGATCGGATTGGGCTTTTGGGTTCGCGAAATTTTGGTTTCGCTACTTTTATTTTGTTTTTTTGATTAGTTTAAATTATTTTAATGAAATTGCTAAATATCGATTGACTGACTGACTCCATGTCATTTTTTTCTTTTTTTTTTTTGGAAAGCATTTTAGGCTCTCTTTGCTAATTTTTTTTATTTTTCTATTGAAAATATCATGGAAATAGTATACACAATGGACTCCCTAAGTATCCGTTTGGTATTACTTATTTGGGGTCATAAGTGATTTTTTGAAATTTTGTGGAGTCCAAGCCTGTTTGGTAAAAGGGTTGAAAACCACTTTTGTCAAAGAATTGCTATGAGCAACCACAAGGTGTGGTGTTGTTGGCAAACTGTCACCTCTAGTTGGCGAGTTACTTGGTGCATCAATGGCAGAAGTTCGAAACCCGTTGAAAGCACTTTGTGGCCAGGGGCAAGCCGAACCCAGAGCAGAGATTAATCTCGCCCTTCGGGTGTGGGGACACCTCGTAGTATTTACCCAAAAAAAAAAATTTGTGAGTCAAAGCCATTAAGAGAAGTAAGTGTGGACCTGCTTTCAATTTCTTAATCAAATTGAGGAGGCACCGGATAATTAATGAAATTTTCATATTCCAAAAATACCCTAATCTAATTTCACGCTCTCATTCTTCTCCCTCAGGCCTCTCTCTTCAATCGTGATCTTGAGTCTTCACGCCCTCTCTTCCCATAGCTTCCTCTTCCATTCGTTCTTTTTTTTTTTTTTTTGGATCAATCGAAGCAAAGGCACAAGACTCAGGTAAAAGACACATTAGATATATTTATTCCGAATTTTATTATTCCATTTCGCTTTAATTTATAGGATTTTAATTGCTGCTTTGGGATGAATTTTGTGCTTGTGTTTGTGATGAAGTTTTGTTTATATTGTTAAGCCAAAATTGAAATTAATCTTTGTGTTTTGTTGTTGCTTTTACTACCATGTTGTCATGTTTGGTGTTTGGGGTTAAGGATTTTTATATTTTAGGGCTTCGGTGGTTTGATTAGGGAGTTCGAAGAAAAGTACACACCAGAAGTTTGACGAAAGGTTTGAACAACCTTTTGCAGCTGCTGTTGCGAACAACAGAAGCTAGTCAATTAGTGAGAGTAGTTCCAATGGAAACTCGTAGGAAATCTTTTTGCCACTCACTCAGCCCCCACCCCCAACCAATATATATATAGGGCGGATCTGTGGCATCGCAAATTTGACAGATGTTTTGACACAATTTTATAGCCTTTAGATGCAAGCACTTTCAAGGGCTAAGATTAAATGTGATTTTATTATTTATTTATTTTATTTCGATAACATAACAAATAAAATAAAATATTAAACTCACCATTTTTCAAGGTAGCATAAATGTAGGCTTAAATCTCTCCATCTCATCCAATCTCTTCTAACGTTTTGAGTTTGAACTTTTTATTTATTTAATTTTTTTTCCTTTATTTGGAAACAAAGTTCTGAGTTGATCTCCAAACACGCAAGGATCTATTCCATATTTTTCCATTCCAACACTTCATGCAATTTTCGCTAAATATTCTTGAGATTGTTTGAAAATCTTAATTGTTAATTGTGCTAAGAAGCTATGTGTAACAACCCGATCCTAAATTAATATTTAATTAGTAAAGTATTCAAACAAAAGACAATGTTACCCCGGAATATTTTAATAGGTTTACCTGTTGATGTGTTGACCGGGGAGACTTTGGTGGAATTGTTACATCCCGGTCCGAAAGTGTGTTAAAATAATTAATGTAAGAGAGAATGAATTTAAATGAGGAATAAATTCAAAGAAACATTAAAATAAAATGATTTGAATTAATTCAGGTTTTTGAGAAATTAAAATATTATTTAATATTAAACAGGGGCAAAAAGGTCATTTTAAGTTCGGGAAGGAATTTGGAAATTTCAATTGGATTGTTGTGGACTCGAATCGGAGTTGTAACGAAGAAATGGCTATCAAAAGAAGTTCAGTTTTTTTTCAACTCAGAATTTCTGCATTTTGGGGAGCTCGAGCAGCCAACTTCAAGAGGTGATTTCTCTCAACTCCGACTAGCAATTCAAGCAAGACCTGTCTCGTTAGAACCACCACACTTCTCTCTTTCAGCACCAACCCTTTGCCGCCTCGATCCGCGGCCGTAGTCTCCAGAAACAACCAAGAAACATGCAGTTTTGGATAGTTTTTTTCTCCCTCCTCTAACCACCGTTTCATGCGAGTGAGGTATGCTTTCTCACTTATTTTTCATGATCTAGCTGATGGTTTGATAGGAATTTATCAATTCTGAGCCTAGGTAGTTCGATTTTCGAATTGAATTTCAGCCAATTTTGGGATCGCGATTCCGGCCACTTTTTAGGGTAGGTCCAAGAACAAAAGTGGTTCCAAATAGGATGTTTTTCCTAGAGTAGGAAGCTGGGTTTCCAGTTTTGAAGAATTCTGGTTACCAGAATTTGATCAAGCCACCCGCGCGTGGGCAACCTGATGGGGTCACTCTCAGTCCTTGAATGATCCTCGTGTTGTCACGAGCACGTAGGAATTCGGGGATCTCAATTTGGACAACGTTTGAGCCCCAATCGGATCTCGCATATTGTGTGATTTCCGAGTTCGATACATTTAAATCGTTGGATCGTAGTCAATTTCATATATGTTAATCTAGATAATTCCATGATCGTGTAAAAATTGACGGATTGTAAATGGAGTCCTGGATACTCCGAAAAGGTCAATCCTAAGGTTAGGTCTACAGTAACTATCCGATCATGCAATCATGAGCAATCCGACCGTCCGATCGAGACCGAACTCTCGGGACTTGCGTCCCAGGCTTATTGGGACCTTCGGGGACTCCCGGATTTGTGATAGGAGGTAGTGGACCCCATGCGGGCCCCGTTGACCCAATTTGGGAAGTCTGACCACTTTGTTGACTGAGAGTCTTCCGAGGTAGTTTATCCTTCGAGAAGTATTAGAACGATCTTATACTTGAGGAGTGACTGTTATGTTAAGTGTTTTGTTTATGTTTGGTTTATGAGTTTACGTTATAACGTTTCGTGTTGATATTGGATATTATTTTGATATTGGAAGTTATTTATGTATTGTGTTGATTATTATTATTGTATCTAGCTGAGTGTTGTTGGATAATTTAATGTTCTTGAGTTGCTATATAATCGAATTACTTTTTAAGGATATTATATTGTGTTCAGTTGTGAAGAGTTGGAAATGTTTTGTATCGGATTCCGAAAGGAACAAGGAATTAAGTGAATGTCCAACTACATGTCAAATAAAGACAACAAATACAATGTGAATGATTTTTGGATAGTCAGGTATGTTTTTGTTGTTGTTTTTGTGTTTAATGCAATATAATCTAATTTGTTAATGACATTTGTGTGCAACTACTCTTTAATTTGTGATTGCCAATTTATTTTTCTTATTAAACATTGATTGCTTATTGGAGGCAGCAAGGGACCTTATAGGGGCACAAGGAGCTTATTTTTGTATCAAACATTTAACTTTATCAAATGGAAACATTTAAATTTTAATGAGTTTGATTTCTAATTATCATTACATATTTATTGATGGTGACTTTTAGTGATAAAAAAATTGTTTATGACATTATGTTATGGCAAATTTTTATTTATAGTATTTTCGTATTAGATTATGTGAGGCCCCAATTTAAGTTTCGCAAAGGGCCCTCAAAATCTCAAAGACGACCCTGATTTTAGTCCATGGGGAAGTCGAGTTGGATTTGATCAAATGTATTTAACCGATGCTCTGTCCATGGACCATAATGATTTTCAAAATAAGAGTTATCATGCATAAAAGATAGGGCACATGAATCTTCGTCTTCCAATCTAACCATCCTATCATCTGTTTTAAGAGCAATTCTAGCTGTATGACCAAGCCTCGGGCTGGAGGCAAAAAAAAGCCAAAATCTGTTTCCAGCGAGGAGCCCAAGCTCAGGCTGGGAGTGGGTCCCATGAAGACGGGCTGGCTCGAAGGCCAGTTTAGCCCGAGCTCGAGCCCGAGGGTTGATGACATCAGGCGCGATGTCAGCGCGACGTTATCGCACGATTTAAATTTTTTTTACCATTGGCGCTTGCATTGCATGCACCAACGGCAAAAAAAAAAAAATTAAACCAGCGTGCGCTGACGTCAGCCCTGCGCAAGCTCCAATGGGTAGAAGACAGGTGTCACGCCCCCAGCGCTCCGATCTGCTTCTCCTCCTCCAATCCAACAGCTAGCATTTTTTTGGCAATAAAATTATGAAAAAAAAAATCAAAAATTTTAAAAATAATAATAAAAAATTCTGATTTTTTTTTTCCTATAAATACTTATCAATACCCTTCACTTTCAACACCAATCCTCATACATTTTATTCTGCTTCTACTATTATTCACTTTTTACTCAACATTTTCCTCTCTTTCACCTTGTATTTTTATTTCTTATCTTTATGGCTTATTCTATCGAAACCGGAGGGGCATTGAGCACCATGGAAGATGTTTCCTTGTCTGAGGCTTAGGTCCAAGTTTGCCATTGTCTCGTGTCAAGCAATGAGATGAAATTTTTCATATGTGGAAAAAATTTTATGCCGAATTTTGTGAAAAAATTCCAAGGTCGACTCGTACGGAGATGACATTGTCTAGTAGGTGGAAAATTCTCAATAAAGAGTTGGGAAAATGGAGAGATGCCTCGGCAAAAGCGATGGACAACTATAGAAGCGGGGAAAATCGTAGATGATTCAAGCACAGATGTGGTTTGGTGCAACTGGGCAAGGCAAAAAAAGTTTCAACTATCATGAATGTTGGGAGGTGGTGAAAAATTACAAACGCTTCAGAATTATTCCCACGGGTCCTGCCGTTATGTTAAACGAGACACCACTCCGTGATTCAATGACATCGGATTCACCTAGAGTCAAGACTCACCCATCGAAAAGGAGCTAAGACTCATTGGCTGAAAGGCTGCGAAGGCAAAGAAAGCGGGTAATTCGAGCAATAATACATCAAAAAATTTAGAGGAAATTGCAAGGCAGAACCAAACCAAAATTGAAATGGAGCAGAAATGCCAAGAGAACGAGATGGAAATTCGAGCCGAGTATGCACAAGAAAGGGAGTATTTGAGCAAAAAAAAGATATACAAGACGGATCGAGAAACCATGGCGATAAATACAAGCTATATGTCCCCTGAAACAAAACAATTTTGGAAGCTAGAACGAATGGATGTTATGAGAAGAAGACTTTTCCAGGATGATGGGCCTAGCAACACAGATTGGTTAAATGATGAAAACCATTAAATTAGTTGGCATACCTTTGATGACTTGTATTTTTCATGTTTTCTATTAAAGTTGTTGTAATTCATGTATTTTATTTTAGTAGTAGTAATTGTTAATGACTTGTATTGGATTTCTTTATTTAATAAACAAAGCATTCAATAAAATACCTTTTTATTTAACATATTCCATACATCAAACAAAACATAATTAAAATAAATAAATAAACTACAAACAAGGCACAATAATAATAACAAACCACAACCAAACTATAATAAATAAAAAACAACACAACCAAACCATAACTAAATAAAACATAACCAAAGCATCTACGCTCCATCATTCATCTTCATTGCCTTTCACTGCCCATAGATGCTCCATCAAGTCAAGTTGCTTTTCATGAATATACGAAGATTGCATCTCTATATATCGATCTATCATCCGGGTCATGAAACGACCATCCCTTACCAACAGTTCCGGCTCAAACAGTTCTCCACTTGGCCCCATGAGCCTTTCATAAATTCGTGTCAAGGCCGTGTTCATGGAATCCGGTTCGTAGACCTCTACAGCATCATAATCGTACTCATCCTCCACAATCATATTATGGAGGATGATGCAAGTCATCATAATGCTTCTGAGGATCTCCTTATCAAACATACGGGCCGCATCTCGAATAATCAACCATCGAGCTTGAAGGATGCCAAAACACCTTTCGACATCTTTCCTGTATCCTTCTTGATAGGTAGCAAATAATTTTTGCTTTTGGGACCGAGGATTCGGGATGGATTTGACAAATGTGGTCCACCTCGGGTAGATGCCGTCAGCTAGATAATACCCTGTCTGGTAGACTGTATTGTTGACTTGATAGGTGATATTGAGGCCTTGGCCTCTCAAAACATCCTTGAAGACCGGGGATTGACCCAGCACGTTGAGGTCATTTTGGGATTCAGCAACTCGGAAGAAGGTATACCAAACCCATGTATCGAAGCCTGCAACGGCTTCAAGGATGATACTTTTTTAGCCTTTTATATTTTCGTAATCACCTTGCAAGGCAGTTGGGCAATTCTTTCATTGTCAGTGCATGCAGTCGATGCTACCAATCATTCCTGGAAATTCTCGAGCTTCGGCTTTTTGTAGAAGCCGTTGGAGGTCCCTGGGAGTAGGTCTATGCAGATAGTCCCTAGTGTATAGAGTTTCAACTGAATCACAAAATCTTACCAAAGCTTCCAACGTAGTGGACTTCCCCATCCGGGCAATCTCATCAACCTGATCAGCAGATGCTCCATACGCCAACATTCGTATAACAACTGTAAGCTTTTGCTCTGAAAGAAGTCCCAAAACCCCAGCAGTATCACACTTTTGAACAAAGTATGCATCATAATTGCAAATATCATGCATGACTTTATTGAAAAAATGGGGTTGCATTCTAAATCGCCTTCGAAAATCAACATCATAGTACAAAGAAGTTGGGATAAAATAATCTTCCAAAAGATTCTTACCCCGAGAATGCCTATGTCTGTCCACATTTCTGTGACGGCCGACTTGTGAACCACGGCGGCGACCTTGGTTCTCTTCATCTTGCAAAGCCACTGCTATGACAACTTGTTCATCGACTTCTCTCTGCAACATATTTATTTCATCTGCTCTATGGTTTTTCTCATTTGTTTCTCGCTCTTGCCTCTCCAAGCATCTCCTAAATTCTTCCATTGAGAATGAATGGAGTATGAATTCTAAACTCTGATAAATGGAAATATAGAAAGATGTAGTGTGAGAGGTATGAGCTAAGCCTCTGGTTTTATAGAAAATTTTGGCAAGATAGAGATGCCATGTGGCTTGATTTGATTGGATGAAAATCTTATCTGAAATTTGAAATTTATCTGAAATTTGAACCCAAATTTATCTGAAATTTGAATTTTGAAATTCATTTGAAATTTGAACCCAAAAATTAATCTGAATTTTGAATTTTGTAATTCATCCAAAATTTGAACTCAAAAATCTTATCCAGAAATTTTATCCGATTATGAATAGTCTTGACACGTAAGAACTCGGAAATCTTATCCAAATTAATTATTGAGGTAATAAAATTTGTGAAAAAACAAAAAAATGAATAGTAATTGCCCTTTGCCATGGCAATGGGTGGAAACACACAATACTATTTGCAAGGGCAACCACTATTCACGTGAATAGTGTCTGCCCTAACTCCCCCATTGCCATGGCAAAGGGCAAATGAGTGGAGTTGCTTTAACAGTCATAATGTTTGTGAGATTTGTTAGGCGGAGGACGCAAGTGAAAATTGAACTCTTGCATGAATAAGAGGCTAAAGTGCTCTATCATTGAGGCTATAAGCCTACAAGTAGTGAGATAAACGTTTCTATTGTCGTCACAACTAAATGTTGCTCTTAGTAACATTTTAAAGCCAAACATTTCGCCTAGTGAAAATGGTTGGCCCAATGACAGGTTATATGAAACCTCAAACTTATTGATTTATCAACTAACTCATAGTTTATTGGTACTTATATTCCCAATGTTAGAAGCGATCTCGAGTCCAATCCGTTGATGAGGAAAATGCCAGTAATAATTAGCTTGTCTCCATTTCGTTCAATCCGTTCCAACCAAATTCTACTTACTATATTCCCATCTATGGAGACACGCCACCATAATATTCTCCAAACACAATCTGAAAACCATGATATTGGTTTATGGAAGGAATCATCGTTCCACATGAATCATGATGACAGCAAGTTACATGTTTGGCCCCATAGGAAAGAATACAGGCATACAAATTTCTTAGATTTTTGCCCTGTGGTAGGAAATGGAGCATTTTGGGGCCGAAGGGTTCACATACTCAGAAATAAGAAACTAATGTCAAAAAATAAAAAAGAGAGTAAAAGAGGTATTTGTGAATGGGGTGGGTGTTCACAAATTATTTTAGGAACTTACCCCTTCCCTTAAATGCATGTTTCAAACAGTTAACAAATATGATAAACTCCACAATAGATCCACAAGGTTCAATTACATATTTAATAAGTGGCAGAAAAAGAAAAAGAACTAGTAGATGTTACATGTACTAAAGATATTGCTACCAGCAAAGAGAAGGCAACTTGAATGAGAATGTAGAGGGCAAATGGCCAGTCCTCCTTATGTAATCTGCCTTTTCTGAAGTTCTTAAAGCTTTTTCATTGAGTTTGGCCTCTGCATTAGCCCTCTTTTCTTCAGCTATTCTTCTAGTCGCGGCAAGTTTATTCGTTAACTTTTCTTGACCGCGAGCTTTCATTCTCTCAGCTTTCACCTAATAACAAAGCAAACAACACGTTAGAAAGCTCTAAGAATACTATTCCATTGGATTCCATATCTGTGAACCAGAGCTAATTGCTTTTGGTGTTATTTGGACAGACTTGTAGATATTGTTGTGGCAGTCTGAGCATTTGCAATCACACTTCTATATAGTATCCGGGGAGGCATTGATTTGCAGTTAATATATAAACTGCAAAGCCATTGTCATGTCCTACTTTGAAGTTAATAATATAGATAGGAAACTGGTTGGGCATATTTGCCACCATTTCATGAGTTTGTGGTCATAACACCAAGAAGGCATTAATTTCAGTATGAATCGGTACAAGGATAAGTGATTTGGGAAAAAAGGGATTCATGCCAGTGCTAGTTTTTCGTTGTTATGAAGCCCAAGACACTGATTTGGATCTGTATTTTTTTTTTTTTTTTCATGAAAAGCAATCTGAGCTGATGCTTGGTTCTTTTTGCAATTTGGAGAAGCTTGAACTTCTTGGCTACTAGGTACTAGCAAATATGTGTGGCAAACAAACTGACTTGAAGACTCACAATACAAAATCTAGGATCTAAACAAAGGAGAGTAAATGGAAATATTCTGAAAAGACAAAGAACAGAATCTAGAGAATCAGTACCTCCATTTTTCTCATTTCCATCTCAGCTTTCCTCTTCTCATGATTTTCCCAGGCTTGTATTCTGACCTCTTCGCGTTTATACCTACATAACAATACAAATTTAAGATGTACCCAGCTAGCTATAATTGAAAGTTTAAGGCCTCAGATGGCCTATGTAAGCAAACTTGACCCAATAAGTCCTCACATTTGAGTAAAAAATACTGAAGTGCTGCATATATAATTAATTGCAACTGATTATAACTTGCCGGGGAAAAGAATATCAGTAACCTCTCACCTTGCCATATATTTAGCACGTTCTGCCTCATCCCAAGCCATTGCTCGAGTTTCTAGGGGACTTGGTTTTCTAGCTTGATCTGAGTTCTGGTTGTCAGGCATACTCTTGCAAGCATTTGATTCTTCTACATACCTTTTGGCTGCACCACTCCCTCTCCCACAAGACTTGGCCTCATGACTACTTCTGCCATCAGTGGATTTTTGATAGCCCTGACTAGCTTGCATCCCATGTTGGCATGGCCTTACTGGGGTGGAGGATCCTGAAGATATAGGGCTCCGTGCCGCAGGAGTTGTGGCTCTAATAGGGGTGGCAGTTCTCGAAGGCTCTTGGCTTGCAATGGGGGTCATTTCTGTTCCCATGTCCCTCAAACATAAAGATCTCATAGCTGCTGTTGAGTTTTCCATTGGTTTGTTGCTTCTCCAAACTGAGTCATCACAGTCCACTTTCTTTGTCTCCACATCATATTGATTTGGCCTTGCAGAGCCATCACATCCATTTTCCTCTTCTTCTTCTTCTTGTTGATCTTCTACCCCATCATCCTCTCCACTTGAATAGTCCTGCTCCTTCTGTGGCACAGGAGCTATGAGTCTCAAGTCATCTGCATTTGAGTTTCTGGGCTTGGTTTTGGATTGGTTTTTGTCTGGTCCTCTTGACAGCCCCACTAGCCATTTTTGTGCATCATCCCATTTTGATGGCGTTGGTTTGCCTAAGGCTGTTCGATGATGAGGGGTACGGCTAGCCCCATTTGCTTTGTGAAACTCAAAATTTATAGCACTGCTGCCAGAAATCTCCTGAGTTGGTCCATGGTTGTTATAGCACCCCTTATCCTCTATGGATCTCATTCTTGCTCAAACAAATCTCTCACTCTCTCTCTCTCTATCTCTCTCACTCACATGGGCCACACAAGACAACTCTATAACCACTAAACCAGAACTCCATTCCACACAATCATGTTCAACACAATCTTCCTCTTCTTTCTTTCTTTCTTTCTTTCTTCTTTTTCTTTTTTCTCAGTCTGCAATTGCACAGAAGTAGAGATTCTATCAGCAAACCAACCTGGACCAAAATCCTATCTTTGTTAATTACCTTAGTTCTCTAACTTCATGCTAAAACAGATCTGGGAGACAGAACCATCCCCAATAATTCCCCCAACAAAAACAAGCTCTTTATACAAGCCTACTGAGAACCATGTAGCTTGACAGATAACTACTCTTCAGCATACATGAGTAACGTGATGAAGCACATGAGACACCTAATGATCTTCCTACCCACTAAACAGAGAAATTATATGGCCTAGCTTAGAAGTAATTAAATGCAATGGACAAAATTGTTACATCAACAAAAATTAATGGTACCCGGCAAAAACCCAGAAAAATCTGAACTTTCCAACACTGCAGCAGCAAGGGACCCAGGACCCATCTGGGATTTATCCACTATGCCAACTAATCTCCAAAGTTAAAAACTTTAAACACCAATTAGCCTGGAAATGAAAGCATCCCAAACCCAGAGGTCAAAAATAACTGCAGATGGCTAGTTAAGTGATCCAATGTAATGTACAGATGACCCAGCTGTAGAAAAGATTCAACAGAGAATTTAGGTTGAATTTCAACACAGAACAACAATTGACAGATGGGTTTTGCAGAAGAAACCTTGTCCTGGGAGAATAATATACCTTTATTATACACATGGAATTTTGTGACCCGCAGAATTTACAAATGAAGTTCAGATCCACTCACATTAAAAATACTAAAGAAATGCATGATTGAAACATGAAACTCCTACAAATGGCAGCAATAGTAAAACCACTTACATGGGAATTTGTGAACTTTACCACTGAGAAAACTGGCACAACAGTAACAACAGGTAAGTTGCTTACAAATTTACAAGTTACAATTTCACCAAGTATTCTTGGGAAGAGGTTCAGCAACCCACAGAAAAATATTGTAACTGCTCTAGTCCCTAGAGAGTGAAAAAAGGTTTTGAAATACGGTTGTCCTTTGAAACGGTAACTAGCTGATCGAGTGTTTGAGGTGGTGACACGTGAACGGTCAGGATGAACAAGAGTGTCAGTTCCCTCAGATGCAATGTCTGGGCTCTGTGGCTTTCACGTGGCCATGGGTGAGGTGACGAAGAGCTTCTGCAAGTCTGAGCCAATTGGTTAATAAATGATTGTATGGACGTCGTAGATAGTGTCGTTTGGCTAAATAAGTCAAGCAAGCAAGGCAGTGGCAAATTGGCAAATAAATCACATGCTGTCATGTTAGCAAGCATTGTGAGAAAAGTTTAATAATCCAATCTGTTGGGATTATTAAATTCCACACCCCACACTTTCTTATTTTGTCATTTTGTTCCATGGGCAATTTGGATGATTGGGGCTTTGTTCTAGAGCATCTTCAACCGATATGTCAAATTACTATATGGATATAAAATAGTAAAAATTAAAAATTAAAGTTGCTTCAACCGATTAGTCAAATTTTACATTGATTTGAAGACTAGAAGAAATATGTCAAAAATAACATATCAAAAAACTTGATGTCAAATGTTATTTTAATATTTTTTTTAGTTATGAACCCCCTTATTATTTACTCTTTTTTAAAACTTGATGCATCATATGGACCTCATTTGCTTTTAAAAATATAATACAATAATATGATATTCGTCATTTCTGGTAGAGTTAAATTTTTTTCAAAGTGTCAAATTGCCACATAAATCATCAAATTTAAATTTAATATTTTGTATTTGACATCTCCCATGAAGATGCTCTTAAGCAACTAGGATTTGAAAAAACACACCATTTTATGCCTAGGCAATTTGGATCCACAAGAGAATGCCATTGCATTTTCAAGGTTGTAAATTGTTATTGAACACATCGAGTAAGTTCAAATTGACATAATATAAAATCTATTAGTTCAATGAGTAAAATTCATTGTGCTTTAGGACTCTGACTAAAAAATAAAGAGTGGGTTGAACGATTAGCTGAAGTGGAAATTGCAACGGTTAAGAAGGTACAACCTTTCCGAATTGCATTTACATCATATGTTTGATAGGTGACTTATCTTATTTTAAAATTAATTTAGAAGGTTATTAGTGAATAGCATAATTGTCACCATTGTTTTATTTTTTACTAATTACATTCTCTTTGTCGGGATATAGGTGTTGTATTAAAATTGGCCTTGAAGTTTTAATTTCATCAATTTGATACACAACGTTTTAAAATCTCACCAATTTATAAAAAACCCAGCCCCTCTCCTTGTCCGCACGCTCCCGACCCCCCCTCTCCTCTGGTAAAGCCACCCCTCTCTAGACCGCTCTCTCTCTCTCTCTCTCTCTCTCTCTCTCTCATGATCCCCACGCCAATCCAGTGAATCCAGCCACCCCTCTCAATGTGAAGTTTCAGCAGAAAGGATGATGAGAAGAAGTGGAAGGCCGTTGAGGGTTAGGACTTTGGTTGCTCTTTGGAGGTATATGCCTAACATGTCATATTTTTTGGCACCATAGGCCTGCCCACATAGAATCTCCACCGCACTTCACAGTTCAAAAGGTGCGCTTGACCCAAAAACAGTGTGCTTCGAGAGGAACTGAAGAACACGACGCTATACAGCTTCTTCATAGGTACGCTTGGAATTCTGAACTTTTCTTTTTGAATTTTGTTGTAAATAATATTGGTGAAGCCCACATAAAGAGAAATGATGGAAGAAAAATGATGGTGTTGAGTATGGTAGTCAAAAGAAGAAATGATGGTGTTAGAAGTGGGATGATTAGTCAAAAGATGAAATTATAATGTTGGGGAGAAATCATTATGTCTCCATTAGAAGCCTTTTACTTTGCCTATAAATAGGCTTGCTCATTCACTTGTAAGACACACCAAAATGAAGAGAAGAATGAGTGAGGAAAGAAAGAAAGGAAGAGAAGGAAGAAAGAGGGTAAGTGAGTTGAGAGGAAAGAGAGCAAGAGAGAAATTTTCCAAGAGAGAAAAATTGAGTGAGCCATACTTATTGTAAACACTAAAGTTGTAGCCCTATTATTTTACATAGTGGAAAAGTTACTACTGCTGCTCTCCGGGGACGTAGGCATAGCCGAACCTCGTTAAATACTATGTCTCATCTACTTTACGTGTAGCTCAATATTCGCACATATCCCAGTTATTTTACAACACGTTATCAGCACGAGAAGCTCTCAGGTATAATTTTTGTGCTGCACTATTATTTATACTACTAACCATTGTATATATATATATATGAAAAGTTGATGGTAATATAATATGCTATATCTATTCACTTTTCTATTACTAACCACTAACAAAAATGGACCCTTGGTAATACTAAACATATTATCAGTGGGAGACCGTTACTAATACTAACATTTTTCTTATTTTATTCGGTGGTGGTTTTAACCCCTTATTTATTTTATTTATTGTATGGTGTAGGTTTATTACCCATACAACAGTATTTATTTAAAAGGGTGGTGCGGGTTTATCGTCCACGTCTTTACTTTTATTTAAATGTATGGAGCAGAATTAGTGCCCATACAAGCACGTTTACTTTACCGCAAATTTACTTTTACTTAAAGTATGATGTGGAATTGACCCTCATACTTTATGAAATTACTTTACTGTACATTATTTACTGTATGGTGTAGGTTTATTACCCATACAACAGTATCTATTTAAAAGGGTGGTGCGGGTTTATCGTCCACGCCTTTACTTTTATTTAAATGTATGGAGCAGAATTAGTGCCCATACAAGCACGTTTACTTTACGAATTTAATTTACTGCACATTTAATTTCATTTAAGATATGGTGCGGAATTAACGTTCATATAGCAAGTAATTTATTTTATCGCACATTTATTTTTACTTAAAGTATGATGAGGAATTAACCCTCATACTTCATGAATTTACTTTACCGCACATTTACTTTTACTTAAAGTATGATGAGGAATTAACCCTCATACTTTATGAATTTACTTTACCGCACATTTACTTTTATTTAACGTATGGTGCGGGTTTATCGTCCATACAAGCAATTCATTTACCAATAATTTAATTTACAAGCAATTTATTTTATGGATTAATTGTGTGGTATGATGAGTTTTTTTTTACAAGGATACAGATCAGAACCAGAAGTTTCTTGATCCTCATCATACAACTACATCAGGACTTGAAGATCCTTGATGATGATATTGATATGAGAGCTGGCAGTCTCTCCAGTACTATATTTGTAAACATGTGATCGGACTTGAGGGTCCTTGATTCTTGATATGTAAATAAGGACCTGGGGTTTCTTAAATGATGTAACAGTATTATATTGGTTAATAGTGCCGTACACATGAAAATAACTGTATTGGCAAATGTACTGTACACATGAATAGTGCCGTATACATGAATAGTGATGTATGCATAAATATTTACCATTTTGGGTAAACTGTCACTATTCAAAAAGGGAACCTGCAGTTCCTTTAACTCATGGATGAGCAATTAAATGAGATGCCAGAAGTTCTTCAAGATATGGACAATTATGTAAGGGCTTGAAGTCTAGAAATATGTGCAGAAAATTGTAAAAATGTCCATACCATGAGAATATGTGATTTTGGCTTGAGGTTCAAAATCTAACAGTGTTGAGAACCTGAAGTTCTAACAATTAAATGGACAACCCTTGAGGTATTATTGCAAATTGTGGTACGCCACATATTTCTTTGGCATAAGAGAATGATGAATTTAATAAAGTTCGATTCTGTTATAATCGACACCTCAAGGAAGAAATATATTTTGTGAATTTCGGTTGTTAAGAATACACCGTGAAATGGATAATATCAGTATAAACCTCAAATGATGAATTGAGGCTTCCCACATATTTTGTTATATCTGGGCCGGAAGCACATGGATTCAAATATATGAGAAATCCCGAACTTGAGGTTGTGGGTATATAGTAGTTAATGCTCTTCACTACTATATTGTGATATTATCATGGCTTTTACTCAATTCATATTTCATGTCCATTTGAAAAGGGTGAATAGATTCTGAGGTTTGTGTTTAGCCCAGGCCAAAAGTTCCATACGTTGAAATATGAAATTTGGGAGAGTCGATGTGGTTATTTGAACCTATAAGGCACAAGGTTCCAAACCGTCATTTTGAAAAGACGTAAAAACCACAGGTGCAAGTTTAAGAATGTGCGCAATTATTATTACAGGAACATACAACAGATAGATTTTTTCCACCTATAATGAAGGTGCAGGTCCTGTAAAATCTATAAAATTACATTATGTTCTGGAAGCCTCTGAAGGAAGAGGACGACGCCTCTTAAACTTAGCCATGAGCCTCTCGTGGTCTCCCAAAATTCTTTCATTGGAAACCTGCAGCATGTCTAGCCTTCTCAGTGTATCAACAGAGTACGAACTCACCAGTTTCAACAAGGCATTATTCTCTCCTTTAAGTTTCTCAACCTCCTGTTGAGACTCATGAAGCATTCTTTGGAGAGACGAATTTTCAGTTGTTAGTCTCTCGACCTCGTTTGCTCTAGCACGCAAACGATCAGCCATGTTAGAAACAGAAGCAGCACTCTGAATGCTAAAAGCCATTGAGTCATCAATAGCCTCTTCCTCAGACCTCCCTGCTAACAGCATTTCATCCATTGGAGTAATGAAATTCCTAGCTACTATGACAGCAGTAGCATCATTCATCATCACAGAATCATTAACTGTGAGATGACGATTTTGGGATACAAAGGATGGACGCCAAACTTTGGCGTCACTGGTTGTTGTGGGAGTATCATTTAAATTGAAATAATTTGGGCAGGAAGAAGAGGAAGCCATTTTTAAGAAGGTTTCGAAGAAAGTCTTAAGAAAACTAAAGTTTCAGAAAATGAAGGAAGTTAAGTTGCTCCAATCAAGTTTTGCAAAGGCAATATCTATAGGAGGAAATATGGCTACAGTTTTTCAGGATCCCAATATCTTTTCGGATCCCCATATTCTCTTTTTCTTTTCCAGATTCCAAAACTTCACGTGGCCTCCATTAATGTTTGTCGGCACTTTCGGCGTTTTCAAAGTATTATTTTCGTCAAAAGCCGATCTTGCTTTGCGGATTTCACGGAGCTATTTTTTCAAAAGTATCCCGAGAATCTCGCAATTTTCCTATGGTTAATTTGAAATTCACCGGTTCTACCTATTCATTGTATTTGTGTATAAATGTGTTACTAACGAAATTTTCTTTGCAGAAGACATCCAGTTTTCTCCATACCTAGTGATGCGATATCTACTTATTTTTCTTATCAGAGAGCACTCAATATGCCCGAGAAGCAAGACTATCTCTGATCATCCATTCAGGAAGCGAGACTATCCCTGATCACGTTTCCGCCACATCCAGGAACTGTGAAGGCAACCTTATGCTCTAATCTCCGGAAGTTCTTCTAGACTAGAAGAAATGATAGCTTGTTGTTTGCTCCCACCAGCTTCCTTCCTTGATTGCTGAGCTTGTTGTCTGCTCCCACCAGCTTCCTTCCCTGATTGCTTACCTTCTCTTGCAATCAATATCACAATTTTTTTGCATTTTTTCTCTTTTTGTAACTCTCTGTTCATAAGGGATTTTATTTCTTTAGAATGAACATCTGAAGAAAGAATCCATGAAGTGATCCTAACTCTGAGGGTTATTTGTTTTTGACAGAGAAAAGAATTGTGATTTTGCTCTTGCAGGATATAACTAGATCATCAAGCGCTACATTTACTGGGCCGATACGAGCTTGAATGATACTTAAGAAAAGTTTCTCCCACCTAAGGATGTAAGCAATATTTGTGTTATTATATGCTTATATACTTATTTGATATTTTATCTTGAAAGGTAACCAAATGGGGAGATAAGTCTGTTCCAAAAGAATGGCTTGTATGTATCCATGAATTATTAATGCAAATTTTACAGATTGCAAGTTGGATACATTGATAATACACTGCACAGATTAAAGTCCCATAAGAACAGAATATGGGTATAGCAGTGATCAATATGATGCACGCCTGTTGCGTAGCAAATGATGTGGATTGAAGTCCCGAAAGGACAATCCTTTAACATGTCAATATTGATATTGTGCACGCCTAATGCGTAGCAAATTATATGGGTTAAAGTCCCATAAATTAATTGACATGTATGTATTAATCTGTGGCATGCCTGCTGCATAACAGATATATGGGTTCTAAATGTTCCAACTCCCTAAATGGAGATTTTCCACGCCCTATGTAAAATAACGCTCCATTGGAGGTTATAATCCACGTTCTCACATAATAAAAGCCCCCTGAAGTGGCTTGGGTACCCAAGAGCAAAGAAATGCTTATAATTGATGCATGCACGTGCAAATGAGAATGATGGGATCATGAATTGATGAATGACAATTTTTGGTTTTGGAGTAGCTACTCAAATCATCAATAGGCTGTGTTGATTGGAACCACGTTCAATTATTAAATGTCGACAATATCATTGGCCAAAATAGAATGAGGTAATTCCATTATAGATGAGAATGAACGTGAAAGAACAAACCCACAGTACGAACCCCAAAATATGTTAATATTGAAAGTTATACTTGGGTGTTCGGAATAGAAGGGAATATACCTACTTTGTATGACACAATATTTTTGGCATAAATAAGGAACGTTGGATTTTCTCCATATTTATAGATTCAATTGTGCCCCTTTATTGCACATTTACGGAGACCAACATATTATCTTTAAGGGGTATTAAATGCACAGAGCATATTGCCAGAAGCGATTCCCTAAAGATGTATAAATAGCTGGATTAAATCTATATAATGTATCATAAAGTTTAATCCCTTTAAACAAAATCCTTGAAAGGATTGAAATTGCATGAAGCAAGTCCCTGAAGGACATGTGCCTGAAGCACAAAATTTGTACTCAATACTAATGTGCATAAATTGTCTCAATGAGTACATGGATTATAATTTGTTTGCAACACATTAAAGCCTCTGAAGAGTTCAAGAAATATTTATCTCGACTTAAGGATCGAGCATTATGCCAACGAGATTCTTGCTTATACTAAGAACGTATTGAAGCATTTTTATGAGGATTATCCGTTGGACACTTTAATGATTTTCCGAAAGTATATTGGACCGGACATCATATTTTCCAGATAGGGCTCAACTCCATCACCATCATTTTGGGATGATGTGAGGTATATTTGATGCTATCTCCGCATAACACCATGTACGGGCATATTCTTTCAAGTGAACTTACAAATAGCCCAAGTTTTGTTAGAAACGCGGACTCTGAAAATTTCTATGATTTACATAGAGATAGCTCACTGGAAATATATTTACTTACTCAACTACGAGAATTATTAATGGCTATATCCTCCACTCACTCCAAAAGATTTTCGCTCCAAAAGATAATCATGAAGATATCAGGGGGAGATATTCATCAGGGGGAGCATCCAGAACTATGCTGCACTGATTACTGTAATCTTCTTCATTCCATCAGTTTTCTACCTCATTGGGTTTTCTCCAAGCAAATCTTTAATGATGCAACCGACATGTCATTTGTGGTCTCCAAGGGGGAGTGTTGTAAATAATATTGGTGAAGCCCACATAAAGAGAAATGATGGAAGAAAAATGATGGTGTTGAGTATGGTAGTCAAAAGAAGAAATGATGGTGTTAGAAGTGGGATGATTAGTCAAAAGATGAAATTATAATGTTGGGGAGAAATCATTATGTCTCCATTAGAAGCCTTTTACTTTGCCTATAAATAGGCTTGCTCATTCACTTGTAAGACACACCAAAATGAAGAGAAGAATGAGTGAGGAAAGAAAGAAAGGAAGAGAAGGAAGAAAGAGGGTGAGTGAGTTGAGAGGAAAGAGAGCAAGAGAGAAATTTTCCAAGAGAGAAAAATTGAGTGAGCCATACTTATTGTAAACACTAAAGTTGTAGCCCTATTATTTTACATAGTGGAAAAGTTACTACTGCTGCTCTCCGGGGACGTAGGCATAGCCGAACCTCGTTAAATACTATGTCTCATCTACTTTACGTGCAGCTCAATATTCGCACATATCCCAGTTATTTTACAACAAATTTCGAATTTTTGGAATTGTCACCACCATTTTTCATGAACCAAACATTTGTTTTATGCAACGCCCAAAGATTCACCCTAATGGGCAATTGAGAGGAGCCCATTTTGTGTATGTATTTCAAAATATACTAGGCCAAGGCCCAACTATTTAAAAGCTAACCTTAGCCCAAAATATTTGTTCCAGTCCATGCCACCAAGGCCCAAGCCAGCCAGCCAAACAACCAACCACCACTGCTTCACTTTTTCTTGTTCCATACTTCAGTGACCATGCTCTAAACTTCGTTTCAGGCTCAGCTGCTGGGTCATGGCGGTTTCAAGGTTGTTCAAGAGGTTTTGCGGTCTACACAAAGCTAATGCCAGAATCCAAGCAGGCCCACCTGGCTACATACATAGAAGAGCCTTATCAGACTCCCAGGTATTCAACAATGGCGATGATACGGTGCTTCCGGTTCTGATAGTCGGTGCAGGACCTGTGGGTCTTGTTCTGTCTATACTTTTAACAAAACTAGGTATGTGCTTGTTCTAACCCAACTTTTTTTAAAGTCCTCTGGCCTTTGGCCTTGCTTGTTGCCTAGAAAGAAAGTTTGGGAGGGAAGAAGGAAGTTTGGAATGCATATACTTGGCATTTGTTTTCACCTTCAAAGATACTTTGTTATTTTTTATAAATAAATAAATAAATTCTTATGATCAAATTGTCAACAAAGGGAGCAGTAGGAAATTTCAGTGTGCTAGTTAATTAATATTCATGCTTGACATTACTGGAGGAGTGGTGTTTGAGCGGTGGTTTATAGAATGTGATGGTGCATGTGTTAAGGTAGTGTAAGGTTTTAAAATCTGAAATTTCTTGTCGGAAGTTAAGAACCTTTTTTTTTGGGGCAATCGACTTTCTCTGATGAAACGTACTAGCTCTTGTTTGCTTGATTTATGTATTGCGGTTTATGATTTAATATCCACCTATTGGTTGTAAGTTGTTCTTATTCCTGGTGGAAGTTGGAATGAGTTCTCGATATATAATCATCATGTATCAATATTATTTTATAGGGGTCAAATGTTCAGTTTTGGAGAAAAGCAATACTTTCTCAAAACATCCGCAGGCACACTTCATCAACAATCGATCCATGGAGGTTGATTTTCATATTTGGAAGATCTAATTAAATGAGTTATTTGAAGGAATTCAAGCTTCATTTCAACTTGTAAATTATTAGGTGTTCCGTAAATTGGATGGCCTGGCAGAGGAGATTCAGAGGTCTCAACCACCAGTAGATTTATGGAGGAAGTTCATATATTGCACTTCGCTCTATGGTTCAATTCTTGGGTCAGTGGACCATATGCAACCCCAAGGTGCAATTGAACTCTTTATTCTTCCATTCTTTTCCCAGTTAGCACACAGCGTTTAAGTCTTACTTATGCAACTTTGAGATTAGACAACAAGACATTTTAACTATTTAAGATATTCCAATACAATGATGACATGCCCATGTGTGCAATATTTTCAAACATTTCATAAGTAAACTGTTTAATGTATGAATATGCTTTAGGATTTGGTATTTTAGCAGTTTCATTCTGGTTTCACTTTGTCATCAGATTTTGAGCAAGTTGTCAGCCCGGCCTCTGTCGCACACTTCTCGCAGTACAAGCTAATTAGTTTACTACTTAAGCAGCTTGAAAATCTCAGCTTCAAGTTATGTATGTCTAACGAGTTGGAAGGCTTTAACCATAGGCCTTTTCAGGAAAGGCAACTATTAATGGGGCATGAGTGTGTTTCCATTAAAGCCAATGATGATTTTATTTCTGTGACTGCATCTTTTCTCAAAGATGGGAAACGTATGGAGAGGAATATCAGATGTAATATCGTTGTTGGTACAGATGGTGCTGGAAGTACTGTACGTAAGCTTGCTGGAATAGATATGAGAGGTAAGAGGGACTTGCAGAAGCTTGTGAGTGTCCATTTCTCTAGCAGAGATCTTGGGAAGTACTTGCTCAGTGAGAGACCTGGCATGCTGTTTTTTATCTTCAATACTGAAGCTATAGGTGTCCTTGTCGCTCATGATCTCAAGCAAGGGGAATTTGTTTTGCAGGTATTGCTGGCTTTAAAAGTGTCTTGGAATTTGTTTGGTGATATAAATGTGCAATTTCATGGATTGTCTCTCATCATCTTGCAGATTCCATTTTATCCACCTCAGCAAAACCTTGAAGATTTCAGTCCCGAGGTATATTTGCTATGCATTGTAGATAAGTTAATTTTATGGAAATTGTTCAACTCAGTCTCATGATTGTTTCCACTAAATTGAAGGCATTTTTTTACATTTAAGGCCTTAATAAGAAGGCTTCTTCATTGTGGGTAATTGCTCATAAGGATTTACTTGTCGTAGATATGTGAGGAATTAATCTTCAAGTTGGTTGGTCGAGAGCTAAGTGACATAAATGTGATTGACATAAAACCATGGGTGATGCATGCTGAAGTTGCTGAGAAGTTCATAAGTTGTGGAAACCGAATAATACTTGCTGGTGATGCTGCTCATCGATTCCCTCCTGCTGGAGGATTTGGTTAGTAGTTTGCTTTTGTTATGCAGATGAGGGAAACTCTCCAGGTGTTTATCATGCAAATGTGTTTTTGGCCCTTCATGTGATTTGTCCAGGAATGAATACTGGAATTCAAGATTCTCATAGTCTTGCTTGGAAAATAGCTTCTGTAGTGAAGGATATTGCACCATCTTCAATACTTCATACTTATGAAACAGAACGTAGGCCGGTATTGGTTTTTTCTTCACTTTTATTTATAACTTTTTTTGGAAATTAGAATGGATTTTAATCATCATACTATGCCTTTTGTCAGATTGCAATTTTCAATACAGAACTTAGCGTTCAGAACTTTAAAGCAGCCATGACTGTTCCAGCAGCACTTGGTCTTGATCCAACTGTTGCAAACTCTGGTAAACCAATCTACTATAGCATTTTGCATGGTGAGCTGTTTTCCTTGTTTGTTAGAGACATGCGGCTATTACTTTCCTCCTTGATTTGCAGTACATCAAGTCATAAATGAGGGGGTTGGTTCCATCTTACCATCTGGACTACAGAGGGCCATTTTGGATGGAATTTTCACTATAGGTCGTGCACAACTATCGGAATCTCTTTTGAATGAAAAAAACCCACTTGGATCTTCAAGGCTTGCTAATCTAAGACGGATATTTGAAGAAGGAAAGAGTCTCCAACTCCAGTTCCCAGCAGAGGATCTTGGTTTCAGGTATCACACATATCAGACTTGATTCTCAAACTAGTTAGACATAGGTTTATCAATGTGATAAATTCTTCAACAACTAAAGAAGCACATATGTAAATGTCTAATTCTAGGCTGTCAATTTAGGTACCTAGAAGGTGCACTTATTCCTGATACTGATGATGCACTGGGTGCTCCAGAAGGACCTACTGGTCGCCGGAGGGACTATGTTCCTTCTGTAGTTCCAGGTTCAAGGCTACCCCACATGAATGTGAGGATATTGTCAAATTCCTCAAGTGAGGTATGTTGCTATTGTTTTCTTTCAATATTTACATGATAAATGTCTGCTGGCCTGGAGATGTTCTGGCTTGTGTTGTCCAACGGTTTTCTTTTTGCTGTCATTAAATTTGTCTACGTCAGTGGGTTGTGGCTCCAGAAACCAGGAAGCCTTAAATGTTTTAGTTCACTCTGCAAGTAATAACATGAAGTAACCCATTTTTGTGCCAAACTGCCAAACTGCTTTGAAACTAACTATATTTCCAATGTTTCGTCCAAAAAAAAACCTATATTTCCAATGTTTATTCATCTTAACTGTCATACTACTGTAGGTTACTTTTTCTACACTGGATCTTATATCTGGAGACAAAATTGAGTTTCTCCTCATCATAGCACCAACAGACTCATCCTACCATCTTGCTCGTGCTGCATTCAAAGTCGCCGAGGAATTCAAAGTTTCTGCGAGGGTTTGCGTCTTGTGGCCTGCTGGTAGTGTTAAACAAGTTGAAGCAGGAAGTAAGGCATTATTGACGCCCTGGGAGAATTACATAGATGTTGTGGAAGTTAAAAAGTCATCGAATCCATCATCATGGTGGGATCTCTGTCAAATGACTGACAAAGGAGCCATCCTAGTTCGGCCTGATGAGCATGTTGCTTGGCGTGTGAAGTCTGGGGTTGTTGGGGATCCCATAACAGAAATGAGAAGGGTTTTTTCTGCTACTTTGGGCGTAAAACCGCATAATAGGAGAGATCAAGAACCTGATCAATGACATAATTCTTAGTTTTCATTTTTTATTCATTTGTTATTGGAATGCTGTTTTGGGTTGGAAGGAGCTGTCTTCTTCCCCTGACATACTAGCCCAAGAGGGGGCCGCATACTCATGCAGTATTGAAATAAAAGTGGTCTTGATGTGAGTAATGTACTCTATAGACCGTTGACAGGATATTACTTGTTCCATATTAGGTTTGTCGTAACATGAGACATCTTGTAATGGACACTGTTCTTGATACAAACACATTATTGAATTCTCACTCTCCCGCACAAACACACATTATTGATACAAGTTGTAAAGGAGGAACTGAGATTCAAAAAGAGGGCCCGACTGAGGAAAACTCCAACATAATATAATCGATCAAATTGGTGAAAGGACAATTAGAAGCTCCATTAAAACTAGACAATGAATTATGGACCAGATATGGAAAAAATACCACCATATGAATTATGGACAGTGAATTGGTTACGTCCTGACGCTTCCGTGATGCGCACACATGCTTGAAAGTATTATCTAAACTGAATCTTGGGCACTGCATGAGGCATCATGCAAAAGTCATTGCCATTGAGATGTTAGGCGAAAATATTGCTTTTGAAGCAGTAGAATGAATGAAAGATGGGCAACCGTTGCCAAGTCGTCCATGTGCATCCTTTGACAAGTTCAAAAGCGTACAAGCATGATAAAAGTAATCCCTACTTTATGCCTTGCTTGGATTACAAAGACAAAAATGGGACTTTAGATAAGGTAGTACGAAAGTAAAATATGGCATCTTTATTAAACTCACTGTGGTACAAATCGTCTCAACAAGACTGTTTTTATCACAAAAGATACAGAATCAATCAAATTACATCTTACAAATGTTTTGTTTATACAAATGGACGCAGTCTAATGAATTATAGACAAGAAGAACTGTGTATTCGCAGTCGGAAAATACCGCGTATGATGGATCTGCAATTTGCAATCCAAAGGTATAACAGATGAGGCACCAAGAGATGCTGCTATATTGTATCACTATCTATGTGGATGTAAACCATTCCAGCATCATGTATGACTGATTGTTACAGTAATCAAATAGCCAATGGCTGCTGTGACGATTCCAAGCAACCCACCAACAATAACCTGTCAATTGGGAACAACAATCATCATAAGAAAAAATGTTTATTTTATCAAAGTTCTAGGTTTCCAATACTGATAGATACACAATCTGGATCCATTAAACAATTTGACAGGTCAAAAACTAATAGAGAACCTGAGGGGGTGTGTGTCCAAGAAGTTCACGTAGTGGTCTGCTCTCTGCCAGAGGATGTTCAGCAGGAAGTTCATACACAATTTGATTCAAAACCTGAAGAATATTCATATCCAATGAGAATACATACATAACCAAATCAACCAAAATTTAATAGGATACGATGAAGCTGAATTATGTGAAGAACATGATAAAAGCAAGGTCGTCAAACATCAAGGTTTCTCTGAAGTTAATTCTTAGACAAAGTGTGGACACTGAAACTCAAGAGAATAAAGAAAAGGGTGGGAAGGGGCTAAAAGAGAACCAGGAGAAGCCAAAACATCAAACATCAAACCTCTGCTTGGCGTCCAGCCTGTAATCTCACACCAGTTGCATCATACATCACCTGCCACCAAATTTTCTACATTAGAGATCTCCTCATGACATGTGCATTATAAATAACATGAGAACAATAAACCATTATCAATTTATTTAAAATGTTTCAAGTCTGTGAATACACATATTTCAGCTGGCTGCAGTCTGAGACAGTATTGAATTATCATTGTATAATCATTATCCAAGATGAATATAAGATTCAATGTAAACCGAAATTATGTCTTCAGACTTTGAAAAAGTTGAAAAAAAAATTAAAATTAAAAATGTAAGCCCAAATGTTATCTGCAAATTGCTAAACAAAGAAGAGAGGGATCTTACAACACATGCTAAGATCAATCCAATTGCAAAGATTGGTCCGCCAACGCCTTCTTGGAACCCAATGGCTGCAGCAACCGCAGTAACAGTCGCAGAATGAGAAGACGGCATTCCACCGGATCCAACAAGTTGCTTGAAATCCCATCGTCTTTCCTTGTACCTGCAAATCTATCAAGGTTTAAGAACTCTTAGGATAAACTAATAGTCAACAATCCTAAATGATCAAGAACATCTCTACTCTTGAGACTTGTCACAAAAGGAAAGAACAAGTACCCCTAAAGAATTGCTCTACAGAAGTTCATTTTCCTTCCTATACCATCTCATAGGAATCAAATGGCCAATGAATCAATAAATTTAGCCAATCTGTAGACTCCTAGCTATGAAATTCACCCAACACTCATTCAATTATGATATTGCATTGTGTGGTTGGTAAATTTTTTAAGGCTTATTGTTGTTTTGATTAAAGGACCTTCTAAATTTATATATAAATATTAAAAAGAAAAGAATAGTGAATTGATTTCATTTTTCACCTCAAGAATCAAGATCTGGGCAAATGCTAGTTAGCAAAAGCTATGCATGGTACAATTCAATTCAACCCATTTTCTGGGTACATTGAAAAAGTCAATCAGAAACAAGAACTATGAAGCAAAGCAACATGCATTAAAAAAATCCTGAATTGATGAATTGGGCAAGATCCAAATCCGAAGAATTGTGTAAAAAAGAGATAGACAAGTACCAGGAGGTGAAGAACTTGATGAATTGGGCAATGGCGAAAGCTACAACAGCAGAGAGAAGAGGGTAGTTGGTGAAGATTGAAGACGACGATGTCGAAGATGCCGCCACCTCAACCATCGCCTTTTTCTTGGTTGAATTCGAACGAAATTGTAAATTCAAAAGGGTAAACAGAAAAATCAAAACCCAATCTGACACTTGATAGATTGTTTGATTGTACGCGCAGGAGGAGGAAGGAGGAGGGAGAGAGGGGGAGAGAAGGAGAGAGGGAGAGCGTGACGTGATAATAAGGACCGACTGATTCTACAACGATCTACGAAGTTTGAGCCTTTGGTGTCGTTATGTTTGAAAACAAGCAAAATGGTCAGAGCAGAGGAGGTGGGTTCCTTCTTCTTTCTTGGTACTACCAGCTACGAGTATTATGAGCATGAGCCATCACAGCTATGGTTTTTGGTCGTCTCTTGTTGATGTATTTGGTTGCTTGCTGCTTCTAGCTTTCTCATAACTAACGGTCCTTGCCTCTAGTCTTTTAACTGAATATGCCTCTTTCTTCTAGTCATTGCTAGAATATACCCCCAATTCTGGCATATTATTACGGCTTCGCTTTGCCTTTTTTCCTTCAATTTTTTTTCTTTCCCTCTTTGTACTTTTAAAATTTTGCCATGAATGAATGGGTGTTTGAGTTGTGCAAGTCTTCCAAATGGGTTCCAACCCCTAAGAAGGATTGAAAATTTACCATACGAATGAATGATCGTTTGAGTTGTGCACGTCTTCCAAATGGGTTGCAATCCCTAAGAAGACTTGAAAATTTTGGTTTTTTTTTTTTTTTTTTTCATTAGCTTTTTAGTCTTTCTATGGCTTAATTATCTCCAAATGGACCAAGTTGGATGGATTATCTGTAAACTTTGCGCATATAACTAATATTTGTAACATATTGCTTTACAAAAACTCATGAAATTTCTCCAGCAGTAGCGTTTTATAGTAAATCGCTGTCGTGGCAAGCTACAAGACGTCCAATTCACTTCTGCCGTAATCCAATTAGAGCAAACTTCCACCTTTAAGATAATTTGACTCGTAACCGACCATTATTAAAACTTAATTGCATAGTTTACGTTTCTTTATCTACTTTTTTGCATATCAAAGCCATCGATAATGACAACAAACACCCTTCGTCCACTCAACCAACAGCCTGAGTTCAGATCCTTCCCATTCTGAGCTTGAATCTTTAAATTATAACCTTATATGGCCCTTCCTTAATAAACCCTTATTCTTCGTGTTCATGTAGATTTGGGCTTTGCCATTCCTGTGACAACAAGGATGAGAGAGAGAGAGAGAGAGAGAGAGAGAGAGAGAGAGAGAGAGAGAGAGAGAGGAGCAGGTTGCTGCTTACCTACTAATGGTATAACTGAGTTCCTGGAGCCCTAGAGTTGAGAAATTTTGTTTATCTGATTCCAATCTGCAACAATAAACAGAAAATGAAACACATCTTTCTTTGCTTACTGTGAAAAATTAATTGGTGGCAGTATGTTGACAATATTTTAGCATATGACAGTTTCTATATATTACCTACAAATGCCATCCTCCTGATTGCTATACAAGACAGCATGCCTGACTCTAAGAAGCTACACTGCATCCTTCCTCACAAAATTGATCAATTCTGCCTTTGCTGCTTCCATTACCACCTGGAAGTCTATATTTGTATATCTTCCCCTGTAATACAGATTTTGCATATTAGCTCAAATTTTTTTCTAAATGAAGTACTTGAAACCATAGAAAAGCACATTGCCAAGCACGTGGCTCAAACACTTTTAATGGTGTCCAACCCTCCAAATCAAATTAATACAATTCCGAGATTCAGTTTTGTTTACATACCAGAAGTGAGTTTTAGACCAGAATGTGGAAGGATAGGATGGGCTTGCAATACCATGCATTATCCTTGCAACAGCTCTGGGGGTGAATTTGGCCTGTGAATTGCTCTGCAGAAAGACCTGTCATTCCAAGAAGAGCCAACGCGTTAGAACTGCCAAGCATGAGCTGCCTCAAGTTTAGGATCTAATCAAATATGTAGGTTCTTACTTTTATATCTGCTCGCAAAAATCGGCTGCACATGTAAATGATAATGATATCAGTACATAGCGAGTTAGAAAAAGAAATCTTCATGCCACAAATTAAGCATATGGACAAGCGAGTTAGAAGCACAAAACTTTTCATGCACAAATAAAGCATATGGGCAAGCAAGACATTTAAAACGATTTTTAAGTTTCAACAGCCAAATGTCATCTAGTATAATGACATCATTGGTGAAAAATTTTGCTGGAGGAAGGTGAGGATGACGTCAAGTCATCATACCAACCTGTCTTTACCCATCTTATTAGGGACTTCAGAATTATCATCTTCATTGAAATATTGCAAAATATTCCTTTGCAAACTTAGTGTGTGCTGGCCATCACAACAACCTTGCACCTTCTCACAAGCATTTACAGCAAAGACTGCCGCATTAAACATTGTGTCCAACTTCCGCACCTAAATCAAAAGCAGATAACAAATCATTAGTACAGACAGCATGCAGGCATGCACATTGAACACGCACAAAAGTTAAAAGAACCCACAACAGCCCATCAACAGTGTTCTAACAACCAAGAGCTGATACCATTTTCATATATGGATTTACCAATAGGCCCACTTTAGCATCAGTTAAAACTGGTTCCTTACAGATATGAACAAGAAAAAGCACTTGTTTACGACCATTGCTACTGAACAGCAGCTCTAAGGGATGGCTTATACGATTTTATTTATACTTGGTCCACCCCCCAACCCCCTCTCACTGTCGTCTATGCGTATTGGAATTGAGAAACACCTTTAATCTGATATCGTTTACCTTGCAACTTTCCACCTCTGATAACCATTTTGTAAGATGTGCTGATAGAGAACAAAGATCTGCAGGGACTTCAACAATTGTATAACAGTAGGCTTGGTCCTTCACTTCATATGTTACTTCTCCTTTCAACTAAAATAATATCAAAAGGAAAAAAGAGAGGTTACATGAGCACCATGGTATAAATACAAGGGGGGGGGTGGGGGGGGGGATGATAATACAGTACTTTTTCCACCTTTAGAAGATAATAAAACATGGTAGCTTATCAAAGGCCCAATCTGTAACTATAAGCATTCCACAAACTTCGAACAAGTCAAGTGAAGCATATGAGACAATTGGCTTCTTTTTTAAAAGATATCATGGATGGGATAGGGTTGGGACAAATCTAACCAATCAAACAGGGGAAATATACAAATGAAAGCAAAAATAGGTAGGTGCCATAATCCCATTCAGCCTTCCCCTTTTTATGTTTTCAACTCAAATAGTTAATTTTTCTCAAAATAAGATTTTCTTTCAAAGTATTCAAACCTTTAAATTCTGTAAATGGTTTGATAGGATGGTAGCTGTAACTCCAGTGCTATTTGCCACAGTCGGTATGTCAAACACATATTGTCCTTGCTTAGTCTCAGACCTGACAAATCTCATCAAGCATAATTTGGTTCACCACTTGTTTCTTCATGAAAAGTCATTCAGTTTCTTTGTGCAATCAAAACCACTAATCATACTCACTTTTTCAGAATTGCAGCAACAACAGCATCATTTCCAGCAAGCAAAACTGGGGATGTCTGCATTCATGCAAGTACCGCAATATTCAATCATCAAGAGATCGATCTTGAAACATTTAGCTCAAAGTTAAATCATGAGAAAACAGAAACCTCAAAACGTATTTTCTACCCACCTTATGAAAATTCAAAGTGCACGTTACATTTAACTCTGGAAGTAAATGCAAATACCGCACTTCACCCAACTCCAACTGTGTTAGAAGTGTGAGCATCACCTGCCAAAACAAATACCAGGAACAGAATATCTTAGTACACAGCTTCTGAAACTCCTTGTAAGTGATTCTTCTATCATGACTTGACATCAAAATTCAGAATACTGAACAGCAACAGTAGCAGGGAAGGACCTCTTCTTTCATATCAAACTTGCGGGATGCAGTTTCTTTAACCAACGAACAAATTTTCCCATGCAAGCTCTCATCACTGGTGAATACTTGACAGAGGAATTTGTTCACCACATATTCATCCACGCCATCACTGAGAACACAATACAGTAAAGTTGTGAACCACTTTTAAACCTATGAAAGTCTTTGAAAAACCGAAGTTAATAGAAGATGTAATCATATTTAACTACCTATACATAAGACTGCGAAGTTTGAAATATGTATCCTCATCAAAATAAAGATGGCAATAGGACAACCTCCCATCCCGTCCAGCACGTCCAATCTCCTACATAATTTTATCATTCATTTTGTTAACAGATTCTGAGATAAAGAACATCTTTTAACCATTCAGTGGTTTAGAAGAAAGTTCCACCTGAACATACTCCTCCAAGCTTTCTGGCAAGGTGTAATGAATCACCTGAAAAAGATGCAATTAGGACTTCCAGAAACGATTTCTAAACAATAAGCCAGCAAGCATACATGCAGATATATGCCATCATGAAGTAAACATGTGCACACATGTGTTTATGCATACATGCTAATGACTACACTGTCTACTAAATAGGCCTCGACTCTCTTTTTGGGGTGGAACTACCAGACATTTTCTATGGACTTTCTAAGAAGCTAGGAGCACAAGCCACACTTAATATCGACCTACCCATCTGTGCACTGCAAAGTTTAATATGCTGTTCAGTACAAACACCAACTGTTGCCCTTCTCAGGTTACAATTCAAGTGAATATAATTCGATGAGCAAGCCTAATCATGAGTATTTCCAGAAAAGGAAAAAAAGTTAAAGAGTATAGTTTCTCTTACAGCACCAATATCCCTCTTGTCAAGGCCCATGCCAAAGGCCACAGTTGCAACAACCTTCCATGAAAACATACAAGTCAATCATCCAAGAATCCGAAAGTTGAATTTTGCTACATATAAAAAAAGAAAGGAAAAAGAAACATATCCGTAACGTAATGAAAAGAGCATAATACAGGATTAAGGCATGAGCAGGGTAATATTCTTACCACACGAATCTTGTTAGTGAAAAACAACTCCTGCACACGACTACGATCTTTTGCAGGGATGCCACTGTGGTAACTCTGAATAGCATTTTACAATGTGGTCAGATGTTACCATTCCTCACCAAGAGTTACATACAAGTTATAATTCATGCAACTATGAAATATGGAAAACTGACCTTTGCAGAAATATTATTATCGCATAAGTATCGGCTTATCATTTCAGTTTCAAACTGCAAAATTAGAATGCAAGGAATATTTTCCACTCAGTGTCAAGAACGTAGGACTATATTCATCCACACTAAATGAGTATTAAGAAAGAATGTGTATTCATTGAAAAAAGTGATAGTGATCCTCAGCCGCCAGTAGTTTAACAGTATTCTAATCCCGCCACAACATATTTTGGGGCACATAGCATGACAATCTGAAGTTTGAGCATTCCCTCATACAAGAAAGAGGGACAATTTTACAGAACTACTTAATCTTGTTGAAAATGGTATCTTTGAAAACGCCTTAAGACTACCCAATATACAGTGTTTTAAAACATCTCAACAAAACACTGACATTTGAATGACACTGTGTGTACCTGAAACTTGCAGTAGATAATGATGCTCTGAACATCCGTGAATGAAGTAGACTTGATCAACATCAGCAGATCTTTCATTCTATTTATTCATAACAAATTTAGTTAATCGTGTAAGAAAACTGATAAAACAAAGGGGAAGTAAGGAGTACTCAGACTTACCTATTTCTGCTCAATGACACTGAAAGTTGTAAATTATCCCTCAGTATGGCTTTTTGAATGAGATTGGTTGGAGGAATCTCTAAAGCTGACATCACAGAACCCAAAGTCATGGCTGTGGCAGTAGCTGTCATTGCAAGAATGCAGTTGACATTGAGCTTGGCACGAAGCAAAGATGCTCTGAGCCTCATAAATGAGGGACGGAAATTATGTGACCTGGAAAAACCTTCAAAATTTAGTATTTAAGGGGAATCACATGTAATAAGATATGAAATTGAGCTGGAAGGGTGAGGAGTAATTACCAAACTACAAAAAACATGTATTAAGACAACTAAAATCAAGAAGACAACAATTTGTGCAACCATCAATATTCACTCACCATTCAGAAATGCAATGAGCTTCATCCACCACAACAAGAGATATAACTGTGGTGGCGGAAAATATGGATAGAAATTCTGCATTCAAAAACCTCTCTGGCGAAACTAAAAGCACCTGCAGTACAACACATCAAACCTTAGCTCTCCGGAAACAGTCCAAATAGAAATAACTTGTACACTTTATGAGCACTAAAGTAAAACACATTCTGTATCCATGAAAGACAAATGTAACAACAAAACATTTAAGCATGCATATGATTATGACAATTAATCAGTAATGCAGACAAATTACTCTTACAAAGGTTGATACACCAACCTTTATGGCCCCTTGTTGAAGCAGCCTAATTGTCTCGGAGGCTTCTTCAGGTCTCTACGAAAACAAAGAGAATCAAATTACACACATATTTGCATTTGGGCAATGAGAGAGAGAGCATGACATACCTGACTGCTACTCAAAAGACCACCACGAATCATATGAGGCAACTGCTTCAGCTGGTCAATCATCAATGCAATCAATGGACTAACAACCAAAGTAACCCCAGGTAAAATTATGGAGGGCAACTGATAACACAACGATTTGCCAGCACCCGTAGGCAAAACAAGCATTGTCGACTTTCCTTCAAGCACCATCTTGATCGCCTCCAACTGCCCATCTCGGAATGAATCGTACCCATAAGTTAGAGTCAACAATTTCACCAAGTTCTCATCCGACGGCTCATGTCGAGCCGCCAAAACCGCCTCTTCAAACAATTCGGAATCAAATTTCGGTCTTTTACTGTCCTGCTTCCGATTCTGTTGTTGTACAATAGCATCTGTAACCAACTCATCTTCTTCACCAACAGTCTCACCCTCATTTTCACCTTGTGATTTCAATTTCCTTTTGCCCTTTCTATAAAATTTTCGCCGACCTGATGAACTGCTATTTCCTCTTCTGTTCACAAATTTGCGTTTCCTGCGATTCAGGTTGAGCTTGACGAAGTTCCCCTCAGCCCCACTTTTTCGGAACTTTACAGGCACCGAAGGCACATTGCCTCCGACCAAATCGAAACGTTTCTTTACAGCTATGGCTGAAACTCCAGACCCGCTAGCCACTTCACGCTTGGGCTCTGGTGGTACCCAATCGGGCACAGAAGAATCAGACCCACCATTCTCTGCCTTCGGCTGAGACTTTGACGCCGAAGAAGAAGACGACGGCTCGTCGACTTCGAAAGAATCGAAATTGATGGTGGTTCGTCGAATTTTCGAGAACGACGGTGACTTGTAGAAGTGTCGGCCCTGCGGGGCGAGAAGGGTATCGCCGGAATCAACGGCGGGAATCGCACGGGATGGATCGGACGGCCAGCGGCATATCTGGTAAGGTAAAATAGGGGAGAGAAGGGGAGATGGATCGGGTGGTGGGTCGGGTCGGGCGGGCTCGGAAGAGGGATTTTTGGGTTCGGAAATGGGGTTGGATTTGGACGAGGCTCTGAATCTAAGTATGGATTTGTGGGAGGGTAGAAGGGCAGGCTTTGGCTTTGGTTTTAACTTTGGCTCCAAAGGCTTTGGCTGTGGCTGTGGTGGTGGTCGAGGTGGTCGTTGCCGTGAGAGTTTAGTGTTCCTTGGCGGAGTGGCGGAGATGTGAGAGCCATCTGAGTCTGAACTGGATTCCATGGTAGATTGGTTGAAGAAATCGATTTAAGTTTCACGTCCTGTCCCTTATCTATGTTTATGGGTTTCCCGCCATTTTGTGGAACTTTTCTTTCCCGCCCTGTTTTGAGCTCTTCTCATTTTATGTAATTTTAGGACCTATTTTTTTGAGATACTTTTGTCCATTTTACTTGAGGGGAGTTTCATTCCATTGGGTACGTATAGAAATTGAACATTTTGTTTACCAAAAGGGGAAAGAAAAAAATGGAATATTTATTTTACATGTAAGTGTACTATTATAAAAAATAAAAAAAATTAAATAATAAGTAGACTTTTCTCTCTCTTTGTTTTGAGTATAAGTGATAGTCTAAACCATAGGAGAGCGGAATTTCTCACACACATACACAACTAAGATGTCATGGGAGTTCAAACATAACACAATTTGTTTGCAACTCAAGGCGACGCACCTTTCTTCTAGTACACTAGTAGACCCAATTTTTAATGGGCTTGGTTTCTTGCTTAATCCAAGCATGGTAATTTATTTATTTTTTAATTCAAGTAATATTAGAAGACATAAAGAGAAAATCAAACACGGTCATATAATATAAGTAAATTCTTTTAATCACTTAAAAGCTAAATGAGAGAATCTCTCTTGACCACTTATTACGAGACAAGGCCTTGGATTAGAAACCAACATACTCTCTATCCCTGCTCCAATAAACTATGGAAAAAAATCGAGGTATATTTTTGAAACAATCATAATGAATATGAATCGGGTTCTCGTACACACACTTCCCCTAATGGAGGAATTGAACCACATCGGAATCGGAATCACTGATTCAATAACAAGAGAATGTGGGAAGTGGAGGCAAACACAAACCCCTCCAATGCCTCTCACCATTATCAGCCCAATGACACGGGAGAACTTTACAATTACGTCATCAAAACACCGTGGATTCTTACAAATATATTGCAACCAACCAACAGAAACAATTGCCAACTACCCCAAACAGCCCCTTCAAACATAAAACCCTTAAAATACAAGAACTCAGGACCATCTCCTCCTTAGAGGCCGAACTGAACCACGGAAGGAAGGGGGTGGTCAAAATGCACGTCGGCCACTTTAAGCAGGATTTCAATGAATACTTTTCACATTATAGTGCAGTTGCACTTGGATTCCAGCTTCGGAGGCTTCATGCCGTCTACCTTGTTAGGAAGCCCTACATTGCGTTGCATAGACTCATCAACATTCTCATCGTTCTCTGTCTTACTAACAGGGGGTTCGGCATCTGTTTCTACCCACTTTTGCCTGCTCTTTCGAGGTTTTGAAGTACGTCGAGCAACAGTTCTGCCACGTGGTTCCTTTCTCTCAGGATTGGACTTCCCCAATACTGTAACTGTAGGCTGCAAACCTTCTAAGGGGACTGGGCTTTCCTTTTCCATTGCTATGGCTGCGGCCTCGTAGGCCAGATCATGGACAAGGGAGCTGCAGAAGAGTATTGTATCTGTTGCCTCTTCTAGTGTCAGGCTTTTTGTCTTTCTTCGACCTCGACACTCAACCATTACTGTTGATTCCTCTTCTAAAAAAAACAGAGATCTTGTCAGCTAATCACTCTAATTCCATCTCAAAACTGAGAATTAGCACAATACAAACATGAGAGAAACATAATGAATAATGGAGTATAAGGTGGTCAGGATATCATGCTTCTTTCAACAACTGGAAAAGATGAGGGTCAGATAGCATGAGGGACAGCAAAATAGTCATAGAATATTACTAAATCATGAAATCCACGTGATACTCATCCTCACCAAAAAAAAAAACAAAAAAAAAAACAAAAAAGAAGAGTTTGTCGAACTCTTAACTAGCAAAAATAAATAAATCAATGCAAATCATAAATCATACCTAGGATGCCATATGCATTAGTAGTGTTGTTGGTCTCTGGAACAGAAGATGTCAGATCACTGTCAGAAGGAATTGGAACTGAAGGCTCCTGAAATTCCTCCAAGGTGCTCCTTGATTCAAGGGAAGCATCATCGTTGAGTGAACAAAGGTAAGTCTGATGACATTTTTCAGTTTCTATTTCTGATACTGATACTGTAACCAACGAGCTGTGAGTAGCAATCTCTTCAACATCCAGTCCGTCAAGAGTACTGTTGAAATTGGTGTTTTCCTCCTCAAATGATGGCTCTGGAGTTACAACTTCTACATCTGTGGAACTCCTTGCATTGTTCTGCAATTCTTCACCGTGCGCATTTGAAGCACCATTTTCACAAATTGGAAATTTTGCTACCCAATTGTCTTCTAATGGAGAGCTAACTGCATGGCTCGACAACTCTGAGTTAGAAGTATCAACTCTTCTACTGCTAGAATTGAACTCTGTATCATCTTCCTCAACAACAGTTGTCCTGGTAGAAGTAGTAGTAGCATCTGCGTCTGTACATTCTGAAGCTAGCAAGCGTTCTTGCGATGTTATGTGAGTCACCTCTGCAACATCACATTCCAAAATTCCCCCAGCAACCTCAATATCATCATCATGTGTGTTTGATGAAAGACCTAGCGCTTGGTGAGCATGGTTTGAATCTCCACAGGAATTTGATGCAATGCTTTGGGGTTTTATATTTGTGTCATGTCTGTGATTCTCCATGTCTGACTTCTTGCCACTCAACTGTCGCTGCACACGAATCTCAGTTTGTCTAGCTGAACCGAAATCAACTGAAGATGATGCAGAGAAACTACCATGGCCAATGGAGCTTCTCATACTGTTTGAACTATCTCTAGCATATGACACATCCTCATAAGGTATGGTAGTGGCTGTGAAAGTCCTGCCCTGAACAACTGCCCCTTTGCTACTGCTTGTCCTCTTCAGAAGTATAGAAATGCCTGCACCTTCTGAAATTTCAACCCTCATATTTCGATAGTTGTTAGAATGATGCAAATTCTGACCCCCAATGTCACTATTAGGTAGCCCACAACCAACAGTCTGTGAGTCCACCTCTTGCTGGTTGGCTAGCCCATCCTCAACTCCCTCCACCACTGGTCTTACAAGAGATTTTTCCTGTAAACAATTAGGGAATTTCTCACTGCAGATAGTTTGGCCTGGATCAACATTTTCTTCACCCTGGGAGCTCTGTGGTTTCCCCAAATCAGAAACTTGTGGAGATCCAGGCACAACCATCATGGTTTCCATTGCATCCAAAAGCTTTTCTTCTTCCAAAATTTTTACAGACAAAGGTGTGGAGTTTTCAGGAACTACAGTTATCTCCGGAATAAGGACACTCAGAAGTTTATCTTTCCTACTGCACTCTGGACAAAATCTAATGTTCCTTTCCACCTGATCCGAAACATAAAATCTGTGACCACATTTAGGACAAGGTTCCGTGTCGAGACTATCAATTTCTGAAAAATCACCCTTAACATGAGAATCTTCTGAGGTTGGACTGACATCCATGATGACATTGGGGCGACCATAATCTTCAGAGTGAGCAGCTCCACCCTCCACTGCAGTGCCTCTATTGAAGTCACCCTGATGAAGGTCATGTGGCCCATCATGGATATCATGCCTGGTCTCTTCATTTACTGCATCCATCTTATCAAAGCCAAATACCTCTTCATGAACATCAGAGTATGGCACTTTCTCAGATTCACTGGCCACATCATCCTGGTTGTGATCACTCCCTTCGGTATCAGGTGCAACACTAGTACCTAGATCAGAACTTGCATTGCTGCTAGTTGTGACTGAGGAGTTCCTGGAAATCAGAGGACGATGCACAGAACTTGCTTTTCCAACATAGAAGGTGCTACTGGGAACACTAGATAAGAGTGGCCTAAACATCTGAGGACTTTTACGGTGATCCTGCACAGACATTGGAAGGCATTAATTCTATGAAATGTGAAAACCCATAACGAATGAACAGAGAAATCATAATGAGGGAAGTGCACAATGTAACATATTTAATAATTATAGGATTTCAATGCTCTACATTTCATTGAAAAACACTAAACCATAATGAATACCTAATAAATATATGAAGAGAGAAGGAACTTATAATAATTCAGTACACTTCCTGTTTTTGGCATTTTTTATAATTTCAGTTAGACCCAATGTGATTGTCATTACTTGAAATAGGAAAGAAACACACACCACAAAGACAGTGAATTGCACAAGCAAGAGAATACATTTGCAGACAACAATTTTGAAAATCCTAAATAATTAAAGGGCTAAGTTATTATAAATTAATTTCCTCTCATTAGATGACAAAAGAAATATCTTATCATAAAGGATCAATTAAATGCACTAGATCATTAAGTACCATTTGTCGAAGAGCAGAATCAAAGGATCTTTTTGGAGCGGAAGATGAGGACACCGTTTTGGCTGGCCTTTTTGAGAAGGCAACAGCTCTGTTGTTTGAGAAAGCAGCAACTCTTCTTGAAGTTGATCGGTCTAAACTACCCACAGGAAGAGATTGCAGAGAGTCTACATCATCATCACCAGAAGATGCTATAGAACATTTGCTGTGAGAACTAAATGGATCTCGATCATGACTATGAGATGAACTAACACTTCTAGAAGCAGTTGGAGACATTGATTGTCTTCTGTAGTTGGAGGAATGGTCCCTACCATTTCTAGATGCTGGTGAGGAACCCCTCACATATGTTGCAGGTCGATCAGCAAGAGAAGTACGAAGGTTGGGAGGTGCATCAGAGGAGAAGCCTGGAATATTTGTTTGCCATGCTCTTATTTTTGGTGAAGCAGAGTTCCCTCGACTTGTCTTTACCGGAGAAGTTCCTCTTATCCCCGGTGAGGCCACAGTACTACTGGACCCAGTGCTCATTCTCCGTGGTGTGGGGGTAGAAGACCTCGGAGCAGGTGTTGGGGATTTACTTGGGGGAGTGGATGGTCTCTGTGATGGAGTAGATGGTCTCCGTGATGGAGTAGCAGGCCGTAGACTTGGGGTTGGACTGGAATGACGTACAGGTGACGGCCTTCCCCTTGACTGAAATGAACTATTCCCAGAACGAGGAGATGGGCTTAAGCGATTAGGACTAGCACTACCCCTGCTGCTTCGGTAACTCTTCTCCATCTGCAAATGAAGCAAGTATGATGTAGAGTATAAGGAAAATTATGATCTCAGCATAATCTTTTAAGGAAATATTTCAGAAACCAAGCATAATCAAATCCCATAAAAGTGATTTGACTCCCTACCGTGGATGATCTTGATATAGTAATAGGTTGACTTCGAGGTCTGCCCCTCTGTGGTGCATTAACTGGTGGCGGCTCATTATCCAAGGAAGGAAAAAGAGGGGTGTCGGGAGGCGTTAATAACCTTTGACATATAAACACCAGATCATTCCATCAATAAAAAGGGACAAACAGGGCGGACACTGAAAAGTATCATGAAAAGAACAAAATGCAATGCATTTCTCATAACATAATGACCGCTCAGTTTTTGCTCTGTGAATAAATGGACAATTTCAGGCAATGACATTTTGCAGCTTTTGGACAGAAAAGCTTTAAATTCTCAGATAAATCAAAATATACATTAAATAGAAAAACCCTCTTAGAGATGATTTTGGCACTCAGAAAATCACTTCCCACACTCCTCTATTATCTCGCATGTGAGGAGTGCATACTGTTATTTAAAATTGTTTGTCATCCAAAAAAAACATAAAAACTTCTGCTTTCTTTGTCATCCAAAAAAGTAAATTATTGTGGTCTACGTAACATAACAATTCCCAGTTTCACGGGCAAGACACTTGTCTTACAACCTTGGTTTTGGTGAATCATGATTTTAAAATTTAAAACACATACCCTTTCAAATTGTAAAACACATGAAAATTGTTCCTAGATGCAATTTAATCATGTTTTTGGTTCTTCAGAATGCAAAGCACATCATAAAATTAGTAATACAGCAACGATAACTTAAGAAATCAGAAAAAAGAAAAAGTATAATTCACCAGTCATAGTCATTTTTCTCCCCCTCCACATTAAGCAGGTCACTACTCTCTCCACGAGTAGGAATGGCAATTCCGAGCTTCAAATCCGAAAATTGCCTCAATTTTGTAGCTGTAATATTGAAAATATACAAGAAGCCCTGTCAGTCAGAGACAAAATCCTGAACTCTCCAACTCCTATAAAATCATAAATAAATGTCATCTTACAAAATGTGTCTTCGAGATCATCCGACGACTGAAGCAAGAAATCCTCTTTTTCTCGCGTCTGCATTTCGTTGAATAAGGCAAGATCTTCATCTTTCTCTTTCAAAAAAATTCCACTCTCAAAACTGCGACCTCGTCTGTGATGGTTCCCTCTCGGCTCTCGTCCGGGAGAGCATCTCATTGCGGGTGAAGGAGGCATCTCTCACCACCAAAAGCTACAAACTCAAAACAGCCAGCCCAAACTTTCCATACAACGCAAATTGAAGCAATAGCCCATCATATACATCTAGCTAGCTAGCTACTACTCACAATGAAAATAAATTATGCCCACAATCACTTTCCCAGTTTCACTTCAGAAACCAAACTCCTTTCTGATTCGCGTCTAAGCGAATTGCTTCAAATTAATTGAATTTCAACCCCAGCGACTTAATACCAATGGGAAGCATACATGGTATAGTAAGCCCAAGTCAACTCAAAGCCGAAATCTTTTGTTAAATGCATAAAAAATTGCAAAAATTAATGTAGCAACTGAAACAACCGTACCATTCGCAATGCAGAGGCTCAACGTCCACGTATGTAATCTAATCAAATAAAGATCTTCATCGTGCAGCACAACCCCGAAACCCTAGATGCTACCACTTGAAGACACCAAAGCAGAGACGGCGCCACAAGAGCAAAACAAAACCTAATTCAACTCCAATTCAGTCCCCACTGGCCACTCTAAACCTCCATTGAAGTCGAAATTACAACCAAAAATCACCATTTCGGCGAAAGTAGTTGCAGTCCGCTTGGCTCACAGAGACAAAAATGGCTTCAACAAAACCCAGTGTATGAGCAGCAACTGCGATCCCGAAAACTCAGAAGCTGAACCACAGGAGCTCGAAGATTCCAATCGCAACGCGACGAATGTTGTATCAGACAGTCGGATCTAAAGCATTAATTGCTTTGTCTGGGTGTACGGATCGGAAGCTAAAGCGGTAGTGGATCGGTGTGAAAGAAGCGACAATTTTCTAGCATTCTCTCTCCTCCGAGAAAATTTGATGCGGAGAGAAAGTGAAATTGGGGAGTTTAAACTGGCTTTTGTTGTCGTCTAGATTTGCTTCTTTCCTCCACAACAAGCTTTCATTTTCTTTGCTTCTCAGTTTCTCTTTGCTCATCAAATATTTCCTTTCCTTTCTTTTCTTTTCTTTTTTTTCCTGTTTTTCTTTCTGTCAATTGCACTTTTCTCTTCTTCTTAATTTTTACGACCGTGCCACTGCCGTTATAGTAAGTATTGTCTACTTATCTTAACCTCTCCTTTTCATTCTTTTGTTTTTCATGTATTTATAAGAACACTCGTTTCATATGGATTTTGTATTTTTATTTCTCTACTTAAAAATAGAAATAAATTAGAATAAAGGTTATAAAGGTGATGGCAAATAATGCAAATGATTTATAAAATAACTTAAATAGTCAGATTTTTTTAATTATATTTATTTAGTTTTTAAAAAATATAATGAAAATCGTATCAAACAAAAATTAATAATTACTATTTTCGGGAGTTTAAATATTTTTTTTCTTTCTAACAAAGTAATATTCTAAATTAATATTTATATAGGATGATGAGAATCGAACTCAGATGCAAAATGTAGTATTTTAAATTACTCCAATTACTATATTTTGGTGATTTAGAATATCATAATTCACATGATAAAAACTTAAAATATATAAACTTTATTTTTACAAAACGATATTCTAAACTATTCTCATATACAGGGAAAGGGATAGAATAATTGTAGGGGTGTGGGTTGGATCATTTTTTATAATTTTTAGTAAATTGGTTACCATCAAATTTATGAAGATTTCTCATATTTATCTGATGGATATGTTTAAACGAAAAATATAAATAATATTCCATGCGAAATTAAAGATTAATTGGATTGGCTATTAGTTTCTTTATTGGTGGGATGTTTCTTTTCCAGTGTAGTATGCGAGTAGGCAGATGCGTATATAACATGTGGATTTGGAGCAGGACATTTACTTTTTTTTATTTTTGTGAAAGCATCGCGATTTGAAATTATGCGAGTTTAATGGCCATAAAATGTATTCAAGTCAAATAATAGAACCGAACAAAATTATTTAAATTTATTCGCACCATATAAAAACAATTAAATTTTCTTACCAAATTTGTATTTTTTTGTTGTTGAAATAGATGCTTATGAGTGTACAAAGATAGCATTAAAATAGTCAATACCATCCAAAATTCAAGCATGAGAGACAGGAACAAATGCGTGATTCTTAAAAATAGACTCCCGCCTAAACAACTCAATGAGAAACAATAACAAAAGAGAAAAAAAGAATAGAAGGCCTGTGCATCTCTTCGATTCGCACATCAACAAAACATTGACAGCACCAGTAACTCACCAAATCTATGCAGGTAGTAGTGTAACAACATAAGTTTTATTTCCCATGCAGATCCCTCATGCGTTGTCTCATAGTAGTTGTGTCTCTATTTCCTCTCATAATCAACCAGAAGTTTTGAAAACCCTATCTCATGATTAACAAATTATAATCACATTGGATATAATAAAGACCTTGGTTTATGTTGGATAAAACAATGTTTGGACATTATTGACTTGGACAATACAAAAAGTAGACCTTGTAAACTTTTCCCCCGAGTACGACTATGAGAGGGAAGATCATCTATGAGTGTCAATAATAATAATATTATTATTATTAATATTATTAGACACTAAATAAAGAAGTGGGACAGCGATGGAAAAGAGCCCATAAATGATATAAGTTATAACAACCATGCTAATCATGGATTTTTGTACTAATGGAAAGATGCATAAATTATGTCGTTTTAATTGGTAGGTGATGGAGATAACTTAGAAGGCTTCACTGTAATCATAACTATTTAAAAATAAATAAATAAAATTCAAGGTATTGCTTTCAACATATCTTTCATAACAGCAAATTTTTGTAAATATTTTAAGTCAAAACTTGTTTGTCCTAGCAGCAACCCATCCAAACCAAAGTTAAATATTTATGAAGAAAAAAACAATATGCAATTAAAAACCGTCGATAGAGGTAATGCAATTTTGTCTCCTGTCCTCGTTAAAAAAGTATTAAATAAAACAATAAGAAACTAGTAATTTAATACAAGCGCACGCATTGTTTATATTTTGTGGAATATATTTTTGTCATTCATCTTCGTACCTCATATCACTCGAAGGAACAACACCTTGAACTAGTAAACTTATAATAATAATAATAAGTGTTTTTTTTTTCTTTATTGAGGATTATTTTGGTAATTTGGCCATGACATACGAGACATTCAACTTCCCCACAAACATAAGGAGATGCAGACATATCATTTAGTAGTATACAGCTGTAATTTGGGGTATTCTATTAGGAATTTAAGTGGGTTGTGTTGTGTACTATACTGTTATAGAAAAGTAAGATCGAATCATCGAAATAATTAAACACAAATCCTAACTAATGTACACCAACATCAAATTGAAATATTGAGTATGTACGTATTTAGAGTGCAATATTTGTTCTCGAAGTTTTCGATTTCAATTAAGCCAATTGACTAGAACAGTATAATCATACTGTAGAATATCACTCGATCCCTTGTTAGAAATAAATATATTATAAAGTTTAATTATGTTTTGCTCATTTAAACTGTCGATTCTAATACCACAAATTAAAATAACTTATACTTGCAATTGTAAGTCGATATTCGTGTTTAAGTCGAGTAAGACACGCACTATATGATTCATCAATGATCATTGTCGTTATTCATTAATCATTCATAATGGATCATGATTATTATTAATTAAATTTTAATCCTTCTCGGTTCGTAGCCATAAGCTTGAAGGAGGGGGCATGAGGGCCCAATAGCTAAATAGGCCTCGGTTCTATTATCCTTGAATTTTGATTTCCTGAAAATAAATTAATATGAACTTTTTGGCCTTTGAAAAACATACACATTAAAAACAATATTTTAAGGCATAAATCAGTAGATTTGGTAACCTATTCCCGATGCCACCAAAACCCCAGTTCAACCAAAAAAATCCTCGCTTTCCCTTTCAAGCACACGTGAGCTTGATGTTCATGCTCTGTCGTTGACATTTACCTTCCTGTTACTGTTTTACTTTATATATTTTCTACCAACCATTCTAACCTCTCCCAAACGCTGCGTTTAACCTTTAAAGATGCTTCTGGAAGCCCGCGTCACGGCACGGCGCCGTTTGGAGCCACTAATCGTTCTACAATGTCGTAAAAGGGATACCCTGAAACGCACGACCGCTACCACTATCAGTACCAGTGCAACTTTTCCGATAGGCGCGATCTCATGTCGGCGGCTTTACGATCCCGGTCACTCTCTCTCTACTCTTTACCTTCTTCATCTATATTTCAACAATGGAAGCTAGGGTTTCCTGCTCTGGAGCGCGCCTTCTCCTCATCCGCCAACAGAGGCCTTCTTGATCTCCAAGAGGTCGAGAAGGTTCTCAGCGACGTCAAGGCGGACGACGTGAAGGTCATTCCAGCAAACGACCTCTGTGAATGGGCCGATTTCATGGTTCTCGCCACCGGAAAGTCCGCGTGGCACGTCAAGAACATTGCTCAAGCCCTAATTTACAAGGCAGGTCCCATTTCTTTTGTTTTCAATAGCTTCGAGTTTGTGTTTGGTTTCCGAGAATCGGAGGGAAACGGAAGAGAGTAAAAGTTGAGGTCTTGTATTGAATGCCGATTGACCGGTCATCTGTTTGGTTGCTTAGAAAATTTGATTTTTGTTCGTTCTTATGACCAGTAGATTTTCCTGGAAAGTGGAATGTGCACTTTTTTGTTCTTTCAATTTTTTTTCCTTGATTATTAAAAAACAATGCTCCTTGGTGATTAACTAGTCTACCACTGTCTTGGTTACGGATGATGAGCTTGATCACCATCTGATAATGATTATATTTGTTTACAGTCTAAGCAAAAGCAGAAAGGAGCTCAGCGGCTAGTGCTTCCCAGTGTGGAAGGGCAAGAGGGAGGAAAGTGGATTGTCATTGACTCTGGTAATACATTGCCTTATTGATATTGGCTAGTATTATTGTTTTTAATTTTCTTTTTGGATTTTTATAGTGGCTTTCTTCATTTATTTAGGCAAAGTTATAGTTCATGCTCTTGATGAGAAGGCTAGAGCGTACTACAATTTGGAGGATCTTTGGTCCAAGAAGAAGCCTGAAGAAGATACAATTCAGGTAAATTGCAATACATGCTTTGCATCATAGACTACTTCTCCTTGCACCCCATCCAATTGGCACTACTAGAATATTATCAATGATGTTTATGGGAGATCAGATCACGCAAGCACTTTATCGCTACATGTATAAGCCCCCTTCACAGTCATATTGTGAAGCAGCTATTGACGTTCTTGTCATCAATTTATATTTGTTCTATGATTCCCTCTAGCATGAGATCTGTTACTGAAATCCAATTTGGTTGAAGGCCACATTTAGTTCCTCATGTCAATTCACGTACAAAAAGTAGCATAGGGATCTAACTAATATGCTAGTCATTTGCAATTCAGTTGTTTCACATGGACGGAGACGAGGTTTTGGTTCACTGAAGTTTGTGGCATGGGTTTGCCACTAGTTTTCCTGGTAATTTAGGTTTTCAACTTTTCAGAAATTCTTGGATCATTATAGTTATTAGCATCCTGAAATCAGTTGACATAAATAGATTTTCCTCTACAAATGTAAAAGCAAAGTAGTTTTTAGGTCCTCTAGCGTTGGAAAGATGGAATTAAAGTTCTGAGATCGCTGGCTGAAGTCAGTACGCTTCCTCTCTTTTTTCGCAGTGGAGAAGCTTGTGTATTATTATTTTTATTTTCTGCATGATTATATCATAACTGAATTGGAATTTTTTTTTACATCAATAATAATTTGTGTTTATTGAATTACCTCTGGTTTTGGTGAGACATCAATGGTCTATACGTGTTTTGATGCTGATGCTATGTCATTGCAACTTAGGGGGTAACCTATCTCCTTGCTCTCATGTAGATGCAAAGTCCTTGCGCGCAAACACTTTCTAACTTTCTTTTTTTATCTGTTTAGGATTTGGAGAAGGCTTTTGTGAAGATTCGTCCCAAGAACAACTCCAAGAGGAAACCGAAACCAGCACTGAAAAGGGCATAGTATAGTCATCAGTTTTCAGATATATGAGATGCTTCCATCCAACCTTTGCCATTTTAGCATCATGAAGCTCATCGTGAAGCTCCATGATCGTTCTAAATGTACATTGTGGATTTGTTATCTAGTTCAATTTTTTTTTTTTCTTTCTATTTTGCCAATTAGACTTGAAGACATAATCTGTGACTTTAATGTCAAGAAGAAAGGGAGTGAGAAGAATGAAGAATGTTAATCAGTAATGGTGGTATTTTAGGGACAATGGGGTGGGTAACATAAAGATTATTATTATTATTAATTTTAATCTGGTGGAGAGTGGAAATATAAAAGGAGAACGGGGAAATAAGACGGGGTTGGAAATAGCACTCTTGTTAAACCATTCCCGTCCAAAATAGATGTATTTAAATCTTGAATTGGGTTCCAATCTGGTAAGATTATGCCATGTTTGGTGATCCAGAATGAATTTAGATAGGATAAAAGATAATCTGATTATGTGTATTTTTGTAGGATAATTTATTCTATGAAATAGGTGGAATACATAATCTCATTATTTCAATCTTCATACATTCTTCAAATCAGGGACCGAGACACAGACACTAGTTCCAATAAAGGTTATTTATAATTTCTAATCCAATGTAATCATGCAATTCAATTTTATGTCATAATTCAATCTAAATCCTAATCACTAACCATAACTTAAAGTGTAAACGAAAATCAATTGGTAGCACTAATCGAGGGCATCACCTGGTGTTGGGCTAGTTCTTGGACCAAATTCGGTCCACGGTCGAATAATGACCCAGGCTGCTCGTTTAAGCGCGAAAGCCAAAACCACAAACAATTGGCACTGGCAGTGCAAATTTTCATAAAACTGGGTCGGGTTACGGTTGAGCTGACTTACCTAATTTTCCGGCCCATCAACTTCAAAATCTCAAAAACGTCCTCACAATGTTCTCAATATCACCATCCTGCCCCTACTCTCGACAACACTGTCATTAACGGCTGCACCTGCATGGTAATTAAAAGCAAATGCAGCCCCCTTGTAAAACAGCTCACAAAGTCCCAAAGACCCGCACTCTCGACACTTCGTTTCCATCGCCATTTCAAGAGTCTCCGGAGTTTCCAAGGCCGCAGCACAGAAAACACCTACACACAGCAAAAGCATTTGAATTTCTTTGTTTGTTTCGTTTCCGTTGTATAAGAGTCAAGCGACTTTCTTCCCATTTCTGGCTTCATTTTCTCCCTTCGCATTTATCAACTCTCTTGGCTCGCCCACTGTCCCAAGCTCCCATGGCTTCCATCGCCGCATCAAACGTCGTCGCTTTTAAATCCGCCGATAAATTCGGAGCTCCTGGCAATGCCAGAGCCTGCCATTTCAGGCAATGGGCCCCAGTTGGTAGCACAATCGGATCGGGTCGGAGAATTGGCCTCAAGTACAGATCCAAGAGCAGCTCCGGTACTTCAATTTTAATTAGTGATTGAAACGATTAGTTTTGTCTTGTGATGCTTTTGGATTTGAATGTAGTAGATTAGCCTGATTGGTTATGATATGCAAGTAAATTGAATTGAATTGAGAGGTGTGGTGTGATTTGATGGTGATCATGGTGTCACATGCAGGTCACGTGAGGGCTCAGGTGGCCACGCTTGAACAAGCAAGCGCAGGAGCAGCACCAAAAGTGGAGGGTCCTGTGGTGGTAGTGACCGGAGCTTCTAGGGGCATTGGCAAAGCCATTGCTCTGTCTTTGGGAAAAGCTGGTTGCAAGGTCAGTCAGTCAGTCCTAGACTCCCCACAGTCAGTAGTGCAAAATTCTTCATTTCTGGTTTTGTTGATAATGGATGAATTGATGTTGCTACATGCAGGTCCTTGTTAATTACGCAAGGTCGTCAAAGGAGGCAGAGGAGGTTTCCAAAGAGGTACAATCAAATCATCTATGCAAATCATATTAATGTGCCTCACTGACTTGTCATTCAGACTGAGTTCGTATATCTTGTTTGTTGGTTTATGTATTAGTGATAGAGAGAGTTTGTATGTGTATTTGATTATGTTTTTCTTGCAGATTGAGGCATTCGGTGGACAAGCTCTTACTTTTGGAGGAGATGTTTCAAAGGAAGAAGATGTTGAAGCCATGCTCAAAACTGTGAGCAAATGGTCCCTTCTCTTAAAAAAATTGGGTTGATTTGACATCAGATCATGCTAGTTTATATGCTTCATGATTTTACATTTGCAGGCGGTTGATGCTTGGGGAACTGTTGATGTATTGATAAATAATGCAGGTGGTTATTGCAAGTTTCACTTGCTCCTTTTTTATTTTTCTTTGGATGTGATTTTCCAATTTCATATTCGGTCCTCCTAACTTTCTACCATGGTTTCAGGAATTACTAGGGATGGTCTATTGATGAGAATGAAGAAACAACAATGGCAGGAGGTCATCGATCTAAATCTTACTGGTGTATTTCTATGTACCCAGGTGTGTGTTTATGAATTTTGAATTTTCATGGCAATGTTACTTGACTACTACGCAGACCTGAGAAATTTCACTTTTTCAGGCAGCAGCTAAAATTATGATGAAGAAGAAGAAGGTAAATACCAATCCTTTCAAAAAGTTGTATTCCCACCCTTTAGTCTAATATCTAATATTAGTTGGATGGTGCTTTTTTCAGGGAAGGATAATCAATATAGCATCGGTTGTTGGCCTAGTTGGAAATGTTGGACAAGCCAACTATAGTGCTGCAAAAGCAGGAGTAATTGGCCTGACAAAGAGTGTTGCTAAGGAGTATTCTAGCAGACACATCAATGTGAGTGTCCTAAAATTTGATTTTTGTGCTAGTGATCAGACTCGTCCCAGAAGGTATTGATAGTAGTTGATGGAGTCATAAACAATGGATTTCCTTCAGGTTAATGCTGTTGCCCCGGGATTTATTGCATCGGACATGACTGCCAAGCTAGGGGATGACATTGAGAAGAAAATTTTAGAGACCATCCCCTTAGGTGAGCCTGGGGAAAGTTCTACTCTTTCAAATCAAATAGCTTCCCAAATATATTTGATAATAATTTGCTAAAATGATTTCATACTGGCTGTGATTACAGGAAGATATGGCCAACCTGAAGAAGTTGCTGGACTGGTGGAATTCTTGGCCCTTAGTCCTGCAGCCAGTTACATGACTGGACAGGTTTCATTTTCCTAACTAATTTAATATTCTAGTTTGTTTTTTTAATTAATTGTTGAGCTTTGTGTACTTGTCTTATAGTTACCTAAAGTGTGCATTGTTATGGTCAGTGAAATAGGAATAGAAATGCAGTATATGCACCTACCCTGAACATGAATCGTGGGTTCGACGTGGACTCAAATTCAACTTTCATCGACTGCTTAACTTTAAAGTTTGATTGTGACGAAGTTAAAATGTTTTTATAGTTTTACTTTCTTTTTTTTTCAAATATCGTAATCTAAAAAGTATTTTCTTATCAACATATCATGTTTCCTTAAAAAATGATAATTGCAAGAAATACATGAGGTACATTTTTGGATCACCAAAACTAGCATATTCAAATGAAAGTGTATCATGCTTTGGATGAGTGACCTCACATTACAAAGCATGAGGGTAGCAGTGTGTTTTGTGGTAACTATGCTTTGTATCAAGGAGCTTTATTTTTTGTTTATGGCACTTCATGGGTAACCCCAAACTATTATGTTAGAAACCTTTCATTGCAATTTATTTATCAAGGCTTGTTATAATGAGTTGGTGTCAATGTCATTACCTTGGTCTTCCCAGTCTTTCATCGCATATCATTTGAGACAACCTGCTTTTCCATTTTTTCATCGGTGACCATAACTCACCTTTTTTGGCAGGTGCTCACCATTGATGGAGGTATGGTGATGTAGGTCTACTATACTGCCGACCCCAAGATGTGGATTAGAACAGCTGAGCTTCAAGTTGAGTATGAAATGGAATCGCCGGATTCTAGTGGGATATGACAGACAGATTATGTGAAAGCCCATCATCATGTTACAAGTAATTTGCTTTAAGTTAATTCAACAATAAATTTTTCAGCAAGTTTTGATAGAATTTCAGTTTAGCTTGGTAGTGGCACTAGTAAAAAGAGCTCTGTAAAATGACCTGTTTGTGGAATGTGTTTGCTAAAATAGAAATGCAGTTTTCAGTCGAGTAAAACTGTTAATCTGTTAACCATCCATTGGTTTGTAGTTTGTGGGTTCCATTGGAACTCAGTACATGATGGATGGTTGAGAATATACGCTTTATGAATTATAGAGATTATGTTCCCTTTTGCTTTTTCCGGTAGGGTAAACTACCGAATATCTCCCTGGACTATATTGACTATCGAAATATCCACCCTGAATTATTATTTCAGCCAATTTAGCTCTCGAATTATTTTAAATGGTCAATTTAGTCCTTGCCGTTAGTTTTCATTCAATTTTCTGTCTAAATGTCACATGTTAGGCACGTGACTCACTGTTCAATTAAAATTTAAATTTTTTTAAGTTTAAAATAATTAAATTGTTAAAACTACAGAACTGAAACAAAACAAAAAAAAAAAGATGGCTTGATGAACTCCTGGCTATGTGCTGCAACATCTTTACAATTTCTGAGAATTCAAGTCTCAATGATGGCTCTTGGTGCCAGCATCTCTCCGTCAATTCCATCAACATTAGATTAGTGTGCCTTGGAATTGTAGGCCTCAGACCCTGAAATTCATGCCCCAACAGCACTCAATTATCAAGGCATCTATGCCCAACTCGCTCGCATGGTTGGGCATTAATAAATCATTCGGATCTTCAGATAATACCCCTATTTTTCAAACAACTCGGGGATCCTGGATATCGGTCAAGCTCTGCTCACAGCTTCCACAAAGGCTTCATGAAGTTCTTGTGTCCAACGCATTCTGGGTTTGGTTGGAGGTGCAGTGGACAATGGTTCGGGGCTGGAAAGAAATTCTTCACGATTGAACTGGCTGATGCTGTTGAATCTGGGGCGGGTGCACAAGGATATCAGAATATGGGTTGCACTAGAATCGGATTCTTGAAAGAAAGTGAGAGGGAGAGAAGAATAAGAAGGAAAAACGAGAGAGAGAGAGAGAGAGAGAGAGAGAGGCAGATCTGGAGAGAGACGGGGAGAGAAGAAAGAAAAGAGAGGGCGGAAGAATAAGGAAAGGAAAAATAATTAAAGAAAGAGAAACATTTTCTTTATTATTTTTTTATATTGTTCTTGTAAAATGACAAACTTACCCTTATAATTAACAGAAAATTGGGGAAGTTTAAAAACGTGACGGCAAGGGCTAAATTGGCCATTTAAAATAGTTTGATGGTTAAATTGACAGAAAAAATAATTCATGATAGATATTTCGACAAGCATTATAGTTCAAGGGGGTTTTCGGCCGTTTACCTTTTCCAGTATGGTACTGGGCCCTAAAAGCTCGTTTGCTAGCTACCATGTCATGCACGCCATTCTCTAGAGAGTGCAGTTTCAATTTGACTTCGCTAGAAGAATTACAACAAAATGTAATAATTTTTGGAGTTGAAGATTTGTACCTTTTAATAATGGTTGAATTGTCAACAGGTCAAGTTCAGTAGAAAAGGGTCTTGCAGACTAGTGATCTCAAATTTGAACTCTCATGATACATTGGTATTATGTGTAAGAAACTCTCATTCTCTTTGTAGTTTAGACTGTCGCTTGTTTTCACAAAAAAAAAAAAAATCAATAATTCCATAGAAATACTCAATATTGTAATGTATTTTTCGGGTCAAATTTTTTGTTCCAAGTATACTTGATCAAAGTGTTGTCATTGTTTTGGGGGCTCGTATAATTTTACCTTAATATATCTCCTTCCGTGGAGCTCAATATGAACTAGTTGAGTAATTTGGACTATGATGTATGGGCACTGGCGGATCCATGAATTTTTTAGCGAATGTGCAATTTTGAAAGGTTAAAAACTCTTTGTGAATTGAACATCTAAGTTTTTTTTATACCTAGATTGACCTTAGGTCCCTTCATGCATTCATATTATACACGAAAAATTATTTTATGTAAAAATATTGACCAAGTATGAAAAATAATTTTTTCGAAATAATCATTTTCTCAAGATAATTTTTGGCGGCTTTTATTCCTTACACATCAAATAAGAAAACTTGTTTTTATGAGATTTTATTATGAAGTATATATTGACTTAATGAGCAATCATTTTTAGCCTAAATCATATTTTGCACTAAAATTGATTTTTTATATTTTGATTTAGTGGGAATTTAATTTTCTAGTATTTTTATTTGAATCCAAATGGGGGTACTTCCTTATTTACATTGTAAACTTAAGTAAATGAAGTAATATAAAAATAAATGAAAGTAAAAGGACAAAGACATTTACTTAAATGTTGAAAATGGAAATAAGGTAATCTGTGCACTATCACCTGAGCAAAAAGGCAATTTGAAGTACCAACAATAATTTTTCCGGTGAAAAAAGGTGCAGCTGTACTTGCGCCTTAATAGGTTCGCCACTCTATATGGATTAGGATAGGACTGAATATGTACATTCTTGCACCTATATTTTGGCTGGCCTTGGTTGTCGTTGGATTTTATTCTTAGTTGGGGTCTTAAATGTTGTTATAATTGTGACCTCACCTTTCTTTTTCCTCTCTCAAAGATCATAATCCACAAAAGTTCTTTTGTTTGTCATGTTTTCCTTCTAAAAGGACAAGAGATGCATGAAGGACATTTTTGGATCACAAAAACTAGCCTAGTTGCATATTCTAGTGCAAGAATTCTACAGTGAGGGCGTTAGGCCCTTAGATGAGGCCATATCTCTTAGTTGTTGAATCAAATTGGTCAGTTTGATCCAACGATTAAGAAATAGAATCTCATCTAAAGTTCTTATTACTATGGATGACTTGATTGCGGCGAATATGTTCCCTCTAATTTTTCCTGCATGGGATGGGATTGGGATTGGGCCCTAAAGCCTTGTGTAGCTATTTGGAAAAGCGAAAAAAGAAAAATAAAGGCCAGAATATTTGATCAAGTCATTGGATAACTCCATAAAATAGATGCAAGTTCTTCCTTGCAAGCATAAAATTACTAGGTGCAGTGCAGGAGGGTTCCAAATTTCATATCCGAATATCCCACCAAACGATTCCACCGCGAAACATGGGCATGTATATCTTCTCAAGTTAAGCAAAGGTAGCAAAGCCTTACAAGCAACGAAATATAAATACCCTCGTAGCCTTCGTTTATTCACTTTCAAATTGAATTAGTCTCCCTTCCCTTGTTTTGATCATTGGCATGTGTTTGTAATTTGTTTTTGCATGTTGGCCCTTTTTGGTCATCATAACATCAAAAATAATAGTCTTACGTTATGTGACTACATAGTACAATCAGGACTAGGACTTTAATTTCTTTTTCTTCGACAATACGGCCTTCTAAATTACTCTGATATACGAATGGATGGGAACTCGAGTGCAATGAATGGGCATGATACGCTAACCTTAGATCGATATTTTAAACTACTCTCATGTACCGAAAATGTGAACTCAAATATAATACCGTATTTACCAACTTTTTGGTAAACCAATATTCGAAACGACTCTAATATACAAATACAAGATTTCATTTATTAATACCGTAGTACCGATCCACACGAGATTTTCAATCTACTTTTCCCCTACCCCTCACTTTAAAGCTCTCACATACAGCTTCAAAAAGCAGGTAACCTTCCTTCCTTCTATCTCCTCTCCTCAGTTCAGAATCTGTGTGTGTATGTGGTTAAACAGAATCTAGTTTCTCCATTCTCTTTTGGAGCCCAATAATTTCTAAGTTTGAACCTTGATTTCTGCATACAATTCTCTCTCTCTCTCTCTCTCTCTCTCTCTGCAGCTGGGTTTAATTTTCATGGAGAATTCAATTCTTGGCATCCCAACACTTCCAGCCTTCTTCTCCATATTTCTGCTCATCTATCTCTTTGCTTATTTTGTGGTTTTCCGCAACTGGGGTCCAAAACACAGACCAGAGGCTTCAAGCTGCCTAATCTCTCTAGCTCATGGCCCTACAGCAGCCATTATGTCCATCTACTCAATCCTCCACAGCCGCAAAGCCCCCACCTTTGCCTCTCCCAACGACACTTTACAAAACACCATACTTGAATTCAGCATAGCTTACTTCTTCCTTGACCTCCTTCACTATTTACTCTTCTTCCCCAGTGATGTCCTGTTCATCCTCCACCATTTAGCCACACTCTACGTGTTTACGACTTGTCGTTACGTGGTTCATCATGGGGCCTACGCTATCCTTGTGCTTCTCTTTCTTGCTGAAATTACAAGTGGCTGCCAGAACGTTTGGACCCTTGCAAGTTATCGCAGGGCTGATTCACCGGCTGCTGCCAAATTGTACGACTTCTTGTCTCCTCGCTTTTATGTTTTTTACAGTGTTTTCAGAGGGTTTCTTGGACCCCTGTTCATGTTCAAGTTGGGGTTGTTTTATGCAAGTGGGGCAGCTGAACCCAAAATTCCCAGATGGGCATGGGTTTCTTGGATGGTTGTGATTTTAATTGCCATCGGCCTTAGCATATTGTGGGTTTTGAATCTTTGGATCGATTGGCACAGAAACAAAGTACAGAAGAAAGAGAGGTAGAACAAGTGTGATGCCTTTTTTTTCAAAAACTTTTTTTTTTTTTTTGGGTAAAATTATAAATGGGGTTGTATAATGTTCATATTTCCAAGATAAGATTCATCCATGTCTTTGTATCATTACTCGTGTAACCATTAGACAGGCTGGTGTCTTCTTCACTTATTGATGTTTTCATTTATGGAGAAGGTTCCAAACTTCACATTGAGGGGTCTCACATCAACTCACTGGTTTCCAAAAATGAGTTTGATTCTTTTTCGGGGGCCTAACACAGTGAGTCTGATTGACATTTGCACCAAATGCACTGTAAATCATCACTATCTTTCATTATAGAGAATATAAATGATGACCACGTATTGACATCGAACCAAACCTAATACAGAAAGAAATCTATCTCCCTTTTACACAAATGGGATGGTAATCCACTTACTACGGCGGCCTATGGAGCTTTCGAAACTTATTGTTCATTGAATACAATAAATTTTAACTTAGCATCATTTTGATCCTAAACTTCTATGCTATAGGCCGCTTACCGGATCGTTCTTGAAGTATATGCAGAAAGTTAAAGAAATCCAATGTTGTTTATATGCCTATGATCGAAGCATTGCATGTGTCAGGATTACCATAGTAGTTAAGCTCGACGAAAGTACCTCCTCCTTCTCCCTTGGCCAGTCTTCCCGGATTGACACAAATGCATTTAACCTGCTCTTTCTCTTCACCTCTTTCACCAAGGGGCAGTACCTGGACCCAAAGTCAAATTTCTGTTAACGTCTATTGGTGACATTCAACACCAACTTGGTTTTAATATGCCAAAGTCACAAAATTTAAAACCCATTCTTTATTGGGGTGACAGGCACCTTTCTTTATGATCTTATTAGAATTGATTTAGCTTGAAGCTGGTACGACCATTTTACCTTCACAAAATGCTTCATGTCAGAGGGTAAGATGAGAATATCTGGGATCAATGAGATGTTTAGAGCTTCAGGAGCAAGCGAAAAATCCAATGGAATGCCTTCCGCTGGTGGATATAGAGGATAAAAGCTGTCCCAAAAATTATAGAGTATGTTTAGAATTTTAGATAGTAGAGCACCTCTGACCATATAGTATTAAGAAATTAGAGCGTGCCTGCGCTGGCTAATTATATGGTTTGCAAGTCTACTCATGCGATCACTGAGTTTTCCATCCTTTGGATTACGCGAGATCTCCTCTCCACTAAGGTGTTTGAGAATATCCACAGAGCAGCAACCTATCTTGACCTGAAACCAAAAAGTTGTGAACTGGTCAAGGATGGAGCTCAATTAAACTCGTGGGGTTAAGTATAGATTATTTGTTTTCTAATCCACCATCTTTGTTGACCAAACCAAATGTGCCTTCTACATTGGAATCCAAAGCCTTTTATATTAATAAAATCTTGGCACCAACAGATTGATAATTCCAACATCAAAACTCATTTTGGAAAAGTTACAAAGGTAGTCATAATTTCAGGACAAAAGCCGTTGGTTACCTGATTTCCCTCGAAAATCCCTGGATTTGTGAGACTGGTTATCTGAGTAAGAACATGTAAAATCACTTCGTAAGCATAACGGTAGAAAATAAATTTATTTAGGAGTTGCTCACCAGTTTGAAAGATGAAAGCTCGAAATCTACGAACATGTACCTGATGCCTGAGATTAGCTGGATGAATATCAAAAGCAGGCTGCACAACCAAGAAAAACATATGATCTTAATTTATCATCTCAATGAAGTGTAAGGAAATTGAGCAGATATATCCTATATTTACTTGATTCAGAAGTAGCATTACCTGAGGGAAAACAAAGTCATGGTTAGCATCCCGTATAGATGGTACAAGAACAATGCGTGCATGTGAACCCATGTATTCGACATGATCTTGCAACTGAAAGAAAGATAACATGGAAAAAGGCATGAAGACTGAATCGATCTATATAGTTCGTCATAACGACAATTACACAACCCTTCAAGTAGATACCCTTCTAAGAATCTCAGAACGGAAAATTTCATCAAAGCTCCTGTCCACGGTTCCTTTCTTAATTTCTGGATGTTCAGAATCAATAAATGGTCCTAGCTGAGAAAAAAAAAAACATCTATACATAAACAACATAAAAGGTTCACGCAGTTAAATTTTTTAAAAGAAATATTCAATTGAAGAACAGTAGATACTTACCAATATAAGCAACTGAGGCAGTGTTTTGCTTGCATATGCTAGCAGCTCTCTTAGAGGCTCAAACAATAAGTTGTCTGTTGTGGTAAAAGGGCCTGAGGCGATGATCTGTTGAAATACAAAATTATACGTTACCAAAAGGGATCAGAGATTTGCATGGAATTGTGAAAAGTTCAATCATTCCACACATTGATTTCATATCAGCAATGAGCAAGTACTATATAAAACATCATATACATAAACCCTGATTTTTTTCAATTTTTTGCTTGTGTCCAGAAATCTAGGAAAGTATGCTGCCTTGCTTCAACTATCTCAGTTAGCAACCCAACTCCTCTGCCTCTTCAGTTAATGAACAATTTCTCTAGTAAGAAAGCTAATATTTTCAAGTATTTTTAAGTCGTTCTTATCCATTAAGCCTCTAGCTTAGTAATCTTTTAATTGTACAGCAGTGTGGCACTGGATTCCTTAAAACATTTCTAAATTATCTAGCCTCTATTAAAAATCATCACTAGACAACCTACTCTTAGGTTCTCCACATTCACATTTAAATATTGCTTTCCAACTCAGGTTGAAGTCTTGTATGATAAATGAATTCTGTGGTGTATTGGACAGTACTACACTAATGTTGACTGACAAATAACATAAGCTTCACACAAAAGAAAAAATTATAATAATATCTACAGTTTACTCGCACAAAGTAACACAGGCTACAAGCTTACACACCACTGATAGCTCTGGTTGTGTACCGGACACACCAACTGACAAAATCTCCTGATCCAAAGCTTGCTTTTTTGCAGGAGGCAAGTTTGCATCATCAGCAATAGGCAAAGGGATTGAATCTACCAGTTTTGAAGCAATAAAGCAGTGTCCACTAGGATTGATCCCTTCGATACCTACTAGCTGCAGGAATGCAGTCCTTCCAAGTCAGAATTTAGAATCGGAACACTATTTCAACATTTGGAACAGACCATGGTTCTATTTTTTCATGTTCCATACCTGGCCTGGAAAGATTGAAAACTGGCTCAAGTTTTGTAATTCTATACGAACACGCTGGCCTCCAGAATGCTCTGCGCTGTCGAAGATTGAAAGGAAAAAAAAAATGTTTATATAAAGAATAACAATATATAACCAGCAGTTTTCAAGAGAGTAAACAACAACGCTTAGGCCTGTTTCAGTCCTGATAGAATAACTGTGGAGCCCAACCTGGGCCTAAGTGTTGCCTAAAAGAAGGCTAAGATCCTGAGACAATATTGTTCATAGCTAAACTTAGGTAAAAACCATTTTTCTAGCCCTTCACAGATTGATCTCATGTTTGAAGGTGTAGTCATGAATGTTCTCAGTCTACTGACATCATTGACAAAACAGGAAGAATACTAGCCTGTAGGCCTGTTAGTAAACTGTTCACATGAAGAGTATAAAGGAAAATCCAGGAATTTCTACCTGCTTTGCAACAAGGTGGACTTCTCGTTCAAATGGCCCTCTCCATCACAATAGATCATGCCAACAGTAAATATGATTTTCTGAAACATAATAAGATTAGATCATAACTAGTCTCAGAGTTACTTTGAGGAGATTGAGTTGCCGAAAAATCTTCCTACCAGGGGGAGAGGGTGCAGGTACCATACCTGAGAAGAAACTGTAGGATCCAGTGGTTCCTCATACTGCCCAGATGAAACAAGTGCAGTTGCATACTTACTAATTCGGTTTTCAAGTGCATTAAACTAAATCACCAAAAGCTTAAGTTAGTGGAGAATACATATGGAGGTGAAGATCAACATACTATAGTAAGTTTTCCTTACCCTATCTTCAATCCTATCATACATAAACCTACAGCCTATTTCAGGACCTGAACCATGGACTATTAAAGAACACCTCTTTCCAGGCTTAACCTTCCTGATAACGTCATCATCCTCATGATTCTCATTATCATCTTCCTTTTCCCTGTTCTCTGTATTTGGCTTATTATTGATGCTAAATTTCACAACCAACTTGTCAGTTCGTCGCCCAAAAGGAGTTGCAAGTTTTGATGGTTTCCCAGAAGAAATGTTCCCAATTGTTTGCGGCGTTGAGTCAGATGGCTCTGAGTAGTGGTTCTGAGATTTGAATGGTGGTGGAGTGCCAAGAACGTCTTCCCTTATATCTTCATCTTCATCATTCAAAATCCTGCACTTGGTTTCTCATCAAATACTGAATTTCTGAAACTAGTCATACCGATCCCACAACCACAACATTTATGCCACCACAAATTAACAATTATTATATGCAAAAAGGGAAATGCTCCATTAAGGATTTTATGTTGAGGATTAGTTAAGGATTTCTAAACCTATCCATTGGATCGCATATATGGAATATGTAACCCACTAACACATCTAATGGATGGCTGAGATTAGAAATCCTTAACCAATCCTTACTGGATAAGCTCCCATACAAAAAAGCTGAAAATCATATATTGTGCTTACATGTCCACATCTCTGCTTGAGTAGATATGCAGATCGAGTTCCTTTTCATCGATGGCAACTTTCTGCTGACTTTGCAAATACCCTAAAAACCCATCCATTTCGGCATCTTCTACCACAGTTCCGTTTATTTGCCTGCCATAAAATCCTATTTCAAACCAGATAATAATTGGCAACAAAGGTCTATACACAAATCTAATCCCTCTCTCCGATGGCCATAAAAGAAAAATACACACAAGAAAATAAGCTAAAAATTAAAGTTAAGAACTAAAACACAAAATTGAATTATTTTAAACGTTTTAGTAAAAAACGCAAATGGGTTTAAGTTTTCGGTTTTTTCTGTAAGCAATATAAGGGTAAATGTATTCAAGGCAAAACAAAGGGGGAGAGTGATAAAAAACCTGTTGAGGTAGTAAATCTCCCAGCTTGAAACGAGATCCGTAGGCGTGAGTTTGAAATTTATGCAGAATGTGGAGCCTAATCGAAAATTGTGGCATCAATATACACTCATTTGTAAATAGCGGTGAAGTTCAAATTGGGAACAGAAAGCGAAAGATCTTACATTTTTGAAGTATTTCCTTTTCTTTGTCGAAAATGAAACCACTGTTGTTGAACTCCGCTTTGATTTCGTCTTCCATGTGGCGCTCTGGTTCACTCTATCCCTCTAGGGTTTCAGAAGCTGCCACTTTTGAGAGTTGCAGGGAATTGGCGGGAAGAGTCGAGATTTTGGTGGGTAACCGTTCTGCATTTCCTATACTGCCCTCTTTTTATTTGTGGATTCCAACGCTGCGTAACCGCAGGTGATCTATAAACGACGTGTCGTTTCATTTCGGACTAATTGTTTTTGGGTTTCGGTTGGGGCCCAAGCCCAAAATATTAGGCCCAAACCATACAGAACTATTCCTTAATTCTTCATTATATAAACACATGGGGATAATTGTAAAAATGTCACATGAACTTATACATAATACATCAGTTTCAATTTGTCACCTTAAAGAAAAACTTAAGTGAAATGTCACTTTAGGTTTTCAAAATGCATGATTTGTCACATGACTTCAACATCATCCAATTTTCCATCCATTTTGAAGGGTATTTTAGTCTTTCCAAGCAAGAGGGTTTACATAGCTTTATATTTAAATTATATATATATATATATATAAAAAGAGGCTTTACATATTGGAAAGACTAAAATACCCTTCAAAATGAATGGAAAATTGTATGATGTTAAAGTCAGGCAACAAATCATAGATTTTGAAAACTTAAGGTGACATTTTGCTTAAATTTTTCTTTAAGGTGACAAATTAAAACTAATGTATAAGTTCAGGTGACATTTCTACAAAAATTCCTATAAACATGACATCAAAGGCAAAAGTTGGATTCTTATCCTCTTTGGTTATAATTTGATTCATATTGATTTGGACACCCTCCATGTTCTTACTCAAATTTGTAAAAACCTGAACTCAATAAACTTTAATTTGCAGCTTAAGCGTTTAAATGCAGTTACTTTGCACTCGAGGTCTTGTATTCGAATATCTCTCTCCTTCAATATGGCTTGTATCATGAAAAATAAAAAATAAAAACTTTACGTATTCCAATTTCTCCTGTTCTTTTGAGAGATGAAGAACAACCAAATAAATAGAGTTGATTGTGGCAACAACAATTATCAAGGGGAAAGAAAGAACCGATTTATTCCTCTCTCACATGCAACAACTTCTCCTACCATATTCAATAATATTTGCAGTTCAACTAATCTGATCCCTTTTCTTATTGTGTTTACACAGACTACTAATTCGTATTAAATAAATAATAATGAAGTTAACAAGGCTGCTGGACGTGTTTAGCCATAATTATTCTGCAACAGCTCTAGGAAGCCCACATGAGTCATATCCTATCATGTTCCTTGGAGGTACAAAAGTCAAACTTCCAATGCCAACTGCTGTGATGATGGCCTCATCAACATGATCATCTACTTTTGAGCTTGAATATATTAAGATGAACTCTTGTTGCATATATAAACTTGTAGTTCATGAGAAGAATTTGTAGGTTTTTGCTTGCAGAATGATATTCCTTAGGGCTCCAATGGGTGCTAAAATCATCAACGTAAGACCAAGTAAAATGCATAGCTGAAATGTTTGAATGAACAAGAAAAAAGAAAGGTCAGCATTGTGAATGAGCCTAAAGATCATAGCTAGAGGAAATTAATCGAAGCAAAACCAGCGCAACGTACCCAGTTCATGCACCAAGATAGACTGAATCGTTTCGGTTTGTAGATGGAAAGCCACATGATGCAGGGAAGCTTCAAATTATAAAGAACCATTACAAAGTTAAGCTCTATTTGGATCTATAGACTTAGATTGTATAAACAGCACACATAATGCAGAGCAATGAATCTTTTAATTTGCTTACGAAATATGTGGTTGGGGCGAAAGCAAATCCCCCAAAGAATCCCAGAAGGCCACTGAAGAAAGGGATGGCTATACCAACGATCATGGTAAATGCTTTAAGAACAAACTATGGTCAGTACTGAATTATTGGCATGGAAATTGAACAAAGTTCACTTAATTAATGGACTTACCGACGTATGTAGTGCGAGTAACAAATCGAAGGGCGAAAGAAGGCGTGAAGTTCATCTTCTTGACCAGAAAAGTTTCAACCATGTCAAACACTCCCATTGCAAACACTTGGTAGCTTCCAATGACATGGACCACAACAAACATGTTAGCAGTTGCAATTAGCCAAACGGGTTTATCTAATGAGATGAGGATGTTGTCTTCAATTTTGTTTCCGTAAACCCAGTAGCCAACAAAAGAAACAGGGAAGTAGCACAAAGCCACCACAATGTATGCCACAATCACTCCTTTCCACATGGGACCCTTGGAAGGCTTCTCCGGTGTAGAGGGAATGGTTGCTTGGATCTCCAAAACCACATTGTGACCAGCGTAGGCAAATGCTACGTCTCCCAATCCACTGAAGAAGTTAAAGACAGCTCCAGAATTGGTTTTAGCTTTGTAGCTGTAGTCCACGTTTGGTTCAACCCCCTTGTGTAAAGCAGCTCCCCATGCAATTGTTGAGTAACTGCATATGATCCATCCCCAAGACAATAATTGTAAGTAAGAAATCAGATAATCGATTATACTAAAGTCACAAACAAAATTTCCACTTTTAGTCACCAAATGATCGTGTGTGCCGGTGTCTAAATATTTTGGGGATATGTTTTATAGTTGGTATCTCTAGCATTACCACAAGGACAAAAGTTCCATGTATACAATTGTGGTGATGGTTCATTGACTTGAAGAAATGAATTACCTCAAGGACATGACTGCTGCAGCCAGTGAGATACCAGAGATGGCGTTGAAGTTGGGGAGATGGGAGAGAACAAAGTGGGAAGAAGCAAAAATCATAATCCAGTAGGAGGTCCTGATTGTTTTGCAACTTGGACAAATCACATCATGGAACTTCTCCAATGATTTTCCTCCTGTGACCATATACACTATGTTGACACCAACTTCCACAACTAGCTGTTGGGGTACCACAATCCACAGACCCAGCTTCTCTCCAAAGGCATGCTGCCCCAGCTCATGGTACCTGTCAAACCGCTTCCCGGGCACCATTTCATGCATCTCAACCATTTGCCACAGTGTGTATAGGGTGATGATCCATGACAGAATCATAATAGCCACACCAGGACCCCTATAATTTTCCCAGAAAATAAAAAATAAAAAACAAAAACAAAACCATCCAAGTTCTGCCATGAAATGAAGCAAATTATAGGGATGAAAGTCATGAAATGAAGCAAACACATGCATATGTAAATAAATATATCATGTACATACCATCCAAGTTCTGACATGGCATAAGGAAGGCTGAGGACACCAGCCCCCACCATGGCAGTGACATTGTGGAAAGCAGAGTACCACCATTTGGCATTCCTAGCAGAAGTGATGGGAAGCCAATCATCAATCTGCTTCTGCCTGGCTGCGGCATCTTCAACATCCCTTGCTTGAACCATTTTTTTATTTTCTTTCTAGGCTTCAACAAAACTAAACAGATTTAAAGAAGGGCAAAAGCAAATAGTGAAGAGCAAGCAATTGTCCTGTAAACTCACCCGAAGCCATCATCTTTATATTTGTTGTTGGAGACATGAAAGAAAGCCAAAATTAGCAAAGTTGGCCAAGTTAGTAAGTTTCAGTTTCTCTTTTGTACTCTAGGATAGGAAAGCCATCCATCCATTTAGCGGAGTTGAGCTGTAACACGGGTTAAATTACCACCAAGCCCCTATTATCTCACTCTTAACATTAACAAACTTGCTTTACTTGTAACCTCCTGAGGTGTCATCTGTAAAATTGTGAGTGGGGAGAACTTGTACGGATTCAAAGATTCAGCATGGTAAAAATAAAACCGAGCATGGCGGGATTCCATGTCTTGATACATTAAGCCAACCCCAAGTAACAAACTTTGACGTCTCCAAAGACCAAGGGGAGACCTTAGACCCTTGGACCAAGGTCCCATGGAGACTCTCATGTTCTTGTCTTTTAAGACATGGCTCCCACCATTATGTCATTTCAAGGCTTCCTATATCCACTCGCTAGTTTATTAGTAGCATTTCTTTTTATGTTTATATTTTATTTATTTATTATGTTATCTTTTTTTGATAGATCGAATCCTTAATCTATCGTAATTCTAACCATTTTTATGTTACTATGTACACGTGATTGAGAGTCGAAAGTTAGGATATACTTAGGTAGTTTTGTTAATCCGAAGTTAAATTTTAAGTAAATTTAGGTTTTACCCATAAAAAAACTTTTACTTTTGGAAAAAGCCAAAGCTTTTTCAAAAAAGACAGAAAAACCTCTCAACTTTCAAACCAAAGACATGCAAATGTAAAAGATTCTTTAGGAAATCAAAAAATAAATAAGGGCAATTTTGTCCATTTTGGCTTCTTTTAAAATTTTTCTCTCCTTTGGGCTTTTCCAAAGTCTCCCTAAATTTTATGCTCGCATGTCCACGAGTCATGTCGAGAGTGAGCGTTGAGGCCCACATTAACACTGCAATCTCCTACTTTTCGAAGTTCCAGTTTGTAACTTAGAAATTTGGATAACTGAATTGGAAAAATAGGAGAAGCGTGTGGTCCTGACTTGAGAATGTCATAATAGGTAAGAACGAAGTCAGCCCATCTCAAATGGCACATGAGTTGCTTGTTGTCCTTTTGGTCAAAAATTTCCTATACCAAGCTTTTTCGTGCATCAAATTCCTGAATCCTGATTGTGAGGATCAGGATTCAGGATACCAAGCATTTCTATAAAGAAGGCATGCATGCATTGTGGCTGGCGTATCGAGTATGAGAACATGTCCAATCAAAATAAGAAATAAAATTAGTGGACAGAACAATTCAAGCCACACCTAACCACATCATTGTGTGTATGAACATCAATTTCAAGCCAATCTAAGTTTGAAGTCGATTATATACAATGGTAGGTGGTAGATCAGATTGCATTTGTTAGCAGATATCAAAGGTTCAAAGAGGCATGAATGACCAAGAAACGCTTCACATTTCTAACCACAAGTTGGCATGAAAAGACATATAAAAGATGAAAAGAATAACAAGAACAGCAGTGAGAACAGGGAAAGTGCAACCATGTAAGCATTTTATGGCCCTCTGTAGTCTTATGATGGGATATTCAAAGCCTAACGAACCTAAACACTTGGTTGAGCCAAAACCACGTAGCTTTTTTTATGTCAATTTTTCAACAAAGATAAATTGGTCATCTGGAAGTCACTTGTTAAGGGTAACCAGAGAAGATAGGGGAAACCATTTGATCACTATGCAGCATAAATTTAAACTTAGCTGACTTAACAATCTTACAACCAGTGTGCAAGGGCCAAAATTCATACAACACAAGAGGTATTGGGGTTTGCAAATATGCCAAACACACATCCCTTCATAACATTTTTTTAACATTATTCAGACAGCTTTTACACTTGTATGCAACTATGCATATACTTAACAGATATTATAAAACATGTGATCTAAAGAGGGGAGAAAAGGATAAAGAAAGAAAGAAACCATATCTATAAAGAAAAGAACTTTTTGAGAACTCACCATAATTCTATTATATCTATAGGTCTAAGGAAGAACACCAACTCGTTTGTACAGTCTGATCAAGCAACTAGAGAAGTGGAATGTTTGTAACTCTGATTTGACCATGCGCAGCTAATTGATTCTTCCCTGTCCAGGCCTTGCGCGCCAACACACAAATATTGGTTTATTATCTTCTTGTTGAACTCACTCTGTTTGAAGTTCACTTGTGACGCTTTCCCATTTGAGCAAGAGGGTCCTAGAATGTCAACACTCTTCTCTTTGTCAATGAAAGTAGGTGAAGACATAGATGACCTTGACAGAGGACTTGAAAATGAATGAGCTGGAAAAGCTAAATGAGGCTTTGCCTGAATTACACCATGTGTTAGACCAGCAGTAAATTTCATCTTAGTGTATGGGCTTGGAAGAAAACTCCTGACAGATAGCGTCCTTTTGTTGTTTGGAAGGGAGGAAGATTTCGAATACATCTGCCGAAGTGGGATTGGATTGTCGTCCAAATCTATACATGTACTAAATGACTCCAAAGAATCACCATCTCCTAAGTCTCTGATAGATTCCTTTTTTTCTTTCCTCCTAGGCCATTGAAGGAGAAACTTAAGGCGCCTTGCCGTGTAATTTACAGAACCTGACTTCTTATTGTTTACTGAGTTGACTGAGCCAAACTGATTTAGCTCGCCTGAGAATCGCACACTTGACTGTTCACAACTGGCATCAGAAGCATTGTCAATGCCTGCGTATAAGAATATCTCTGCATCAGGAATTCTGAAGGACGTCCCAGGACTGTTCCCAATACCCTGCATTTTCAAATGGGAAACAAGGGCACTCCTGGCTTTATGATCTTGACACTTGGAGATCCCTCCAGCTGAAATCAATTGCTTGATCAGAAGTTCAGAAGATGCTGACTTTGGCCTTTGCTTGAGAATATCTAGTGGGGTCATACCATCAGAATCACGGATGTTCAAATCAATTGATGGAACAATCATGAGGAGTTCCACCAAATTACATTGAACGTTCTCAATTACAGCCATGTGAAGAGCGGTTCGTCCATCATTGTTCCTAACATTAATAATGTCCAGCGTGTTCACAATATTACCACATACTAATTGCTTAGTGAGCTCAATCTGTTTGTCCAGTCTCCGGAAACCAGGGCTTCGGAAACCAGCAACTGCCAAATGTAGAAAGGTATCACCATAGTTGTTTGATAAAGAGGTTAATGAGGGAGATGCACGAATTAGGACCTCCACCACAGCTAAGTGACCCCTATAAGCGGCCACATGTAAAGCTGTGTTCCCTTGATTATCTACAATGGTGATGATATCAAAGAATGCTATTAGATACTCAACCACCTGCATAAAGAATGATCGAACTTAACATTATAAGTAGTAGTTCAATGTTCAAAAGGATAATTTGAAAATTACGGATATCAACAATTATCTGCTTGATCATCAACAGAAGAATGATATATCTTAGGTTCAAATTTAACCAAGCAAGAGAACGAGTATTTCAGTCAAGTTGCAGTGCCTGTGAGGCCATTAAATTTAGTGAGCAGCCATCAACATCATAAAGCCAACTATTTACGAGTGGACGTTAAGGCCAAGCAAGCAACTAACCACATAACCGTTTATCTAGAATTTAGGTCAATCAGTGCTCACTCCCTTCTATATGCGCTTTCAAATGAAAAGAGCAACCAAAATATGTCAGTACTATAACTCAAAACAAACAGGCACTCACATAATTCAAGTAATAAAAAATAAGTGAGCAAGAAATCTTCCATCTTCTAAGAATCTTTCTTAATTAAGCCCCCCACAATTCATGAATGACTGAGTATCAGATCTGCAATACCTTCAATTGCATCAATATTCTAAGAAACGATAAGAGAGTAACTGAAATCTAAGCAATGAAAAGATTGTTCTGAAGCAACTAGCATGTTTGAATAGCTGTATACATGAAGCATCTAACAAGCATATAACACAAGAGCCTCACCTCAACCTGCCCTCTGCCAGAGGCTGTATGCAAAATAGTAGATCCCTGAGCATCCCTGTAAGCCAAAACATCTTCACAATCCCCAAGGAGATCCCTCAATATCTCCAAATTCCCACCTCTAGCAGCAGCATGAACCGCACGGTTCATCATTTCCCACTTGAAATCTGAAGTAATATCACCCAACCGCTCTTCCACTTCTCCATTGCCAAGACTAAATCTTGGGGAGACTGAGAAATCAAACAAGAGCCTAAAAACCTCAGAGTTCTTGCTCCTGGCTGCAGCATAAAAGATGTCAGTGACACCATACTCTCCTTCTCCAAAAACAAGAAGAGGATCTCTTTCTAGCAACTCTTTGACAAAACCCACATCCCCAGCTGAGGCAGCAGTGTACAGAAGCCAGCCACCATAGCCAGCCCTGATCAGAGAGTTGTGACCCCTCTGTGCTTGGCACTCATGGAGGAGTCTCTTGGCAACTTGAGAGCGGCATTTTGCAACATCATCAAATTGAGCCTCGTCATCCCAGACAGTTTCAAGGCGCCGAATTCGGCGAAGAGAGGTCAGCTTGATGAGGAGGTTGGTGTCAAGGTGAAGAAGCTCACTGACTAAATCATATAGGCCATTGGCTGCTGCCCAATCAATAGGTGATGCATACCACCATTGGTCTCCAGTGCTCTCCCATCTAAGTGGGAAGTATGAGGGAGGCATTGTAACCCTGAAATTGACTAAAAACACCAACTTTTACAAGAACTCAGTCAAGCACAAAGCTTTCAAATTATACCATCAAGCAAAATAACAACGACAAAAAATCAGAGATGATATATGAAGTGAAAGTGGAAAGGCCCAGAAAGGCAAATATGGGAACTTGTTCTCTTCAATGGGAAAATTGTAGAAAAGCTAAAAGAGTGAGGCTTTTTCTTGGAATGAAGATATAAGAATCGATGTAACTGAACTCTTAAACCAAAAACATTCAATTAATAGAAAAGTCTAAAACAGATGGGAAAACTGACCCATCACCCATCATATGAGAAATTGAGAATGACATAAAGTTTTAGATGAAAGCCAATAGATTTGATGCTAAGAAATGGGGATTGGAGGATTAGAAGGAGAAGAGTAAGCAATAAGAGTCATTATTTATATGCCCAGACCAGATGAAGCTATTATGCAGCAGATAAAGAGATAAACAGGGGACTCTTAGCCTTTTAGCCTTTTAGGAAGAGAATAAAAGGAACAGTAGAATGAGCGAATGTAAAGAGGAAGCAACATTTAGAAGATAACAAAAGGAAAATGGCCACTTGATTATCAGATTTTTGGAGGGTATTTTATCTGGTGGAGGGAAAGTTAGAGCCAAAACATAGAATGATAAAGATTCGTTTGGGTCCGTGAGAGAAAAGTAGATTTGATAGTGAAATGAGATAAAAGAGTGTTATAATATTACGTTGGAGACTGGTGGTGACGGACCAAACTATGAGGTTCACAGTATTGATGAAATTTTAATGGGATTTTTTAGCTACTTCGCAAGGAAAGAGGGACAAAAATCAAGGGACCGGCGATGGCGGTTGAGTTAGGATCTCACGTCAATTGATTTTTTTTTTCTAAAGTGATTTTATTTTTCTTTTTTAGGAATTGGTGAAATAGACTGTAGACTTGTGACAAAGAGACCCCTATTTAAAGGGAGAGAGAAAAAAGTTAATTTTGTGGGACTACATACATACTTATATTGTTATAGGCCTTATAGGGCATAATGGGTAATGGGGTCACCGACGGTGGCATATGGTAGGCTTGGCCTAATTATCTGCGTGCATAAATGGGAAGTTGGGTTGAATTTAGTGGGATCCTCGTCAACGATGGAATCCGATCTTTGAAATTATAAATCAGTTAGTTAAGATAGTTTGTTTGCCTCTTTACGTTTAAGTTTGAATCTTAACATTATCTATCAACTCATAGGGTAAGTGAGTGTTGCTTATGGTTGAAGAGAAACGCATAATATGGTCTCTATTGTGTAATTATGGGACATGTTGTGACTAACAACTCAATTAATAAGTAATAGCAGACAGACAGTGGTCAGCGAAATGAGTAAAGAGGCACATGTTGTCACTAACAACTCAATTAATCAAAGCTACACATAATTAGGTAGAATGGTAGGGTACGACGTGGTCCATGGTGGTTGCACATGGCCTTGGCTTTTGATTGTGGGTGTTGTGCAGAGTGCAGACAGTCAGTAGTACTGGTGGTAGATAGAGACAGAGAGAGCTTTGCCACCATTTTCTTCTTGGTTTCATCAAAACTTGATTCATTCATTCATTGGATCACGATAACTGATATTCTCTAATGAGAAATGGATCTCCTCCCACATATAATCCTCTTCAATGCGTTGCATTGCATTCATCCAACAGTCAAAGATTGAAGACAAGAAGAACGACAAGTGCAAAGCATCCCTAACTGGTCTTGGTAAATATAATAAATTAAAGCCAACATAGTCTAGCTCAATAAAAAAAAAAGTGAATTCGGAAATATTGCCTCAATTCGGATTGTTTTTAGTAGTCTCAAGTTCGAATTTCATAAATAGCACCGTGGTAATGCGAAGGTGAGAAACATCCTCTCTTTATAATTTAGACAATAGCTGCTTGTATTCACAAAAACAAAACCAAAACAAAATTTTTAAACACGCCAGCGCCCGGCTAAGTTTCATTAGCAGCATGGTTTTAAATTCTTGCAATGCAATGCATATAAGAAAGCATACAAATACTTCATGTGTAGGGGCTTTTCACCCTTGTGGATTGAGGAATGTATTAATTTAGCACCCGAGTACATCAACATGCCACAAGGAATTAGTCAAGTATATATCAACAGGCCTCAAGAATTCTATACTGAGGGATTTATCTACTGCCCTATATCGTAACTGTTGAATCAAATGGTAGAGTCCTATATCTCAACTGTTGAATCAAAACAGCCCTATATCTTAATTGTTGAATCAAACGGTACAACATTACAAGAAGCTTGTAAAGATCTTAATTTGGAATTTATATCACCAGTCTGAAAAATTGGGGCAACCATATGCTTAAGCATTTGGCGGAGACACCGGTCTGAAAAATTAGGGCGACATATGCTTAAGCATTTGGCGGCCACATAGCAGAGTGGATTCGCCAACATTGTTGTGGGTATTCAACCACTAGTTCATTCAGGTCAACTGTACCAGAGCGATTCTCGAATAAAATAACCAAAGAGAATGATGGCGGATGTTATATAAAGAACCAAGGAAGAAACGGACGCAACTTCAACACATCCTTATGGCATTGGCAACCCCATAACCTTTGCTTATATTATCAAACTTGTAAAACTAAATTACAATGTCATGTTTAATTTAAATCAGCAAAAAGGGGGGGAGTTCATGATAAACTGAAATGTCGAACATCAAAAATAGACAACCTGGACAGATTTAACTCGCAGTGAGCACAAGATAAAGACTTCTTATTCAGAGCTCCAAACCATAACACCTAAAAACACCCTAGACTCAACCAAAAACATAGAAATCAACGCCTTCGATCTCGTCCGTCCGGGATTTAGAGAGTGGATGCTACGTGCACGATCAAGTCAACAACACGAGAACTGCAAAGAAAACATTGGAAATAAGACGATGTCAGTACAGGGCGCAAGCAAGCTTAAATATACAAGCAGCAAGTTAGCAAGAGGACGATGAAATTACCTGTAACCCCACTCGTTATCGTACCACGACACAAGCTTGACAAAGTTGTCGTTCAATGCAATTCCAGCCTTGGCATCAAAAATGCTTGACCTACAAAAGCACCAGACATCAAATTAGCTAAATTCATGGTATGCATAAAGCACTGGAACAAAAATAAAATGCAATATGAGAGTCCGAACACTCATTTTACCTGCTGTCACCAATGAAGTCAGTGGAGACAACATCATCTTCAGTGTAACCCAAGATGCCCTTAAGCTTGCCCTCAGACTCCTCCCTGATCATCACAGAATGAAAGATAAAAATTAGAACTAACAAAAACGCATGGTTACATTGAGGAATATAGCCAATAACAATACCAATTACAGAGCAAAACAAAAAAATAAATAACAGAGCTTACTTGATGGCAGCTTTGATCTGCTCATAGGTTGCCTTCTTCTCAATCCTGACAGTCAGGTCAACAACTGAAACATCAACAGTTGGCACACGGAAGGCCATACCGGTCAATTTTCCATTAAGTTGTGGCAGCACCTTTCCAACAGCCTTCACATGACACACAACACAAAAATACATTAATCAAGACAGCTAAAGAAACAAGAGCACTGTAAGCTACTTAAAAAAGAGAGCTAGTGATAGATATAAGTGTCATTCAATATGTCATCAATTACCTTGGCAGCGCCAGTGCTGCTAGGAATGATGTTGAAGGAAGCAGCACGTCCACCCCTCCAGTCCTTTGATGATGGGCCATCAACAGTTTTCTGGGTGGCTGAATCATGAAAAGGTAAAACCAACTTCGCTTAGTTTCAAAACATGTATTTCAAACTTTGTAGAGTTCAAAGCTAAATCTCACCAGTGATGGAGTGCACTGTAGTCATAAGACCCTCAACGATTCCAAATCTGTCATTGATAACCTATGGACAATTGAGAAGTAAAATTATGTAAATTACAAACATTCACTGATATCACAAATCAGTAAGCAGCAACAGAAATAAACAGACTCAAACCTTGGCAAGGGGAGCAAGGCAGTTGGTAGTGCAGCTAGCATTAGAAAGAATGTCAATGTCTGGCTTGTATTCCTTCTCATTGACACCCACAACAAACATGGGAGCATCCTTACTTGGGGCAGAGATGATAACCTTCTTGGCACCACCCTGGACATGAAAACAAAACAATTCAACCCAACTAAACTAAAAAGTTCACATTTGAAAATTACCCAAATGAATGCCATAAGTTGTACCCTACGAGACACAATCATTAGATGAGCAACCACGGTAGCTCAAGGAAACAATACAAGTGGACCCAAATTAAATAAAAGGTAATACATCAGAGTTCCAAAGGCCTATCATAGATATAGATCAATACACAGATGCACATTAAGAATTCCAAATGCCTATATAGATTCAGATTCAATTAATAAGATGCAATCACTGTACGGCCAATTCTGACAACCAACATAAACTTCACATGCTATTTCTTGAATGAAAGCATACTTCATTGGCCAATGCAACAGAATCACAAAACTAATGAAACGAAAGTTACCTTCAAGTGGAAAGCAGCTTTGTCCTTGTCGGTGAAAACTCCAGTGGACTCCACAATGAAATCAGCACCGGCCTCGCCCCATGGGATCTCCTCTGGGTTCCTGTACAAAAATCAAACAAAACACAACTTAGATTTGAATCTCTTAGCCCTCACTGTACTAAACTGCCAAAGCAACACGATGGGTTCACAGATAAGTTCAAGAGCCTAAGAATCATAGATAAAAGAGTACCTGATCCCAAAAACAGCGACGGGCTTCTCGCCAAAGAGAAGGGTCTTGGAGTCCTTGACCTTGAGCTCATGGTGCTTCCACGGGCCGTGAACGGTGTCATACTTGAACATGTAGGTCTAAAAACAAACATAACCACACAAATCACTAATCGAGTCCAAACTTCAAAACCAAAAACACTAACATAAATCCAATTATACACACATCCACGGAAACATATACTGACCATGTAGTCGGTGGTGATGAAGGGATCGTTAACAGCAACGAGCTCAACATCGTCTCTCTGAAGAGCAACTCTAGCAACCAAACGACCGATTCTTCCGAACCCTAAACCATTTCAAAATTTTCACTCAATCAATTTACAAATCATTTACCACAAAATAACCTAAAATCCGAGATGAATCAACCAAAAACCTAAGCAGTGAACAGAAAAAGAGAAGGATCAGATCATTACCGTTGATTCCGATCTTGATCTTCTTGTCAGATCCTGATCGATATTAACAAGAACAAAGAAAAAAGTCAATAAAACAAAAACAAATCGAAAAAAAATAAAATGAAAATACAAGATCTACGGCAAAAATGGCGAAACCAATAATTGAGAGAAATACCCATGGCGATTGTAGAGAGCGAAAAAAACAGAGTATTGGGTGGAGATAAAGGAGGCAGAGAAAAACCGATTGAGGGTTTTAGATGGTAGTGTGAGAGAAAGTGATGAGTAGGAGTTTATATAGAGAGAGAAAAAAGTCTAGAATCGTAAAACCAATGGGTGGTTTTGATCACGTGCAGCGGTTTTTTATTAGCCGCGGATTATGTTTAGGGCTTCGTATTAGCCGCAGATTTACTATGAACCTCCTGTTCGCCGGTGGGGTCACGAGCGGATTTACCATAGGAGATCACGCATTTAAGGGAGTGCGTGGAGAGCAAGGTGGTTCGAGGGGCACGTGACGTGCATGAGTGTGATGGGGTGGGGTTCCCACTTTTGCGTTCTGGAATATTCGGACCCAGATCCGGTAGTAGGTGAGACGTGGTGAAATTGGTGTGGGCTTCTGAAAGAAAAGTCCAACTAGAATAGGTTTGACGTTGGCCCAATAAAGGGCTTGGCGTGAGCTTGAGCTTCAGGGATTACCGGTCAAATTGGTAAATATATTCTTTTCGCAATGTTCTAGAGAGTTCTGTCCTTTTCGCCCCTCCATTTTTTTTTAATGTTTTACTCAAATCTCGTGTAAGTTTTAGTAATGACAATAAAACATGCACGCTTATATGTTTTTTTTACACGAATTAATTTAATTAAGAAGATTCAAATTTTAATATAAAAAAATATGTTCACTATCTCGATTAACTGACTTATTTTATTTATAAAATATATTTAGATTATATATCGCAGCATGTAACAAAAATAAAATTTGATCGAGTGACATAATAATATGAAGTCGAATTCCTACAACAATTTATGTCAAAGTTGAATTTGAAAACTTGGAATACACTTTAAAAAGACAGAATTCTAGATGTAGCCCCATAGAAGAATATGAGATGTGGTTATTGTCATGGCTGACCAGTCGATGATGCATCAACTAATTTCGGTCACATACTATGTGCCAAGGGACTAATAAAATTCACATATGAATTCTTAACTCACAACCATTACAATATATTTAGTCTTATGGCGTGAGTAGCAATTCATTTCAAGTTAGAACAATCAATACATCTGTTATCCCAAAAAAAAAAAAAAATCAATACATCACAAAAATTAGAAGATTAATTACATTTTAGGTCATTTAATTTTTCAGATTTGGTCACTGTATTTGGAGTAATTAACAAATTCAAGGGTCGGGGTCGGGGTCGTCAAAAAAGGATCCTGATTCTGGATCGGGTTCAGGGTCAAAGTCTGCATCTGTAGGAGCGGAGCCATCTGGGCACTCAACTCAATGATGGTTGGTGGAGAATGAGAGAAGGAGTCGGTGGTGCTACCTCCATGAGGGTTGAAAAAATCATCAACCCCCATAGCAGCGGCGGGGGTTTGAAACTAGAGTCAGCAATTCCAAGATCGCCGCTCTGATACCATGCTAAAATATGAAAACTATGAGAGAATATTTGTTTGTGGGAATTTTCTGTGTATTCTTCTCCTTGTAGGAGGTCATATTTATAATACAACGAAACCTGAATGGGCAAGTAAATAATAAATTCCTAAATCTATTTGCAGTAGGAAATCAGGAATTAAAGTAAATCAATTACAATTATAATAGGAATTCTTAGTGTGTAACGAAAGTAAGTCAATATCCACAAGTCACGCCAACACAACCCAATATCAATAACAGCAACTTCAACAACCAAATTATTGAAACACAAAGGATTAAGGATTGAGAATAAATGAACATTGTGTTGTTTGTGGGAGCAAATAATACAGCTTCTAATCATGAGATGCTACGTGGACAAGAAAAATATATCGTAGGTGAATTAATTGAGCCTATTTATTTGGCCAATTAATTGATACTAAAAATAGGGATATTATCTTTATTTGAGAATATAATCACCAATTAAAAGATAATATCATCAATTTATGATATCATCAATTTATGATATTATCTTATTTAAGAGATATTATCATCAATTAGTGATTTGATCCCAATCAAATCCCTAATTGACTCAATCAAATTCCACCAAGGAAGATATTCTTTGAAAAACCATAGATAGCTTAAACCCTATAAATACATGGCCACAAAACACAAAAGGTAATCTGAGACTCAATTGCAAAAACCTAGCAAAACCCCCAAAACATCTCTCCCTCTCCTAGCCGATGGCATCCCTAGTCGCCGGTCTCTCCACTCTCCTCTCTCCTACATGGCCAAGTGCCACCACACATAACTCCGATCACCCGACTCTCCCCATGAGAGAAAGCTCCATATCCGAGGGCCTTTAGTAAACACCACCCCGGGTGTGGTCTTTTCTTCCTGTTTGTTTCACAGGAACTGAGAAGTTTGTTTCACAGGAACTGAGAAAGAGAAAGAAGGAAACTCAAAAAATGAAGGATCTACAAGCGAATATTCTTCTATGAGAAATTTGCACAAACATTGTTAACATCTCAACCCTTGGAAATCACTCAATCTCTCAACCCATGACCCAATAGGCCCTATCTCTGATTCTTCCCAACCCCAAACTCCAGAAACCCTTTTTGATTTTTAGCCCATTCGATCTTGTTATTCTCCTTTGTACTTATATCCTTCCTTGCCCACCCAATTTTCCCCATCTCGAAGCTGCCGTCGTCTTGCTTCTGCCCAACACCACCAATAATCATCTGAGCAGTGAACTCTGACCACCCTCTTTGATGGCGATGAGGTGTAGGTGTGTGGCGATGGGTGCTGGGTACTTTTGGAGGTGGGGTAAATATTAAAATTTTAAATTTAAGTTAATTATTTTTAAATTAAATATTAGATATTTGTTAATCAAACAAATCGATAGAATTGAGGCATTGGACTTAATTTGTTAATTACTGTAAATACGGTGACTAAATCAGAAAAATTGAAATCACAGTGACCAAATATGATTAAATGATTTCGAGCCAAACCCCAATGATAAAAAAAGTAAGTAACCCAAAATAGAAAGGTTAGAATAATCAATATACTAATTAATGAGGCGACCAGACAATAAATATGATTTTTATTTTGATTCATATTCGAATGTAGTTGATTCAATATTTCAAAATGAGGTGGGCTAAATTTACCTAGAGTTGAACTGTTCGATTTTGGAGGAAGCAAATTTTAAAACATATATACTAACTATAAGAACATAAAAGGAAAAAAAAAAATTCACATGGGCCCATGTTAGAGCTCGTTTGATAATCATTTAAATTTATATTTTCATTTTCATTTTTTGTGCTAAAGTATAGAGAATGAGGATGAGAGAGAGGAGTAACCAAAATGAAAACAATTTGAAATAGATTTTAGTTTTTTAGTTTTTTTTTTAGTGCTGCTAAACAAACCCTAAAATTAACTGAGTACACCCTATAATCTAAGTACACCCTAATATTTAAATCAAAATATAAAATTAATTACCAAAAAACCTATACACTCTATCACACAACACCAAACATAATGCCTCCTCTGCAGCTGGAGATGATTTTGTTGAATATATTACAGCCATTGTAAGATGTTTTGGATTTGTTTTCCGATCTTTAGTTATTACTGGATGAATTTAAAATTAACCTACTACCCTTTGAAATTTCTACATAGGCAGCCAATGCTCATACTGGTTGTCTAAATCCATTTCGTAGGTCCCATTTTTTAATTACTCTTCCTTCTTCCTTTTTGTAGTTCCAGAACTAAATAATAAATAGAAAAAAAAGAAAAAAGAAACCAAGAGAATGTTCTAAGTTTGAAGGACTCAACTTTCATGCAATAAATTATTTATTTATTTTTCCTCCTCGTATGAATCGTCCACAACTCCTTAAAGAACCTGTCGGAGTGGACTTCATGGAGCATGTATCTGCTAGAGTGTTATCTACCACCAATGACCAAGATTTGTATCAAACAAACAACTTCATGGCATTCCCTTGCATTTGATTAGAGTTGAATATGGTGAGTAGGGTGTACTTATTAAAATAATTTATTTTATAATTCAATATAACCATTTTGGTCATTTTATATTAGAATAAATTAGTAATTAAATAAATAGTTTGGTAGTATGATGTACTCAGTTAATTTTAAGGTTCGTTTAGCAGCATTTTTTTTTCACTTTTATTACTCCTCCCTCTCATCCTCTCCTCTCAATCTCATATCCGCTTTCATTCTCACTTTCATTCTCCCTATTTTTCCTTTATACTCTAACACAAAAAAATAAAAAATAAAAAATAAAATTGAAATAGTTATCAAACGAGCCTTTAGTCTTAACATGAATTCGTCCCTTATTTGACCCTTGTTTTTAATGAATTAGTAAAAAGGAAATTTGAAAGTTACCAATTTTCTCATTCTTTCGTCTGATTATCAAGTTTATTGCTATTATTAAATGTTGTCCATGTGACGCTTATTAACCTACGTGATTAATCTAACGTCTACATAAGCCAAAAATAATGTAAAGACTTGAAACTTTGTGGTTGTTTTTTTTTGTCAATTTTTAAAATATAATGACCCAATTATTACTTACCGCAAAAAAACAATGTAAAGACTTGTAACTTTATGGTTGTTTTTTTTTTTTGGTCAACTTTTAAAATATAGTGACCAAATTGTTATTGACCACAAACAAGAAATGTATCTCACTCATCCAATAGCACCAAAAATAATTGTTAACAGTTTCTATCCACTCTTCATTCCCAACATCAACTCAAACAAACCAAATTTGAAGATCAATTTCACCTTGCACCCGTTTTTCGTTGGGGTCCGTACAAATAAAGTGGGAAAAAGTTTGACATTATCCCATCATGCATGGGCAATGCTACAATCGTGCTGTCAATTATTCATGAAATAATAATAATAATAAAATTATGGAATTCAACCAAATAAAATAGCTAAATTAATATATGATGGACAGGCGTGCATGAAAACATGAAGTCATCAACCGCCAGACCAGGCAAGGCCAAGGCCAAGGAGCATGAAATATTATTGATGGGAGAATAGTAGGTACGTAAGTAAGCTTTTTTCAAATAATTTCAGGAAAGTCAACAACAGCCACAACTTTTATCAATTGAAATGACAGGCTAAAGAACAACAAAGAAACTAAATTATGCTCCTAAAAACAGAATTATTATTTTCAATATATATACATTTATCCTCTTATTTGGATGTCCGCATATTATTATCGTGTGAATGCTATTATAAATAGATAGAGAAGTAAAAAGGGATATGACAAAATATATAACATCCTCATAATAATAACATCCGGATATCTGCATAAGAGAACTTCTGTATATATATGTTACAAAATTAAAAATCAAGATTGCACGATGACAGAGGAACCCACATTGGATACAGACAACACAGTGATCCAATCTTGTCAGTGGCTTTGATTAAAAACTAGTTCAGATCCGGTGACTTCCCTTTCTATTTTCTACAACTAGAAAAAAAAAAAAAAAATATATATATATATGATGAATTTGAAGAAAACTGGAATGGGACGTATGCATAAAGTCAAACCCAGATGCCATAATTCTTTAAAAATAAAGAAACATTTGCAGCCGACCGAACAAAGATTGAACTAAAGCGGGAAAAACAATACGGAATAGTAAGCTGGACATGTTAGACTGACATTGTTTCAAGTTTGTTCGCACTCGTGCTCCTCCAATCCAATTATAAATTTGTCTTGTTTTGTTAATGAGCTCTTTAGGTTCCTCCGAATGCCCAACTCATCATAACTTAAATGGATAGAGTGACGGAAAAGAAATTGATACAGAGATTCTCATGATTTACTTAATTTGGATTGACGTTTCTTAATTATGATATAGTAGAAGTTGTAGAGTATTTATCTTTTTTTTTTTTGTTCAAACGTGTAGAGTATTTATCTTCACATTCTCGTAGTCGTCTTATTTCGATAGTCATATTTCAATTCTCGCTCTTCATCTTCAATGAATTAGCAATAAAAAAAGTTAATTATAACTAAGCATTAATAACTCTAAAAATATTTACCATAAAAAGAAAACGACCAACTAAGAAAAAAAGATGCGAGAGTTTTATGTACTTCATTTGGGTTGGGTTTAACGAGTATTTGTGATTTTTTTTTAAACGAAACAATATTCTAAATTAATGCATGAGAAGATGAATTCAACTAAAGTACAAAAGGGCGGACACTGAATACACTGTATTAACCAACTGACTTAACCCACATACACAAGTATACTTGCGATCTTCAGATCCTCATCTCTGGCAGATTAGATTTGTTTGAGCTGGGCTAGAGGTTTTTTGTGCCTATGTGGGAATTGGGCCGTTCCATTTGAAGCCTTTGGCTTCAGCACCATTCGAAATCTAAGAATAATTCTTATCCTTTTTCGTACAATCTAAGAACAATCTTTGTTTGTTTTTTTTTTTTTTTGTTGCTGATATACAAACTTTGATATCTTTCAGAATAACCCTTTGTTTGGATGAATAAATTGAAAATTATATAGAATTCTAAAATGATGGAATTTAGATTTCCATCATTTCAATTCTAGCAATTGAAAATTTTAGTGTTTGGATTTATTTATGTCGAATTTTGTAAATGACACTATGGAAATTATGAAATGACGTCTATTTTGGTGGAAAATATACTCAGGAATTTGATGTCCTAATTTTCACGATTTTTTCTTCATGTCATTTAATAAATTCCGTGCTTTAAGTTGCCAAATAAGGGAATTGTCAATTTTCCCTCTTAAATTCTCTACTTGTAATTAAATTCCGAGTTATTTTCCCTCATTCAAACAGACCCGTTATTACCCTAATAATCAAATCCTTTGAAAACAATGTTTTTGTTCAGCATGCGAAAATAATCACATTAGCGTTACACACATTTCACGGAAATTAGAAAGGCCAAAACAAAAAAAACAAAAAAAAGTAATCATGCCCAAAATGATCTCTTCCAACCAAAAAAAAAAATTTATGCCCAAAATGGTCGCAAAAATTGGATGATAGGCCTTGTTTTTCTTCATTTTCCGTACACGCTCAACCTTCCATTTTTGTTGAAGTCTAAATTCGGGTAATTAGTGCCTGCAATAAATACAGAGCTCATAATTGTGAAAAAACTTGCCCTGTTCTGCCCTGTCTCTCTCTCTCTCAATCCTCCTGCTGGAGAGGAGAAGAAGAATATTCATCTTCTATTTTCTTCTCTTTGTTTTATTCCACAGATTCAGCATGGCTTCCTCCAGATGGTTAAAGCCTGAGGTACTTTTACTTTCCTTCTTTCTCCCTGCCCCCACCCCACTTTTTTTTAAATTATATTTTTCTGTGGTAGTTTTTATCAAAACTTTTACTTTCTGTTTGGTTGGTGAGAAACTGAGAAAGTAAGAGAACAAGGGTCATGATCATGATTCATGAATGATATGTTTTCATGTTGTTTTGGCCTCAAAAGAAGAAGGGAACAAAAGGGTTTGTGTGATGATTGTCTATGAAAGTAGGGTGTGCTTGTTGCGCTGCCTTTTATATGACTTGTAGTGCAAGGTTTAATTAACCCTCCAATTATGGGCTAATCACAGGCTATTTTTGCCCTGGATGTGTAGGTATACCCACTATTTGCTGCAGTTGGTGCAGCTGTTGGAATATGTGGCATGCAGCTTGTTAGAAACATCTACACCAACCCTGACGTCAGGTATATCAAAAATCAAATTTCACTGCAATTCCATGAGTAAATAAATCTTTAGGCCATGTTTGGTAACTAAGATTGGATTGGATTGGATTGGATTGGGTTAGAAAGTAAGATTGGATTGATTGGAAAGTATAATTAGTATCATTTATTAACACTAGTGTTATTGGTTTGTGTCACGGCTCCTGGTCTTGGGTCCAAGGTCAAGGAGTTGGAGTAGTGAGATTATGTATCCCACATTCTTGGTAAGGATGAATTATCCTACAAAAATGCACATAATGGTATTATGGCGGGGTTATGTTTTATCCTATCCACGTTCGCTTGTGAGCACCAAACATAGTATTGGGTTAAGTTAATCCAGTCTTACTACTTATCCTACCTACCAAACGAGACCTAAGAGTATTAAAATCACAGGAATCTACACAAAAAGGGTTAAGAATAAAAGCACATGCTTATCTGCATTTAACCTAAATTTGAATATGGTTTTTCAGGGTTAACAAGGAGAACAGAGCTGCTGGGGTGCTTGATAACCATGCAGAGGGAGAGAGATATGCAGAACATGGACTGAGGAAATATGTTCGCAACAAAACCCCCCAGATCATGCCTACCATCAACAAATTCTTCTCAGACCCACAGATTCCAGACTGAAAAACGGATTATGCGATTCGGCTCTGGATCTGTTTGATTGAAGAATGTAGGGCACAAGTTTGTTTCATGAAAGTGTTGTGAGACAATTATCTACTACAAAGTTGCCAATTTGTTGGTGCATAATCCATCTAATTCATCAATAAAATTCATATTTTTTCAAACTCAGGCCTGAAATAAATTTCCGGCTTTGGTTATAGAGGTTAAGAAATATAACCATCAATTGTTCATGTGAGTAAAATACACATTAAAGTTTCACATGAACCCAAATGTGCACTGCAAAATATGAGAGGCTTCAAATTTGGGCTAATGTTATCAAAAAGAAAAAGAAAGGGGAGGGGGTTAAATATATTCCTCTGATTTTACCTGAAAATACAACTATACTTGAAATGTTTTCAAATAGCTTGCTTTTTTTATTAGGGTATCTTGTTTCAAAGCCTCATATTTATTTTTCGACATCATTAGAGTGGATAAATACATTCAAGAACATTTATAAAAACAAACACATGCGTGCACGCGCGCGCACAAACAGATTTGAAGCTCGGATGGAGTTCAAATGACACTCGGATTCAAAGAAGCGAAAGCAAGAAGCTCTGCATCACGCTCAAACACATCCAATTCCTGCTTTTCCAAGTTCACATAAGCTTCAATCCCTTCGCCATCCCTTGTATCAATCATGAAAACAGCATTCTTCATGGCACAGCTAGCAATAGTGACCCAAATTGGCTTTCCCCAACCAAAGTCCGCTTCATACACTGGGAATCTGCACCAGCTGCTGCATCTATATATGACCAAATTCCCTTTAGAAAATGGTTTCCTTGATTCTTGGATACACTCTTTAAAGATGGAAGGCCATTGATCTTTCGCACGAAACTTTCTGACATACGTGTCACAAAACTTGGTCATTCTCTGCTTCATTTGACCCACGAGATCATGCAACTCAACCACACTGTCCTCAGCTGTGGACACGGTAAAGAACCAAATCATGCTGCCTGCAGAGCTTTGTGGCAATGGAGGGACCATTCTAGCGCGGAGGTTCACCGTCTGGATGAAAGTGGTTGGGTTTGAGGACGACCCGCAAGTTGATCTCAATGCAGAAATGGCACGGCTATGAATAAAAGCAGTCACAGCCTCAACTCTTGTGGGGTTTTGCAATTTTTCCGTGACTATGGCTTTGAGGGCAGCAATCTTTGTTGCATCAAACACAAATCTTTTGGTCACACAATTGCTTTTCTCAATCATGGCTTCTGGCGACAGTGGCAGATCACATCGGGGAAAGACAGTTGCTGAGATGAACTCAGGAGATGGTACATATTGATCACATTTTTTGTTGTCACGGGCCACTGCTGCCCAGTCGTTGATGAAGTTGATCATGGTGGAGGTATCAGCTATCTTATGTGACATGCAGATGCCAACTGCCATCCCACCACAGTCAAAGAAGCTTACTTGTACAGCCAAGAGGACGTTGATATTCGAATCTTCGTTCCACTGCAGATTGTCTGTAAATAACAGGTCCAGCACCTCATCTTTAGGGTGCTCAAGAATCTCAGATAGCTCAATGTTTTTTATTCTTGCTTCTACAAATGTGACTCCATCATCATTGCAGTCAATGGAGACTCTATCTCTGATCCTACCGGCAAAAGGGTAGTATTTCGCTAGCGTTTCTGATAGAGATTTCTTGAGCTGGTTGGATTTATCACCACCAGTCAAGAAATCAGGTGTCTCAGAGGCCTCCTTGGGATAGAAGTAAACAACTGGAACATAAGTACGAGGATTAACCTGTTCGAGGAAAGAAAGGTTGTATGTTCTATTGTGTGGTGAAGTTGAAGTGAAAGGTTTGATGGTTTCTCTGGATATAATTTCAACTTCCATGGTCGTCATAAAATTGTAAAGATTTAAAATCACAAATCTTAGATGCAGAGTTCATGTGTTATGCAGAGGATGCAAACTAATAAAGTGACCTTGAAATTCACTGGCAATAATGCGGCTGGACCACATGAATTATTGTCATTTATTCAAATTTCTGTACAGTATAAAGTTGAACACTTGAAAGTGAAAGGATGATCCTAATTAACTAAAATTAAGGACGAAAGAAAAATATATTCTATCTCAGGGGGGAAGGCCAAAACTATAACGGCCAAACAAGGAATCTTTGGGGTTTCTTTAGGGAGTAGCTGGGTGTTGCAAAGAGACAAGGGGAAATGAGGGTGTGTTTGATTTGATTAGCTGGAAATAATAGGCTATGACTAAAATAATACAACCTTTGGTGGTAGCATTGATTTTAAAAAATAAAAAATAAACCTTTTGGTGGTGGTACTTTTAACTTGTGCATTGGCGTCTAGAATTGGATTGAATTAGATTACGCACTTAATTTAAGGTATATCGAATAAAGAAAGGCCCATCAAGGATTTTGCATCCCCTATCAACAGTTTGTGTGCCTAACAAGAATGTATAGGGATAATGGCATACTGGCAGGGCCAATTCTGACCAGTCCAAGTATTACCATTTTTATTTTTATTTTTATTTTTAGTTTGGTCATGTCCTCCTGCAGTTGGCTGAATGACTTATTTTTATATTGGATCAACTATTTTTCAACTTAATATAAACTCTCCAACCCATACCCAATTCGATATTTTTTGTCAAAAACTTGTTCAAACTCCTAACTCTCACTCCATAGGTTTGTTGATCAACAGTTTCATCAGCCTTGCTCCCTTTCTCAAAACTTCATCTACTCATCTGTGGAGCTCAAGTCCTAAGTGACAGTGACTTAACCAGGAAGAAAGTCCTATAACTAAAGACTTATTAAGCAAAAAAATAAAAATTAAACACAAGCAGTAGGCGTACGTAGTGGTATGGTATGACATACATGATTTACATATGCGTATGGTTAACCTACGCCATGTGTGGATGACCAGCTAAAGCTTCTAGATAGCTTAGACAAGTTTCCACATTATCTCAAACTCAAAGTTAAATAAGGAGTTGGTTGGTTGAACTGGTGCAACAGATAGGTCTATTTGTTAAGCCTAGCTGTAAGCAGTTAATCTTGCTGCAATTAGTTTGTCCAGCTCTAATTTGTTAAAGCTTCAGATATATATACACAGCCTCTGTAATAGATTGTTCATTTCTTTAGACTGCATTTCCTACAGAGAAAGTGAAAATGAAGATGAAGATTGAGATAGTCTCTAAAGATAACTGCAAACCATCAATTCCAACCCCACACCACCTTAAGAGCTACAGACTCTGCTAGATCAGATATCTCCTATATTTTATGTGCCCGTCGTTCTTTTCTATTCAGCTCCTGAAGACATTGATGATGATATGACAATTTTTTATAAGCTGAAGAAATCTTTATCAGAAACCTTGACCTGTTTCTACCCTTTGGCTGGAAGGATTGAGGGCAATACATCTGTGGATTGTGAAGATGGGGATGTTGTCTTCACAAGAGCTAGAGCTAACATTCAGCTCTCTGAGATACTAAAAAGTCCAGATATGAATTTAGCGCAACAACTTCTTCCACTTGATCCCCACAATATTAGAACAGACAAGGCGGTTGCAGCCATGGCTGTCCAGTTAAACTTCTTTGACTGTGGTGGTATGGGTATCGGAATCTGCATTTCACACAAGATTGCAGACGTTGCAACACTGTCTTCTTTCCTGGTTGTGTGGGCTACAAGATCACGTGGTGTTGTTGAAAACATCACTCCCTCCCTAAATTCAGCCACCATCTTTCCACCTAGGGACAAGCAAATTTTCATGCCATCCAATTTGATTAAGAGAGAAAAGATTGTGACAAAGAGATTTGAGTTTGATGCTTCCAGTTTAGCCAGGATGAAAGTCAAAGCATCCAAGGGTTTGGGCATGGACGACCGTGCTCCCACTCGTGTGGAAGCCATGACAGCCCTCATATGCAAGTCTAGCATGAATACAAAAAATGGTACATCTGGTAAGGGTAGGCCATCAATGGCGATATGCCATGTGGTGAATTTAAGGGAAAGAACGGTTCCACCTTTGCCAGAGCATTCTTTTGGTAATATCTGGCGGTTTGCTGTTGCATCCATAATGAAAGATGAAAGAAATATAGAGCTGCATGAATTTGTGGTTCAATTAAGAAAAGTAATAAGGAAGATCAATGATGATTATGTGAGGAAACTTCAAGGTGAGGATGGGTTTTCACATGCTTGCAAGCCTCTAAAAGAAACAAGTGAGTTGGTCTCTCAAGGAGAAGTTGAGTTTTACAGGTTCAGCAGTTGGGTTAGGTTTCCATTTTATAACACTGATTTTGGATGGGGAAAACCCAGCTGGGCATGCATTAGCAATGTGCCCATTAAAAATGTTGTCATATTGATGAGTAGTAGCTCTAGCGACGGTATAGAGGCATGGGTGACCTTGGAAGAAGAAGATATGGCTAAATTAGAATGTGACCATGAGCTTCTGGAGTTTTGTCTCCTTGCAAAAGGCTCTTAGGACTACATAACTAGTTTCTTTAGTAGAAGATATGGCTAAATTTGAATCTGATCATGAGCTTCTGGAATATTGTTTCCTGGCATCAAGCTCTTAGGATTACGTACCTAGTTTCTTTAGTAGTCTAGTCCTATGGTTCAAGTAGTTTCTCCACTGTCTTTGGCACATGCATGCCTTGGAGACCCTGCTCTCTTTCCTAGTACTTATTATAACTTTAGTGGAATTGCTTCATTCATTTTCAACTTTGAAATAGATTAGAATGACATGAAGGCAGAGTCATTGTTATCTAGTATTTTGGAATCATTTGCTTAGGAAGATAAAACCCAAAGCAAACCAATTAAGAACATTCATTCCAATAAAAGGCATTCAGAAGTATCAATTCAAAAAATTCAAACACAAACGGATTGTTTAGATATTATAATACATACACATACAGAAACGAAACTAAGTAGTTTAGTAAGGACTTCAAACCAATTAAATCAACTCCAAGTGGATAAAATTACCTGTATTTTGTAGCTTCTTTCATGTTAACCCTTATAACCATCAACCATAGCTCTATGTTCGCCATCCTCAATGCGTAATGCAGCTTCTAACTCCTGTTTTGTAGTTTCCAGCATATGGTATCTGTGCAAATTCCAGAATCACGAACTTCATTGCTGTGTAGAGTTTCTCTTGAACGTTAGGGTGAAAAGAGCCAAAAATAGAGGGACAAACAGAAAAGTGTATGGACAACTATCTAATAGTGTTCAACCTCTCAATGCACACAACCACGCAATGCTCCCTCCCAAACGAGCCAAAAAGCAGTAAAAAAGAAACACAAGACCTTCGAACTACATGAATATATCCCTCTATCATTAATTTGAAGATGTTTCAATTGGGTTCAAGCGGCGAACAACTGCTCCACTGCTAACAGCATTAGAAGCAGCACTCTCTTCTAAGCGCTTCCACGTGGTTTCATGTTTTGTTTTAATCTCCTCCATATTTGCTTCATCTTCCTGAAATTTGAGCAAACACTCCTCAAATAGCTCAGGATCAACATCAGAGTAAATTTTACGGACATTTAATGTCAAGCTCCGAGCCACTTGGTTCCAGTGGTAGCGACCATTCTTCTCCAAAGCTGGAAAGATGATGGGTACTATGACTTTACGGTTTTGTCTGATTAAGTTCTCAATGTGATCATTGTTCCATAAGTACAACGCCCTCTCTGCCACCTATAAAAGCAAGCATCAGTCAGCTCAAGGTGTTTGGTCAGGATAGGTAGGGAATGTGTTGTTATCACAAGTAAAACTAGGATCGTAATTCTGAGTATATACCAGATCAGGATTTCATACAGAAAACTGGAATTCAGTAAATGAAAGGCAACGAAGAAATAGTACTAGATGCTAATTCCTAGATTCGGTCAATATGCCAAATGATTTTCCAAACATTGCTTGACATTTGACATACACGAGTGAACAGTTAATCCTATTAAATGGTTTGACCTCAGACATGCATAATTATTCAGCCTCTCCACCTAGGGGTTCAGCAGCATAATAGCATTTGATCCTCTATGCCACTACCATCAGTCAAAATCATCCAAGTGATAATAAGATAACTGCTAAGCAATGCAATCCAGCAACAGCGATCAGTTATATGTAGCAATCACTATTTAGAATTTTCATTCGAAACATATAGATATGCGTCTGTGCCAAAGAAACATTTTATCTGTACTGAAAACTATATCAAAGTGAAAAGAAGCATTAATTGTGAGCTTAACCTTTCTAAAACTATAACATTGTCCAAGAAAAGAATTCAGAAGAAGTACCTGGTACTCGAATATGGATGGAATTACAATAATAATGACTAAAGGTCTATAAAAAGGTAAAAACAAACCAGATAGCAGACAATTCTTATCAGATCTAATGAAAGGTGAGATGCAAAACATTTTAGAGCGCAAGAGGAAGAGAGAGATTGGTTCTCCCCACCTCTTTTACTCTCTTCAATAACTTTTTCTTAAATACAACGAAGACATGTTTCCAGAATTAGACTAAATTTACTTACTAAGGAAAGAGCTAAAGACTTGGAAAGTCTGAACATGCAAAGCACAAAGAAACATTAAATTAGATGAAGACACAGCTCACTACCTGAAAGTGTGAACTGCTCAAGCAACGAGATAGTTGGCGGAAGAGGGGTACCATACATCTTTGAAACTCTGCTGGCTGAGTTGCTTCTAAAATTTCCTCCAGCTCACTTAGGAACATGACTTCCTTTGAACTATTTGTGATTGGCCAGTACTTTAATAAGCCTCTTATAATAGTATCTGCAAGCTTGCAATCTTTCTCCACAAACTGTGAAATGCAGTAGGACAACTGCTGATGGTACATTTGTAAGCACTTTGGTTTGTGAAGGGGGATCAGAACCTGAACAAGGAAGAGTTTGTGTTCTTCTTTAAGTGGAAGAGCAAATCCATTGATTATACTGCCCAAAACCTCTAAAAGCTCAGCAATCCCATTATGCTTTTCTGTTTCAAAAATAAATCGGAAAAATATATTGTTGATTGCCTTCCTAATGAATGGGCGATGCACCATAAACTTTCCATAGATGCGATGCAGAATTGTTTTCAAATACTCCCTTTCCCTAGGATCCTCAGAATCAAAGAGATCCAATACTTTGAGTACAAAAGACTGGTCAATGTACCTCTTAGCCAACTTTGCATCTGTCTCGGGCGATGCAACAAACCTCAGAAAAAATTCATACACAATCTGTAAGTGTGACCATGCAGGGTCCATCAAGGGCTCCTCCTCCTCCAAATCAAATGCTTCCAAAACCTTGTTCTCACGGGGCTGCGGAGAGAACGACCTGAACAAATTCACAGTTACCACCTTTATAACCTCTTGCACGACAGTTTCAGTAAATTTTCCATTTGCAGAAGTAACATAATCTACCAGCTCTAGCAACGTCTGCCGCTTGATGTCTTTTTCTCTCAGATGTTTTGTTGGGTCAGTGAAGTCAAACAGTACGCAACACAAGTTCAGCTTTTTCATAAACAAGTTCTGCTTCTCAGAGCTTGGTACATCCCTAAATGCTGGCAACGCTTGATAAGAAGCAGTAGCAGAACTTCCATTTAGATTTGAATTTACAAGTTGAGGGAGGTTACTTCCATGGCTATATCCTAAATTTGAAGCAGAATCAAGACCCAACAGAGGTACGCTGTTTGAGTTAATTGGCCTATTACTTACTACATCACTGCTTCTTGAACTTAATGAAGAGGCAGATGAACCCCCAAACTCACGATTCTCAGCTGACTTAGATGGCTTCCGTGGAAGCTTACCAAGTATTTGCTTGATCATGATTTGAGAAAGAAATGGCCTCAAACACAAATCCAGTCAAGCCCAGTTATGGGTGGAAGCTCCTTCAAAGTAGAACCCAATTGATACCTCAAATAACAGAGTCAAAACCCAGATACATACAACCCATTTCAAAACAATGAACAACAAAATCGATATTATAAGAAATCAAAAATCCAGATAGAGACACCCATTTCCATATGAAGATAAAGTAATCCCAGAATCAATAATCAAGGGAAGCAAAACTCTTGTTTTCATATATCATTCTCTTCTAATAATTTCAGAATCTCTAAATATCTGTAGCAATCTCAATAAAGTAGAAGAATTTAACACCTTGAGAGTCAAACTTAGAAACCCAGAAGCAGACACTGGCACCCTCAAGTCAAAGATCAATAACAACTTCCCGAAGTAGAATATATACACCAGAAGCTCGTCTTCAATCTTCTTCCAGTTAAGGACAGCTTGAAGACTGTATTTACCAAATCAGCAGCTACCCAATTGGCTCACTGGCTGACACGATCCGGATGCGATCTAAAACACAAAGATAGAATTCCTTATCATTACCAATAAAAAACTCAAAAGGGCAAAGTGATTCATAAAAGAAAAATCTAAGAGGGTGCCAGCAAAAAGCAAAAGGATAATGAAGTAATCTGAGATTATAATAAAATAAAGAAAATAGATGAATTTGTATACTTACAGAAGCAGGAGTCTAAGCAGAGGAAAAAAGCAAAGAGCTTTTTTCTTTTGTTCTTTATTCAATTTTGGGTCAGAGAGAGGAGAGAGAGAGAGAGGAACGAGACAAGCTGCCAGAACAGCTCTAAAGAACAGAACCTTCACAACTTCATACTCCCTATCATATTATATTAAGCCTATGAGAGAGAAGGTAAAAGAAAAAAAAATTTAGCAAAAAAGCAAAAAGGTAAACGAGCCAAAGCTCTCCCTCCCCTTCTCTGTCCAATCCCGGTAAGCAGGTTCAACTCAAGACATTATTTTGTTAAACACAAGTTGGACTTGGAGGGAGAGAGAGAGAGAGAGAATGTGTGCCGTATCATATGTATGTCTTTGTAGATATTGTTTGGTTCTTTGTGTTTTGATTGACGCATTCAATGGTATTAAGCTTCTACCCAACGTTAAATGGAGAATTTTCCCCACAGAACATTTGAGCAACATCAAAGTCGCCAACTCACTGCCAACCCATCGAATCAGAATCAGAGTCTCTGTTTTTCTATTTTTTCTATTTTTGTCTGGATGCTTCCTAGTCGTTATTTGCGTTTTTTTTATTGAAGGTAATTTCAATTTAGTACTAGGTATCCCAATCCCTTAAATAACGACGTAGCACACACAAAATTCAAAATTTTTTTTTTCCTTAACTAGATTAAATATTAACACACGTGAGTTAGGCATGTTGATCAAGGTAAAAAACCTTAAAAATTAAGATACATAAAAAGTCCATAACGTGAAGGTTTCGCGTCTAAGCCCCGAGGATGTTCAGGTTCAACGAAGAGAGACAGACAACAAACCGGCTGTGAACAAGCTAAGCTAGGCCTAGGTTGATAGGAGTTTTCTGTTGTCCATCATCTCTTGTTGAAGCTGAACGAAGGAGAACATTGTCAAAACTTTGTGTCCTGCTGTTGCATACACTAGTCTAGGGGTGGTAGAATTGCATATCTGTATATCATTTTAAGCAAAAGAACAGCTATGAAATAACAATACAAGAAACAAACGAGGCAGAATGTTTGTTGGACTATGTGGTCATCTGCCAGAACCTTTTCCTAGCTACAACTACAACATACATGCATATGATGTTGGAATATTCAGTAGCAGTGAGCAATCAACAAAGTACGAGCATTCCACCACCTGAACCATTTTGCCAGTAGTATTACCAATCCCATTTTGATCAGAGAAAAAAATTTGATGTCATTGAATGGTCAACTTTCTTCAGCTAAACTCAACTAGAGCGGGGAGGTGCTTTGCCGAAAACAAGCACAGGTTCGTTGCTTGCAGCTTTCTTTGCAGCAATTTCTTCCAAACGTTTCCATGTGGCATCGCGTCGTGCTTTAACCTCTTCCTCCTTTGACTCGTCTTCCTCAAACTGGAGTAAGCATTCCTTGTACAGCTCTGGATCAAGATCTTGGAAGATTTTGTGGACATTTAAGGTCAAGCTATGGACAGCCTGATTCCAATGGTTTCTAGCATTTTTCTCCAATGCAGGGAAGATAATGGGCAGTATAACTTTACGATTCTGTCTGATTAAGTTCTCAATGTGATCGTTGTTCCATAAAAATAAAGCTCTCTCTGCCACCTGGCACAACAAGAATTGATTGCATTAGATTCAAGAATCAAAAGCTGCAAAGGGAGGAAGCTGTTTTCTTAAAGAGAAAACATGACCACTAAAACATAAATAATCAACTGGCATGGAACTCTACTTATTTCTCAAAACAAAAATGTGAATGTTTCGGTCTGAAGGGCTCCCAATACAAATGAATAGGCTTAACTTCATACAGACTAGTGTCAAACTTCAATACAATTGGCTGGTATAAAACCTCCCGAGAATATTTGGTCAAAATACATTTGACAGTTGAGATCCACTGCAAAGAGAATTCATATGCATAACCATTTCATAAGTTCACTTCAGTTCTATTTTGTATTGAACATTTGGTTATATGGAGTAATATAGTCTAGAAAAAAGAGATTGAGCACCTTATTGTTCATGGAACATTTTCACAATTCCTGTAGCATTTTTTTTTCCTGATAAGCTACAATTCGTTTAATACATAACTATTTCCTCAAGACGACGAACCAAAAAAATTGATGGGAATTTGAATTCCACATTGCTACTACATGGGATTAACAGTGACGCTACTTTTTAAGCGGGAACATTGTGATACTAATCTTGAAAGACTCGGGAAAAAAAGTAGAACCCAGTAGATATTTAAAATGTTCCCTAAACGTTTTAAAAAATATTCAATGTTACAAAAATGGAACATCCAACAAGCCCCCCAATTTTCCAAGACATTATCTTAAGATCCTCTCAACAGGCACACTCGTTGTCATAATTAAAATCCTAAAACCATTTGTGTAAAAACAGAGACTAATCAAGTACTGCAGGACGAACTTTGACCCTTGGGATCTATAAGATATTACAAAGACTGAGCTTTAAACTCTTATGATATTCTAATTTTCTTCCTAACTTTGTACAGACTTAATTTGCACCTCCCATGCATTAACAAACCATTGACTATAATGATTAAACTGCACTATCAGTCATGAAGTTGGCTGTGCACTGCATTTTAGTCATTATCTTATGTTATCTTATTTCAATCTTTGATCTACCCCAACGCGGTGGAGCATAAAAAAATGAGTCCTCATCTTCAACAACCAATTGCTGCTAGAACTAAGAAAGAACTCGATCATTCTCCTCCAAATTGTGTATTAAAATGACAATAAAGGAAAGGACTAACAAAAGAGAACAGAAAAATGCAAATAGAAGAGATTTCAGGGTCCTTTTTTCTTTTTCTGGCTGGTAGACAGGACCCAAGGTTCAGATGGCTTAATTGGAAATTTAGTAAAGCAACATTTAAGAAAGAAAAATATAGTTAGAGAAGCCCTCAACTAAAAACAACATAGATGGAAAGACAAGTATAAATGGATCACCCACAAAATGGGAACCTAAGCTATAACTACAGAACAATTTAGATTAATGAGATTTTTAAACTTACTAACCAAAGATGGAAAGAGAAAAGAATATTAACACAAGTGTGCTTAGTTTGTATCACAGTCAACATGGACAAGAAAAATAATGAAATAACATTATAATGAAATAACAGCAGAACTTGAAATCATTCATGTTGTAGAACAAAAGCAAGTTATAAAGAAAGAACCCGCTACCTGAAAGTGAGAACTGTTTAAACAATGAGCAATCTGGCGAAACAAGGGAACCATGCAGCGCTGGAATTCAGATGGCTGAGTTGCTTCTAAAACTTCCTCTAACTCACTTAGGAACAATACTTCCTTTGAACTATTAGTGATCGGCCAGTACTTCAGTAAACCCCTTATGACAGTATCAGCAAGTTTGCAATCTTTCTCTACAAATTGTATAATGGAGTAAGATAATTGTTGATGGTACATAGCTAGGCATTTTGGCTTATGCAGGGGGATTAGAGCTCGAACAAGGAACAATTTATGCTCTTCTTTCAGTGGTAGAGCAAACCCATTTATAATACTGCCCAAAATTTCCAGGAGTTCAGAAATCCCATTATGCTTCTCAGTCTCAAAGATGAAACGATAAAAGATGTTGTTAATAGCCTTCCTGATGAATGGGCGATGCACCATAAATTTTCCATAAACTCGGTGCAGAATTGTTTTCAAATACTCCCTTTCTCTAGGATCTTCGGAGTCAAAAAGATCAAGCAACTTGAGAATGAACGAGTGATCAACATATCTTTTAGCTAATTTTGCATCGGTCTCAGGTGATGCGACAAACCTTAACAAAAACTCATACACTAATTGCAAGTGAGGCCATGCAGGATCCATTGAAGGTTCATCCTCTTCCAAATCAAAGCCTTCTACAAGTTTATTCTCACGTGGCTGCGGGGTGAACGACCTAAACAAATTTGTAGATACCATTTTTGCAATTTCTTGCATAACAGTTTCTGTAAATTTACCATTTGCTGAAGTCACATAATCCACCAGCTCTAACAGTGTCTGTCGCTTGATCTCCTTTTCTTTCAGATGCTTTGTTGGGTCAGTGAAGTCAAATACAACACAGCACAAGTTCAGCTTTTTAATGAATAAGCTCTGCTTCTCAGAATTGGGAACATCTCTAAATCCAGGCAATGCTTCATAAGAAGAAGAGAGCACAAAGCCATTCGGCTTCAAATTTGCACCCCTCACATTCTTGTTGCCATAACTTTTCCCCACATCTGAAACAGGATTTCCGGCTGGGAAAGATGTAACCAAATTGCCAGACTTACTGATCCCGAAATCACTGCTTCTTGAACTGGTGGGAGGATTCGAATACATTGTATGGCTTCCATCACGACTTTCGGAATTCTTAGAAGACTTCCGGGGAAGCTTACTTAGTATCTGTTTGAACATAATTCATACAAACAAACAAAATGCCGCCCCTAAAAGCACAACACCAGTACCTTAGGTTCCGAAACAATTCGCATAAACACTCTTGGGTCTAATGAGTCACAGAGCAAAACCCGATTTCAAGAGCAACAGTTGGCGAATATAATTATAATCTGAGACCATACAGAAGTTTGTTTTACGCCTGTTTCTCTGAAAACAAAGCAACAAAGGGGGCCATATACCCCCCTCTCATCCGAAAACTCCAACTAACTTATCTAACACCACAGATCAGACCAAGCTCTAAGTTACCCAATCTCAACCACCGAAAAGATAACCCTCCCTTCAGCTTTGTGCCCTTGTTAGGAAAAAGAAAAACACCCCACAAATCTCCTCGCTTTTCACCCACAAAAGATTGAACTTTTTGCTCAAAAATTGAAAACCCAGATGCCTAAAGTCACTCTAAACTAAAAAATCAGCAGCAGCTTTCTGAATTTAATCCACGAATTCTAACTCCCTTCTCTGTTCTTTCAAATCAAAAGAGGAAATGAAAAAAAGAGAGAGGAAAATTAGAGGTATATTCACCACATTATTCTCCTTCCCAATGTTCAAAAACTATATTGATAAACTAAATACAATGAAGTGCTCGTGAAACATTTTTAAATTCACAAAAAAGCAAAAGCACATGCAACAAAGCAGAGGAGATGATCAAGATGAGCAAAGGGAAACCCAGATGGGAACAATGAAGAAAAGGGTTCGATAATACTTACGAGTTACGAAGGAAAGACTCAGCCTTTGTTATCCTTTATTCTCGTTGTAGTTTGTTGACTCAGAAATTATTTTTGTTGTTTATTATTTTCTGCTCGTGATTTTTTCAGTTATTCTTTTGCCTTGGAAAATTTCGGTCAATTTCTCTCTCTCTCTTCTTTGGTTTTCTACTCCCATCTGGGCTCTTTGGAAAAGTCAAGTCAAAACCGAAACAACCACGGGAAGGAACCCAATACCCACGACGAGGACCAACCCGCACCTTTAATACGTCAATCTCCAAACCGACACCGATTCTATGCTACATCTGGTCTTTCCTTCAAACTCTTTCCCATTCGGGTTGGGAAAAGAGAAAAATTTCTTGTTTGGGTGGGCCTTGTGAGGTATGACTTGTATATTCGGCCAGAGAAATCGATATATTTCTCGAAATGAATTTTGAATTAAACCTAAGTTCGTGGTAATTATTTAATTTAGTGACATTCAGTTTCTATTTTAACAATCAGTTTAGTAGTATTTCATTTTGATCGAAAAACACTCAAATTCGAATGTTCGAATGTTCCCAAATCTAAATATCATGAATAACCGGTGTTGATTAATCAAAAAGCGAAACACGAAATGATTAATTTAACTATTAGTTCAATCCTATTTCACAATGTTGGAAGAAAACTCATATTCGAATCTCCCCCAAGTCCTAAATTAAAAATAAACAGAAAGCCCTTCTATTGTTTTGCCTTTATCAGGTGGCCACTTTATCTATGTTTATTTATGTTAACACGAAAACAGAGGTTTATACATGCAATTTTTAAGCAAATAACCCATTAATGTAGTAATTCGGAGAAATTACTCTCTAAAAAGGCCCTCAATTCGATTTGATTCCTATTCCTAACATCTAATGTAGTGTGTGAGTTTAGTATGTTAAAAAAGATGTCGACCTCAAGTAGCAGAAGAATACTGGTAAGATAATAAAGTACCAAAAAATTATTGCCATATGATTTCATAACGCGACGAGGCTGCGACCAGGGTAGGTTTCCTTATGTGAAGGGAGAAAAAAATAGCAGCCGAGAAATATTCAATCTTCAAGTCATCGTGGAACACTAAGTCAAACGTCAAAGCACAAGATATTCTAGATTGGTCAGAAATTGCTTGCAAGTTTTTATCAAACTGTACTGGATTTTTTTTTTCTTTTCCTTTTTGTTTGGATTGTAGGGGGAAATAACGTACATTAGAAAACTTATTTTTCTTTTATATTTCCATTCATATTCTTCCTTCCAAAAATACTATATATAAAACGATATGGTCCATCTTTAATGTTTTTTATAATGCAAAGTAAAATCACTGAAGCTTATGTCAAAAATGTAACGCGAACACCTTAAACATGCAAATAATTTATTACGTATGAATATGAAGGGGTCGTCTCTTAAACAAGAAGATTAAAAGAAGAGAGAGAGAGAGAAGAATAATTACAACGAAACTTGCTAGTTTCTCCAGAGCTACCAAAATTGCAAAGTCCTTAACGAACCTGCACTGCAAGTCTAGCCCTAATCTCAATATATAAAAACTCCGTGCTGCTATAAAAGTTGCGAATACATAAACACAAGAGGTGTCACCATTTTGAACATGAAACCTTGTCTGCTGATTAAGCGTGAGAAATTGATGACATTACCGGCAAACAAAATCGCAAGACGCTGAGGAGTGCTATTATCGGAGAATGGGGTTGTAACTACAGGAAGTTCTGTCTGCATCACAATCTGTATTGGGATTTGCTGTCAATAAACGCTTGAGTTGATGGTTCTCTCCCAAGAAAGCTAGTTAAAACTTCAATTGGTTCCTTTGCTCCTCCTGGGGCCAAAACCTACAAAGAGAACACTTCAATATAAATAAATAGAGAAATGAACAAAATTTGACGTGAGTAGACTGTTGCAAAACATTTCTGACGGAGACAAAAAAAGTATGCCATTGTCCCATATGAATTATGAAGAGCATGGGAAGTAAAACCTAAATCGACACACCTTAAGACTACACGTCGAAATGCATGGATACTATTCGTAAGAGAGGAAATCAAAAAAGTTTTGGAAACATTATGGCAACACTTCTTTCTATTGAGCAAATTCTTTACCTTGTTCCTGAACTGCATGCCAACATATTGGTTCAAATAACTGTCATGAAACTTTGAGGCAAATATATCAGCCGCAAAAACCTGCATGTAAAATTCAAGGCATCAGCACTAATTGTCACAGAATCACAGATTATTAGAATGATATCCCGCAAACATAATCATTGAGCAACTATTGCATATAACAACGATTGTCATTGCAAACTTGGGAAACTAAGTAACAGGGATGTGTTGTTTGACTTTTTCCGATAAGGGATGGGTGACAAACCTCACTCCAAATACGACTGTAACAAGCAGCTTCATGACCAATGGCGCTACATGGAAAACGTGAAGCAGGATTGACATCCTCTAACATTGGCAAACCTAACAAGATCTGAGGAAACAGAGTTAATAATACCCCAAAATGCAACTTCATAAGGGAATGAATTACTGGAAACAACCACATACCCTTGGATGAAGATGCTTGAATAACTCAACAATGTCAACATTTTCAGCAGAATGTATAATTTGATCAAAAAGACCTGACAAAATAGATGTTTTTCAGTTCTGTACATGATAAGTCGAAATGTCTGCTTTACCAACATCTAAATGATAATTTGACATTCCAGCATTGTACATTTCCCAGAAAGAACAGCAGTCTCACGTAATATACCTTGGCATCAATTTTAACATACAAATAGTGTCTACAATTATTAGGCAATAGCCTTATCCATTGATCACCAGTCCAGTTTCAAAACAATGGCTATTAATATAACAATGAGAAACTTAGGGCCCGTTTGATAGCCATTTCAATTTCAGTTTTTGGTTTTCATTTTTTGTGCTAGAGTATAGAGGAAAAAGAGGCAGAATGGAAGTGAGAATGAGAGTGGAGATGGGATTGAGAGTGAACATGCGAGTGGAGGATGGGAGGGATGAGTAACAAAAGTGAAAACAAAAATTCAAAACTGAAATCTATTTGAAATTGTTTTCACTTTTAAGTTTTTGTTTTCACTTTTGTGACTCCTTCTCATCCTCCCCTCTCTTTCTCAATCTCATCTAGACTCACATTCTCACTCTCATTTTCCTCTAAACTCTAGCACAAAAATGAAAAATGAAAACTAAAATTGAAATGGTTATCAAACGGGCCCTTAGGAAGCAGAGCTTTTAAAAATTAAAAGTATAACTAAGAATCAGTTGTCTACAGTGATTTCTTTTTAAAATCAACTCCAAGAAATCCAAATCAACACAAATCAAAAAGCAAAAGTTCTAACAACAAATATTTTCCAGGGGAAAAAACGTCTGCAAATCCTATGAAACAAAGACAGCCTTAAAGATGATTCTTCAAAGAATCAATGAAGTGTAGAAATAGTAAGAGGACTTACTATAAAGAATTTCTTGCCTCATCTTGAGTGCAGAGAAGGAACACCGCCATCTTTTAATGGCTTTGCACATTTCATCTTTGATAGGTTTTGTTATATCCTGCATGTAAATTCAATAGTAATTAGCAATTTAACTCATCTTATATCTCTTAAAAACAACTATTTTTTTTCAGAGTATTTAAATTAGACATGACATCAACAATAACTGCCCATAATAAGGATAAAACCAAAAGTAAACATGTTAAAGAAAATATGAGAGGTTTCACTTGGGGAGGAGAGAGAAAGAAAAGAGCACACTGATTTTGGGAGCATTTATTACTTAAATTTAAATAATAATAATAATAAAGCGTGTGTCACCTGATGGAAGCCAGATATCAACTTCAAAGTGAAGCTTTCGTAACACCTGAAATTGTACACAGTTAAGAAGCATTAATTTAGGCCATGTGTCCTCATAAAAGGGAACACTGTGATCCATAATCCATTAATTACCAGTTCTCTAGCACCAGAGCAGGAACCTCCACAAAATCTTGATCAAAACCCAGCCCAGAAAATCTGGCAAATGATGCACGATTGCATATATGTTGGACCTAAAGGTTCATATTTCACAAAAGAACCTGTTAGTTATGGGAAACATATCACACTAGAAAACTTTATTAACTGCCAAAATTATATAACATACCAAGAAGAATAATATTCCAGACTAAATCTGTTTCTCCGATCAATTAGCTAACAGGAGTTCATCCCAATTATCTAAACATCACCTCAATAGTCGTTATTGGAAACTTAAAGGATATCCATTCATTAAACCAACATAAAAATAAAAGTAAAAATAAGGGAAGGTTCAAGTATGGCATCATTGAGACCACATTCAATTAACTTATTCAAAAAATCTTGGAGGCCCTTAGCTTATTCATCTTCTGATTTGGCTAATGGGTCTTCTCAAATATGCAGGTTGCATGTTAGTGGCTGTCATTATTTCATGCATCTTTCACAGGGCAAGTGGAGGCATATGCAGTTTTTTATATTCTTGCTGCTAGCCAATTAAAGGACACCACCCAAGCTTAAAGTTAGGACTGATCCAATGTGGACTTTACCACCAGGCATTTCCCATAAGGGCAAAGCCATCGTTCTCAAAGTTCCCATTTCACTACAATCTACTCATGGAGAACATTGTGGAAGGTACTGCCAAAGACCTTAATCTCTAGATCTCAGTAATGCAGTTCTTACCATTCAGGCGTAGCCATCTTTCCTATGACATCCACCCTAAAAGTATGCAGTTACTGCCCTATTTAAAGTCTTTTAAAGCCTGGCAAAGACTAATTTTCTGTTTTCAGTTAGTAAAGATGGGACTAATAAAGGATGAAGGTGAGGTAACTAAGGTGCAGCATTTTGAATTGCAATGATTTATTTATATTACCATGTGTATTATTCCATAAACAAAATAACATACAGAAAAAGATATTGGAAGTTTTGATAATTACTGAAAATGTGAACGATGAAATACAACATACCACATGGCCAAACTCATGGAAAAGATCCACAACTTCAGAGAATCTCAGTAATGCAGGATGACCACTAACATCCTTTTGTAGTTGAGCTATCATTAACACCACGGGGATCTAATTACAAAAAATGAAATGGTAAGTCAATAACACAAGATCAATGGCTTATGCAAATAACAATCCATCCACACATGATTCCCTATGTCAATATGATAATTAAATATCTGAACTTAAAATAACCAGAGCTACTTTCATTTGAGCGCAAAAGGAATAAATGCAAAGGATCACATAAAAATGAGATCAAAATTGGAACTTTACACTCAAAGAGGTTTCTATTATTACCTCAAAGAGAGTAGGTCACTCAACTCAACATCACCGAAAGCAATTATATGTATCTTATACTACAGTTATTAAACATTAATTTCCATCTGACAGCAAACCTTATATTACACAAATAATATTTAAGTCACAAATTGAAAACACAACCTGACGCGATCCATTGGATGATAATGCACCATTTTGAAGAGCCACCACACAGGTATTATTATATTTTCCTTCCCTGTTAACAGAAAACATAAACCCATTTGTTCGTGACTCAAAGAAAATAACATAAAGGAAGAACTAAATCTTTAAAAGAAGTCATTCTTCAACCTTATGTACATATCAAGGTAGAAATGACCCAAAAGTTCACCAGAACTTAAGTCAAAAACTGAGTATACGCAAACATCAGAATGCCAAACCTCAGCATCTGCGATTTCCTCAAATCTTAAACCTGCAGAAAATAAAAATAGCAGTTCAACTATCACTATATAATTCAAAATGTGAAAAGGTGTATGGGAAATATTAAAGTGTCATGAATAATTACCAAAAAGGTCTTGCACTATCTTGAAGACCCCGGATAGAACCAAATTTACTGGAAAGTATTGCTTAAGAGCTCCAAAGTCCACATTAAACTGCTGTGCTTCAGCCTTCTTTACATAGTATAGCAGATCCTCAATTCCAAACGGATGGTCTCCTTCCTCTTTTCTCTGGTACCACATTAGACAAAAAACAATCAGCCACGAAATAAACCAAATCATTGGGAAAAGAATGAAATAAACCAAAGTATTGGGAATACAAAAGGTATTCTAACCTTCAAATCCTTCAACATGGAAAGCTCCATGTTAGCCGAGTCAGTCAAGCTATTTGAGATGTCCTCTAAGAACTCAAAAACCTAAATAGTCACCGTCACAAGTATGAGCTACAAGAAACAATTGTGTGCAAATGGACCTAAATGGTAAGTTGGTCCCCGTGCAATAAACAAAATTATCCCAAATATGCCTACTAAGCTGCTTGACATAATTTATTTTAACTGGGAAAAAGAGCAGAAAGTATGATACAATTTTAAAGCAGGGTCATATCAGACAGATTAAGGATCAAAACAACCAATTAGCCTCATGAAGATCGACTTGAATTTCCCTAATAAGTCAATATCCTTCGTCACTGTCAGTAAGTAGGGCCTGAGGCCCCTTGCAATTCTAAAGAGCATGCAGCAACAAAAGAATGGACCTCATAAATCTTTTCAGATGAAAATAAAAGAAAGCACGATACATCTTTCTTAGAATATAATTTTCTCTAGGCTTATGAGCTTGGTGGAGAAGAGGCAAATGGCAAAAATAATAATTTATCTTGAGGGCCACCAGAAATAACCTCTTAAACAGTTCATCTCTTATCAATCAGGCCAAAAAAGAAGACAGCACCTCTCATTGTTTCCATTGTTATTACACTAACTCTAATTGATTATTAAGGAGTTAAAATATCCCCAGTTGACCAACCTATCAGGTCATGAAATTCAGAGCAAAACAGTTGAATATCATAAGAAAAATGCAACGCCATACAAACCTTTGATGGTGTTTTTGCCATTCTAAGATCAACTGCACAGTCAGCATAACTTGAATAGCCAAGTAACCGAGCAAATTTATGGCGCAGTTGGACCTAAACCAACAAAATATCAGAGTCAACTGACTTGTATATACTTCATCATAATTCATAACATAACACTAGTGAGGTATATTGGGAGACAAAGAAAAACAATTATAAATAGAATATTAACCACAAAAGACTTTTTTAAGGAGCAAATAAGAACATTATAGCTTTTAGTTTTTATAATTGAAAAAAAAAACCATGTCACCTATTTAAAAATTACAAATACTTCGGAAGATATGAATATTTGGGGGGGGTGGTTGTGTGGGTGGTGTTGGGGCTAAAGAGAATTATCTGTTGACCAAAAGAACTGAATTTCTAAAAAGACTTTTAAAAATAGACAATTTGGAGTTAAATTAATGGATAACTGTTAAATTAAGTTTTTCATTAGATCTAATAGGAGGTACAATAACCAGGGGAAGAAAATAAAAATGATTTACCAAATCTTCTAAGATTGAAAGATTGACTTCTCCACACCTCTTTCCATATGCCACTGCTACCATCCTCCTTGTTGTTCCAACCTTCAAAAATGCTCCAAATGAATTTTTCAACGACATTAGTAGTGATTCTGAAGTTATCGAATAACACAACAAACTAAATGTCAATCTTGACAAAAATGTCACTGGTGTTTGGGGTGAAAATTTCAGTAATAATGCATTGCCTTCAATATGAACTCAGCAGATCATACCTCACAAAGTTCCAGTACCGCTCCCACATGATGACTTTTCAGGGTCACCTTGAATTTACCATCTGTAACTTTGTCTAAGCTCTGCACATGAATAAATTTATTTTATAAGTGCCACATTTTTGTATAATGTTCAGTGATTTATTTAGAGACAATGTACCTCAATTATAACGAGCTTATTCACATTTTACTTACAAAGATTTGCCCGTGTGTATTTGAATAAATTTATAAACGTAGTTACACAGTTACCAGAAACTATATAAATCCAAAAGAAATATGTTGAAAGTTTAACCATAACTGCAGCCCAAGTAAACTAGCATAAAGTAGCATTCCAGGAAGGTTAGTTTGAAAATAAATGAGTGAAGAATATTACACCTTGAGAAACTCTGGCGGTAACCCAGCCAACTCGGTCTCGGCGAAGAGAAGGAAAGTACTATCCTCAGTTAGATTTTGGATATATTGCAAGCTTAGCTTATCGATTTGGATTCTCACACGCTGCATTTCCTCTCTCTTAGTTAAGGTAAGATTCAAACCATTGCGTTCAAAGTCTCTCATCTGTCACTGATCAGGAAAGAATCAACATCTAGCATTTACCAAAAAGAGAACCTAGAGTGACATTATCAAGACAACAGCGATATATACCCACCCATCCACCCCCTACCCCTTCTCAAAGAAAATAGTAATTAAAATAAAATCTACAAATTTTCAAGTAAATATAAGAGAGTGAGAAAGAGAAAGACCCATAGGAATACTGCAAAAGCATTCTTACTCCCTACCAAGGCCTGAGTATAGTTCTTTGCTTCAGCATTCACCCACTCCCCTCTAGCAGCAAAAGCTTTGACGACACGGTATACATCTTCACGCTTGCTGTTCAGTTTTAGTAAATAAAGATGTGTTATTTATTTCCATAATTCTTTAAAGATCTTCAAAATAGATTTCTAGTTCAGTTCAATCTCATTGCAGATGATATGCATGTTAAAGCCAACAATACTCTATACAAAGTTCAAGTTACTTGAGAATTAGAGATCATCACCCAAAAATTAATCGTACCTGCAAGCCAGAAGATGGGTATCTATTCTCCGCTCTGCTTCAGCGCTTGCTTTGTGGACATCGTCAGAAGTGGTTACCATCTTTGGAAACACACAAGACTGGACAAGTGGAAATTGTTGCGCTTCTAATTCCGCTAGAGGTGAAATAACATTCATATATGTAACCTGTAAAATGTAACCGTTAATAAAATTAGCTCAAATAATAATTAAAAAAAATTAAATGATAGTTTTCCAACACAAATATACATTCTTAATATGCTAATTCACTAAAAGCATTAATTTTACGAACTGTACTATTCTCTAAATTGATTTTGAGAAATTAAAAACTTAAAGAACATTACAAGCCAAATTAGTCTTAAAAATTCAAATGCAAAAGCTACTGTGTGAATTGCTTACAACCTTGTCGAGTGGAATTGAAGCAACCGCATCGTGCACCTCTTTCGACTTGGTAATGATTCGGTCCGCCAATTTTAAAATCTCGGATGCCGATAGATTAACTCGAACCTTAGAGCCCTGAAGATCTGCAACTTACATAAACACAGAGAAAGTGATGACAAAAATCGAAAGCAGAATTAACAACTACAGTAAGCGAATAAGACTGTTTGTTTGTCTTATAAGTGAAAAGAAAATCAAATAAGTAATGAACAAACCTTTGTTCTTCCTGTTCTTCCTGTGGGAGTTGAAGGCGTTGATTCCGAGGTTAACAGCGAGAACGAGCAGAGCAGCGGCTCCGCTGACGGCTAGCAGGCTACGTTCCCGCTTCTGTTTGGACATTTTTTCACTGTTTCCTTGACTTTCCGTCATTCTCTTTGCTCAAGTTTGTTTCTTTTCTCTCTCACCAACCGGCAATTGCGAGGGAGGGAAATTTGGGAATTTATCATAGGCGGAAAAGAGAGGCAATTGACCACTTTTTTTATGAGCAGGAAGCGTACGATAAATTGCATTTATTGAATTCAAAATTTTAAAATTTGTTGGAGGTCTATCCTTATCAATGGCGCTATCAGGTCCATCGTTATCTCGGCCCTTGATTGCTTCAATTTGGGGATTATTAAATTGAAGTGGGCTTGGGCCCTAAGGTATGTGTGGACCGGCATATACTTTTTCAAAACCCAATTTTTGTCCAAATTAAAATTTTTCAATCAACATTCTTAATTATATTTAACAATAAATTACTTTTTCAATAGGGTTAAATACTTTTTTGGTTATTGGGTATTACATGAAAATTCAATTTGGTTATTGATAAAAATTTTTTAACCAAATTGGTCACTATGTTTCCCAAAGTTTACAATTTATAAACATTCCGTTATCTTCCGTTAAGTGCATTTATTATTATTATTTTTTTAAAAACATCTTCAATCTTGTTCCTTTAACTCAACAAGTATGGTATATTGTGCTATTAGGGTTTAACAAATTGGGGGAAATAGTTGAATCGAAATTATAAGGAAAATAAATTAAAATGAAATCAACAATTTATGAATATATTTTGGTGCTCTATCTCCTTGATTACTTCTTCTTGCCATCCGAAGTCACAATGTTGTTCTTACTCAATCGATTTAGGCTCAATATAGCATCCAGTCTGTGACCTTATACCTCACAATTTCGATTTTGACATAAGATTTCTGACCAATTTGTTAAACCCTAATAGCACAATATGCCTTAACTCATTGAGTTAGAATAAGAAGACTAAACATGCTTCCTAAAAAAATAGAAATAAAAAACTGCACTTAATATAATTAACGGAAAATAAAGGAATGTCTATAAATTGTAAACTTTAAGAAGCACAGTGATCAATTTGGCTAAAAAAAATTTTGAGTGACCAAATTGATTTTTCGTGTAAAACCGAGTGACCAAAAAGGTTTCTATATCATTTTGTATACAAGGGATATTTGTGGGGTTTGTAGCTTAGGGTTCGGTTGTTGTCTTAATAACTTCATAGATAATATCAAGTTCAATGTATGTTTATTTAGTAAAAGTTAGGTTGAGATATTTATAACCAACGGAAAAGAAAAATGCGTGGACACTTTGACCTCTTAGGGGTCGTTTGGAACGGCGGACTGTCATGGACTGGACTAAATCCTGGGACTATCTTGGATTAGCTCGGATTGGACTAAGCTGGATTAAGTATTGACCTACGTTTGGTGCTGCGTCGGACTAAGAAGCTGGATTGTAAAAATAGTGAAGACCTATGTTTGGTACTGTGTGGGACTAAAAAATAATTATTTTATATTTAAAAATAATAATTGTTAAATAATTAAATGTAGTTTTTTTGTTATTAGAATTACCAAATTGACAATATACATTTCTTTTCCTCCAAACCAAATTCACATGTACATTTCATATGTGCAAAAGTTAGAAATTTTCATATATGCCAAAGTCATCTACATGACTCAGAAATTAGAGGTTTAGTTCGCTACACACAATTCTACCATTAATACATACAAATAAACATCCACAATTTCAAAATGAAACTAATAAACCCCACAACCATGAACCATATGGCTTTAATGCTAGCAAAATGTTATACAATTTGTGGTGTTTCCAAAATGAAGCCAATCTTATCAATGCATCATTTGTGGTGTTTCCAAAAAGATAGATGCATCAAACTTAGCTAGGCCATGTCCTCAAGCATTGTCACTAAGCAACTGCTCAACAAACACTTTCTTGATATCATCATCCAAAGACATGAATATAGAGATGTTTTGTGGCTTCTCCAAAATGAGCTTTAGTGCTGCAATTTGATCTAAAGGAGAAAATCCCATTCTCTTGAGTTCTTTGGCAATATCAGATCGATCTTCATTACCTTTTATTATAGCCTCAGTCACCATTTGCATCCTTTTCCCAGATGCCTCAAACAATTTCTCCAATACAGTCACAATCTTCTCTTCATCACTTGAACTTGTAGCTCTTTTCCTCTTATTTTGACTGTTCATAGATTGGCTTCCTTCTATGTTTAAAGACATAGGAGATGCATCTTCCTGGACACAATTATCACTAGCATTGACATCATTATTGCTTTGCTCTTCCATCATGTCAGCGGGGGCTTCAGCTCTTTGTCCATTAGCACGATCCTTTCCGAAGATATTAGAAAGTCTATCAAACAAAGGAAATGGCTTGCTCCTCCATTCGGCTGCTTCCTTGTGGTGCTATGATAAAACAAGGCACCACTTAGCTTATTTTCAATATGTTAAAAAAAAAATAATAACAAAAGCAAGTTTAAAATCTACACTCATCAAACCCACTTAACATCTTTATGTAAGAAAAATAGCAAAAATATGTAATCATGTACCTGCACATAAGTTTCCCATGCATCATTACTGTCAACCTCAACACACTTTTTTATATCATTCCAAGCAAATCCACTTGTGTTTATCATGTCATAGACTATGCTATATTGCTTTTTCCACTTCTTCAATTTGGATTCAATATGAGGGCATGCCTTTAGCCCCGAATCAGGACATTTAATATTCAAAGCCTTCTCCATTTGGACCATAGTACCAGATTTGAAACTACCAGTCTCACAGCGTTGGCCTGCAGCCACAAAATCATCTAGCACGGTCAAAAACGAATCTTCTTCAAACTTGGACCATGACCGCCTAGTTCCTTTCTTTCCTTGTTCAAAGTTTTGACTGTTACCTTCACTTTCCATCCCTAAGAATAATCAACACAAATAAAATAATACCACAATCAATAATTGAAATTTGCAAAGAAAACATAGCTTTGTTTCAAGGCATGACTCTTCTTTGGTACATCACATAACCTTAAAAACAAAATGAAAAATAAAATCAGCAAACAAATTGATAAATTTTCTTTAATACCACAATCAATACATTGTTAAGGCCGAATTATCATGCCTCAAATACAAATTACAATCACATAAAAAAGAAAACACTTTAAGAACTCAAACATAAATAACAAGAGTTGGCTAGTTATTCGCATTTCCTTGCCACTCATTATACATTTGGAACGCCAAGTCATTCCTCCAAGTAGTCCATTCATCCGATGCTCCAATGGTGCCAACCATATCACCTTCTATCACATTTTCCGTCTCTTCAATTTCATTTATTTCATGCTCTAGCGGATCTCTAGACATCTCCCTCCTAATGAGATTATGTAAAAGACAACAAGCCGTAATGATTCGACATTGTGTCTTTATTGGATAAAAAGATGGACTCCTTAGTATGCCCCATCTAGCTTTTAGCAACCCGAAACAACGTTCTATTACGTTTCTTGCTTTAGCATGCTTCATATTAAAATATTCTTGATGATTTACAGGTGTATTTCCTTCTCTCCATTCCGATAGATGATACCTTGTTCCTCTATATGGTGCAAGAAATCCCTCACCATTTGTGTACCCACCATCTACAAGGTAATAATAACCTAATAACCAAAAATTAAAAATAAAAGAAGTCAATTCCTATTATTGTGTGGTAATTGTATAAACTTACAATTATTTATAAAGTGGACACTAGCTAATGGCCTTACCGGTAGGAACTCTTAATCCATTAGGCCTAGTTATGGCATCTCGAAGGACTCTAGAATCGGATGCGGATCCCTCCCAACCCGGCAACACAAATATGAATTGCATATCACGTGAGCAAACAGCCAACACATTTGTTGCAATCTCTCCCTTTCTAGTCCGATATCTCGGTTTTTCGGTTTCAGCTACTCGCACTTTAATGTATGTTCCATCTAGTGCTCCCAAGCAATTCTATTAAAAAAAAAAAAAAAAAAAGGGTAAACTTTCATTAAGTTTATATGCTGCACAGATCATAGAAAAGAAAGCCAAAGTATAATAAACATACCTTAAACCATTTCCATCTATGATCTGTGCAGTTATCACCTACAGGTTCTGGTACTCTCAATAGACTACCTTGTAATCTTAAAATGCCTTGTAACACAGAATTGAAGTACCTACTAATAGTCTCTCCTGATCGAACAAATCTATTTCTAATAGTACGATTCTTAACATGATGAGCAAGCATATGCAAGAACATACATACTTGCTCCTCCACAGTTACCAAACCGTCATTCTTTAACCTTCCATCCGTGCGAAGCAAATCACATAATAAACCAAACGTCTTTAAATCCATTCTTAGTTCACTCACACATTCTCTATCATTGCCTAATATACTGTTCAAATAACGTAATCGATTCTCATGTCTAACAAACGAACGGTTATTGAGGGAACGTCTTTCTATAAGTCCTCGATTTCTTCTCATATTTTTTAGCATCATAAGCATAAGAATCGTGCAAGCACACATGGTCTCTAAATGCCACATCTCCAACAATAATATCAACAATATTCGTCTTTGATCCATATCTATTAATCAAAAAAGAAAAGAATTATTCCACTTAACCAATCCTACTGAAAGTAAAATAACCCCAAATTAAAAACAAAAAGTTTCATATATGCAAATAGAAACAGTGTAATTAATGCAAAGCCATAATTAATACCATTCACAAAGTATAGAAAATTCATCCCATAGACCAAAAATTATCAACCAATGTGTGCCTAGTACCACAACAAATATGAAGAAAAAAGTTCTAGAATTATTTCACTTTTTGCCAAAAGATGTTGCTGCTGATTCACACCATATTATTCATTGCATTTCCTTATTTGAGAGATCAAAACCAAGTTATATTCATGCTGCAAATTGCTCTGTCAAATGACAGATACACTTCAAATATTTGAATTTGATGCCCATGCAAGATACAAAGCCCAATAATAATTAAAGTGGAAAAAACGGGTCATATGTGTTGTTTTGTTAGATCTACCATGGCCTTGATAAACATTGCATGTGCTGCACTCACTGTTAAACCTTAAACATCATTGTCATGTCAACACCATCACCATGTTAATTGATTAAAGTATGTATAATTTGAGTCATTGACCTTCAAACTATCACATTGAATTTAAGACAGCAGCATATAACAGAAAAATTGAGAAAAGATGACTAGTCAAATTTGATCTCTACACTAGAAAGATCCTATTAATTATATAATGTATTGTAACTAGAAAATTCTAGACTTATATTACAACTAGTGGCTGGAAAACACTTTGGAAGTCGGTTACTATGCAATAACCGACTTCACTAGATATTTGCTATCTTTTGAGTCGGTTTAGCTACTCTATATAATAGCTATATGAGCCCAATTATGTATTCAAGTAAGAAAAAGCTGAAAAAATTGAGAAAAAATCACAAGTCAAATTTGAACTCAATCTACACTAAAACTCAAGGTAAGTCCGATATCTTTGTGGCACTCCATCCACAGCTTAAGGGAGTAGGCGGTGAATACTTTATGGACTGTAACATCGCCAAACCGAGCTCTCAGGCAAAAGATGCAGATTTGGCAACCAGACTCTGGGACTTTAGCTTGAGTTTGACAAATGCAAAGTAGTATGGTGTTCTAATATTTTCTGGGTCATGTAGTAGCTGGCTTTTTTCTGCACTGAAATCAAATTGCCAAACTGCAAACTGTAATCACATACTGGACACCATCGCATCCATTTTTTATTTTTTATTGCATCCATATTTTTTTTTAACATATATCGCATTGGCAAAACAGAGTCAAAAACTAAACACCACTCTAAGCTCAACATCTTCCAAGTATACACACATACACAAGAACGATAAACAACAAAAAGAGAAAAAAGGTGAATTGGGTTCTGTCTTTGTAATCAAAAAAAGTCCTACTAGGATTCAATTACCACCTATACATATATATAAGTTAATTCAGCCTTGATTTACTTGAGCTGTTTTGCCAGCCATTTTCTTGATCATTTCTTCCAAGTGATGATCAAACGGTCCACGATATATATACATGGAAGCAGAACATGGACAAGAAGCAATGATGAGCTCAGGCCAGCTGCCAGTGGGATTTAGGTTTATGCCAACAGATAAGGAGTTGGTCACTCACTATCTAATGAACAAGGTGTTTGATAGGCCTGTGCCAGCTGCTGAGGCAATTCAGGACATTGACGCAACCCAATTCTACAGCACCCATCCGAAGAATCTAGGTAATAATTTTCTACCTTGTTATATTATATTATATCGATATGTAATGAAAACCATAAAAACTGAAACAGCAAGTTCAATAAACTCAAGATTCATGCCAAAAGTCTACTTTACTTCTGAATTTCTAGGTTTTCTGAAATACCCAATTGCAAATTAATTGCCAATTAACATCATGTATATATATGCCCCTACAGATTCTACGAAAATTAGAGAAGAGAAGAAGAAAATAACAGAGAAAAGGAAGGAGAGATTCTCATAGCACAGTCAAAATTGTTGAGGAGATTTGCAAAAATCAAAGAGATGGAAGAAGGAATAAGAGAGGTATCCAAAGGGAAAGACCAGAAAAAACTTACCTGCGTCAAGATTCGAAGAAGATGAGTCGATGTTGAACGCAGGAGAGGTGGAGTGGAGTCGCAGAGAAGAAGTGAACTGGAGAGAGGCGTGTTCAATATAGCGAAGGCTTATTTTGCGAACTCATTTTGAGCTTCTCTGTATAAGGAGAACGAGTGAGGCGTTTTTTTTACTGTTGGGCTCTACTATCCCATTTACATTAGTCCTCTTGCTAACCAAACATGGGCTTCAGGTCTAATATAGCACAGTCCCATTTAGTGAGCCATACCAAACATGCCCTTAATGTAGTCTCCAATGACTATTAATTATAAATATGATTTCGTTTTCTGTTGTTGTTGAGGATGGGTGTAGATTTTTTGATTAGGTGAAACCACAAATATAAGAGTTGGTGGAGGTAAGTAGGTAAATATGTAGTAAAGTTATCAACAATTGTGATTGCCATGAATTGAAAGCTTAGTGAATGGTGGAAGACTTGTAGGTAAGGGAGTGGAAGAATCACATTTTCATAATTCACATAGTAGCTCAGCTCTAAACAACATAGTCATAGCTAGCACATGAGTTAGTCTACATACATTCATGTTAAGTATCTGAGTATATGTTACCTATTTAAGTTATAAGTTTTTTACACATATATGTTATGTTTATACAAATATGATGTGTGTCAACCATCTAATACATGATAAAGAGACAATTTATAATGAGTTGAGTTATTATATTGATGTCAAATTTTCATTTAGCACAAGTTTTTTGCTTAAATTTTAGATATTAACTTTCAAATTTTTGATATTGTAAAATGAGTAGCTATGTCAAAAAATTTAAAAGTAGAAAAAAGAATTTTATCAAAATCGAAGGTAATCGAAGCAATTTACAGACGACACCCTAAATAAATAAATCAACCAATCTATGGCGCAAAAATTGGTGAGATTGAAGAAAAATAATACTAATAGTAGAACTATTTCATTTATGTTATAAATATATGGGAATGTAGATGACCACCATAACACTCATTATCTCCATCTTTTCATGTTTGTAACTTATGCTCTTATTGTTGTAATTAGTAGATATAATTTGTGAGTTAAGTACCTATAGTTGTAAGCCTATACATAGGTGCTTATCAAAGATGAATGGAACAAGTTTAGAGACTAATTTCTATTGTCTTCCTCTACTCCTCATTTCTCTCTACAAATTCCCTTAGTTATAACACGTTATCAACACGAGCCTCTAACCACTTGATATTTTATTTTTCCATCCTAGAGAAATAGAAAAGTTTCCTCTTATATATCACAAATACAGAACTCTTGTTACCTAGGCTTTGACAAATGGAAAGAAGCACATCAACAACAAAAAAGCTGAACAACAAGTTCCAAACATATAATAATTATTTTATTTTTATTTTCGTTTAGATATCTAGTGCATGTGAAATTTGATATTTTACAAAGAAATTGGCTTTTTTTATTATAAACATCTATCTTGTCTATCTACTTACAAGATTTCAATTGTATTTTATTATTTGTCATAAGTCCAAGATTTTCATTAAGGAGCAAAGACCAATATCAACATGATATTTCACGTCACCAATCTTTGTGAGGTCAAGTGAGAGACTCAAGAATCTCAATTCTTATACAACTAATGGAGGACTAGAATTTTCTCAGTTCTTATTCAATCATGTAATGTCATCTCTAGTCATAGGGCTAAATGCAGTACATGGCTATAAATTTAGCCCTTCAAAATAGTAATTTTTTAAAGATGAATGTAGGGTTAAATTTTTCCATCTCCAGTCATGCAGGGCTATATTTTAGGGCCCTTCATATTTTATTATTTTGAGAAAAACTATGGCACAACACTCATACATTCCACAACTATGTATTGTTTAATTTAATTAAACTACTATTTAGAGACAATATTCCATATATAACACGTGTACATTGATAAGCATTTAACAAGATTTCTGATAAGATTTTGTGTCCACGTGACACTTTTATCCTCAAGGAATATTAATAACTTTTCGAATATGATTTTTGAGTGACACATGTCAGTCAAGGAGCAACTATCCAGATTTTTGATTTGATTTGTGGCAACGTGGCACCTCTTATCTTCATCTTCAAATGTCAATAAGTCGAAGATTCTAAAGAAGACAACGTGTTTCACAATAATATACATTTTTGGGTAAAAATGCAATTTCTGTAGTACCATAACATAAAATATTTATCATTTAATTGGGCCTGATTCCATGATATAGTTGTAACTGAACAGTATCAACACATCAATAAGCGCACAATTGAGGATACACAATGATCAAAATAAGACTTAGCTTTTAATTAACTTTTCATGACAAAACATACCAGTGGTTTAAGTGTTTCACAATAGAGTACAATAGAACACATGGAGAACATTTTAGAAGCAATATGCCCATTCATAAGCATACATCTGATTATAAAATCAAAGAACAAGATATGGAATAAAAATAAAATGAGAAAGAGAGATTGTAAAATGTTCTTTGCACCAAATAGATTGTAAAATGAGAAAGAGAGATGATTGTCGTCAAACCTTGCTACGACGGCCGAGATCTTTGGATCCACTACAATCCTCCCTTTCAGCTTCAACCCTAGAGATTTCTTTGTCTTTGTACCTCTCAACCTTGAAAGCCCTTGGTATCCATAAGCAAGGTGGTTCTATTTACCACACAAAAGAAACCCATTATCAGACTTAAACAAAAATTCACATTACCAACAAACAAAACCCAGCTATCCATAAAAATTGGAGAAATCAAAAGAAAAAAGGAATAGAAAAAGCAAACTGGTATTTGATTTGGAAATCCCCAATTTCTAGGGTTTGAACTGATGAGAGAAAGGAGGAGAGAGGTAGAGAGAGAGAGAGAGAGAGAGAGAGAGAGAGAGAGAGATGAAGAGAGAGATGGAGAGAGAGGGAGCAAGCGAGCTTCAAGCTTCTCCCATGGAAGCTTGAAGTTTGAGCGAGAAACCAGTAGCACAGAGCGAACCAGCAGCGAACAACGTAAGAAAAAAAAATTCAAGAAAAAAGCATTTGTTTTGTTTTTAATAATATGGGTTTTTTAAAGTTTGTTTTGGGATTGGGTTTTTAAAAATGGGCCTACCAAATGAGTTTTTGGGCCTTTGAATTTAAAATATGTTTTTTAGTTTATAAAATTGGACTCAAATCAAATACCAAACAGGCCTTAAGGAGCCTGAAGCTCAATGTATGTACTCAATTTTATATGACATGAAAATGATATAATTGCTTGAGTGAGTACTTTGATTGAGTTATGAATTTGAATTCAATTTCAATATCATTGCAACGTGTTCAATTTTTAAAGAAGTTATCAGAATTTTTAGGTCTCTTGAAGAGCCTATGACATGTTAGTATAATATACAAAAGTTTAAATGAATAGCTTATTACATCGTACAATTTTTATACTCTTGTCCTCGTAACAGTAAATTATGAATATGCTTATATTATTATTTTGATGATATTATAGAATACGATGTTATTTTGAAAATTGTTAATGTGAAAAGATTTTTGAAAATAGTCTAGATATTTTTGGTATTACTTTAACCTCAACAGAGATTCAAAGCAAAGACACACTAATGATGATATTGAAGAAATTTTATACAAGCATTACCAAAACTTGCTCTGCATGAGGAAAATGAGATATAAATATCATTTGTGTTGTATCTTCAAATAATTCACGTTTGTGGTCATCATGGGAGTAATTCATCACGGGGAGCATTTAACAATTTTCTACTTATATGACATATGCGTGTTGTACTTTTTTTCCTATGACTAGGTTTTCGTCCCACTGAGTTTTTCCTAACAGGGTTTTAACGAGGCAATATAAGCGCGTCCAACACCATATCAAGAATGTTGCACTCTTTTTCTCTTCGCTTAGGTTTTGTCTCACTAGGTTTTCTGAGCAAGATTTTTAATGAAACAACTATGTCATTGTATGGTAGACATATAAGGGGGAGTATTATAAATATATGGGAATGTGGATGACCACCATAACACCCATTATCTTCACCTTTTCATGTTTGTAACTTATACTCTTATTATTGTAATTAGTAGTTATAATTTGTGGGTTAAATACCTACAGTTGTAAGCCTATAAATAGGTGCTTATCAAAGATGGATAGAACAAGTTTAGAGACTAACTAACAAAAAAGCCCGCGCGATGCTACGGATTTTGAAATTACGTAGACAAAATAAGATTGTTTATATATACAATGAGATTTAACTTGTAGCATTATGCTTAACTAAGGTAGTATAAGTGGCAAAAAAGAAAGTAATAATATATTTTACAGGCTGCTTGTTATTTATATACATTGAAATGTTAATAGTGAGAAGCAGCTATCAAAATAGCAAAATTTGGATAGTTTTGAGTAGCATGTTGTTTAATTGGGTGGGTTTTGTTTGGCAATTTCTTCATGACTTTTCTTTTCTTTAATGGAGATCTTGACCCTATTATAAAAAAAAAGGGAAAATGGCAAGTGTTAATGTTGATGAATGGGGAAAATTGAGTTAGGACAATAATCATAAACATCTAATTATGTATAAACTGGAATAATATAATTTTAACAATTTAATAAGAAAGTTATAAATGGTTTTCCAATCGAAAAAACACAAAGTAACGAAATTCAATAAGAACGCAATGTTTTTCTTTTCTTTTAAGATTTGAATAATTCAATATTATGTATGTAATATGTATTTTAATGAGATGAATAATCTAAAAGAGAGAATACAAACTTTAATGTTGGAGTAAGAGAACTAATGAGCAAGTTGTAGATGGTTTTCCAATTGAAGTAACATAGTGTAAACATATTTTAAATTCTGTGTTCATCTAAAGGAAAAGTTGAAAAGAGGTAAAATAATTATGGTTGGATGTATTGAAGAAAAATTGAAGAAAGGGATGTAAATATAATGTTTAAGCTTTTAATTCTTTTATGTGTTAGGTACATATGACTAAAATATCTTTTGCCCTTATTTAAAGTTAAAATTACTTAAGGGTTTCATATTTATGCTAAAAACGGGCAGAGCCTCCCCTGAAAAACGGACATTTTCTAAAAAAATTCACCTATAAATATAACAATTTAATAGTATTCTCAAACGTTTAGCATGCAAAAATTTCATTTATACATAATTCAATAGTGGTTTAAATGGTTTTTAGACCTATATGATAAGTAGAGATAATCTTATAATACCTTAATTCAAAGGAACACAATATTAAAACAAAGCATCAATCAAAATATCACAAAAATGATGATTTTGTCAAATTCAACACAATTTGTTACTGTTAAGGCCCAAAAAATCTACGGTTGGACCCAAATAAATTCTCAGCCCAGCGCAATGCCTTATTAAGAAAAGACCCAATTTGGAGCATGTAAAAGTTCGTTATTCGCGTTTGCATGAGTCATGATCCACGTGCCATGCCAAATAAATATGCAATTCGTCATGTTAAAAATTGAAATGAGCCTATAAAAGGCACTGGCTCTACAAGCGCATGCTAAATTGAACGTCATGTCCCTCTTCAGGGACGATAAAATTAAAGCATGCCAAGCAGGAAATCATTATTTCACACCTAATCACGCTGCAAGCCTAAGTGGGCCCAAGCCACTCAAATGCCCGGGGCTTGCTTGAGTGGGTTGTGGTATGAATGGTAATAAGTTAACATGAGGCCTATTGATGGGCCGAGAAATGGAAGTCCCGGGGTTGCTTGGGAGCCTAGGAACTCAAGCCCATGTCCTAGGCCCAAACATATGGGTGAGCACAAAAGAGAAAGTAGCCCAACCAAAATAGCCCATCACTCCAACCAAAATAGCCAATCACTTCAACCAAACTACTCCCAATACTTGATGAAGTTAGCCCATTTGTTTGATAAATTAACTTGTTGTCTTAGGAAGCCCATACAATTAGAACAAGAAGCTGCAAAAGCCCTAGTACTTGGCTGGAGAACAAAAGCCACGAAGGGAGCCTGGAGGTCCATGTGCGTAGAGCTGCTGGGAGGCTCCAGCACATAGAAGGGAACAAGTTTCAACCAAAAACATCCAAAAATCAAAGGATACTTGAGCAAAACACCCTTCAAACTAGTGTACATACCCATTTCTTTCCCCTATCATATTTAGCCATAGAAGATGGGAGAAAAGAAGGAAGAAAGATGGCTGAAAATGGGAGTTCTCCACTGAGGTAGCTGCGGGAAGGGCATTGAGCTCCAAAAAATCCCTGATTTTGTGAGATTGGGCAGAGAGAATTTCACCAAATAGGATAAGTCAAAGGAAGGAAAAAGCTTGGCCAAATTGGATGGAAATCATTAGGGTTTCTTGGAAAAAAGTAGCTTTCAGCACCTATAAAAAGAGGTATTTCCTACCCATCATCTCAACACACACATTCAGAGAGCAAGCTTCATCTCTCATATCTGAAACCTCTGCAATTTCGTGCTCTATTCCTCCATCTCTCCTTCTGTTAAAAAGTTCCAGAGCTTGACAAATTTTTTGTCAAGCTGCCAGAAACCACCCAGCACACCCACTACTTCATCACTAGCTAAAACAACCACATCCATATAATAAGCTTCCTCTCTCACTTGCAAAATCCAGCAAATTCGTGCTGTATTCATCATTTTCCCCCATTTTTCCTCTTATGGCAGACTGTTCTAACACTTGACAGAGCCTCTGTCAAGCTGCCGAAAAAACACTCAAGCCACCCATTCCTCTCTTTTTCCCTCATTCTCAGCAAAACCCTTCCTGCAACCCTTTTTTTTTTTTTTTTAAACCCTTCCCCCCCCCCCCCCCCCCCCAAGAACGCATAACTTTCTCTTCAGTGCTAAACTCATGTCAATTTTGCTTCCATGCCGCAAGCCTCTCATGCCAAGCTAGATAATCTATCTGTAAGCTGTTGTTATTTTTGTTGGTAAAGGTAATCAAGGTGTTTCCTAAGGCATCTTTGTCCTTTCGAAGCATTTTTGGGGCTTGATCTTTGAACTCAGACACAGGGGATAATTTCATCCATCTGCTCTTTACGGCAACCCAACCCATTTACAGTTGCTGGAAGAAAAAGCCCTTACAGTTACAATTTAATATATAAAGATTGAGTGAAGAATGAAGATATGAATAATTGAATATTATGCATGTAATATGTATTTAAATGAGATGAATGAATTGTAAAAGGGAGAATACAAACTCTAATCTCGGGGTAGGAGAACTGGTTGCCAAACTGTCTTCGCTTGTTTTCTTCTTTAAGCCAATGATTGGTAAATCAGAATCTGATATAATTTCCTCCATACTTTTTGTAGCAATAATTTCTTCAGATTTGTTTTGGGTTCGAACATGACTTAGAGAAATGCTAAATGGAAGAAAAAGAAATATATTGGTAAATGTTAGAAAATGCGTATATATTGATATAAAAGAGTAAATTGTTATATAAATTCTATCCTTTTTTGGATTTTTTGATGGGCGAAAGGTAAAGAGAGCTCTTTTGATAGCGTTTTTATATCTTTTTTTTGAAATTAGGGTAGCCTCTGTTATAGAAGCATTAGCTGAGCTCACTTGGAATTTGCTTTGAGTGAAGCGAGGTAATGGGTTGAACTATTTGGGTAGCAATGTTTTCTTTGTCATGTGTAGCCAAACTTTTGTCAGATGATTGCGATGTTGGTTCAAGAAGTGGCATTGTGTCGTCGAAGATTGCTTGAATGAGTAGATCATTTATGTTGGAATCACTTCGTATGGTCCCAAATCGAAGTTGAAATTTTTTGAATTGTCCTCTTGTTTGCCGAATTGCATTTGGCAATTGTTGTTGGTCGGTAAAATCTCTTTGAACAACCAATTCATTGCAAGAAATTCTAAACAATTGTTCTGCTGCTCTTCCAATTATGATTGCATTGATTTCGTTAGTTGAATCTTCAAGTACTAAGCTCACTTTGAACCTGTATGTAAAATTTATGTAATATTTTAATAATTTAAAATAATTGTGTTTAAACTTTATAGAAAGATAAAATGAAACTAATTGTTGAGATTTGTATTACCAAGGGAGAGGAATTTGATTATTGTGTTTTGGGCACAAAAGTTCATTATGGTGGGCAGCAGTTCTAAGTTGTTTAAAGCAAGATGGACATGCTTTATATCTCCAGCCGTTATGTGTGTCAAAACGCGTAATAGCTGCTCAGCATATAATGGAAGTGTCATAAAACATATTTAAAGAAATTTGTTAATAGAGCAAAAATAATTATAAAATATATAGTGATAAGAGAAGAATAAAGTGAAACTTAGTTTAAATAATTTGTAAAATTGTATGGTAAAATATGAATAATAAAGAGATTAAAGAAAGAAGTTAGTGTATTTACCTTATATGTATATGGGTCAAGAACATTTAACTCTTGGACAGATAGCTTTTAAGTAAATTCTAAATGTTGAGATGTCATTAGTTGAGTGGCGGAAGAAGGCATTATTTTAATGACATGTGTAGAGTCATTAAAGTTGTGGTTATTGTTATTTTTATATAATAAAGAAGAGGTGTTAATTTAGAAAAATGGGAACATAAAGGTATATGTTAAAACAAAAATGATAAAAATTCATACATCATTTTGTAGGCCGCCAATTCTTGTATATATAGATTGATAAAAATTAATGTTGAGACACTACTGTTGAGAACAGTTTTCCCTACATGTTGATAAATAATAAATTAGATTTGTTTTTATTTGAGATGAAGTGTAAATAATAGAAAAAAGTGAAAATACATTGGATACCTTGAAATTGTTTAACTTTCAGGCTTGTAAAAGCTGAAAATATTGGCGATGTCAATTGTTGTAAATCCTGGGAATCAAAAGTCTTTGCAGTATCTTCCCACAGGGTTATTCTAACATCTTCTTTTCTGAATGATTAGATGTGTAGAAAAAAATATTTTAGAAAGAGACATAATGCTTTAAAATTTTAATTATAAACATTTTGTGAATATTTGTACCTGATATTTTGAATGCAGACTTCACATTTATTCTCAAGCCTCTCATTGTCGACCATTTTTTGTTCCAATGGTTGTATTCCAGTAATGTGTCCAAAAATATCTTGCAATTTGATAAAGAAATATTATAAGGATATTAAAATGTGTAATTTTTTTTATTTTATGAATACTTATTATATATAGATGTACAGTTTTTAATAATATATAGAGTATTACCTGTTAGGATGTCAGTTTTGTCAATGCGAGTAGACAATTGAGTATAATCGACCATATAAAATCGATGTCGTGGAATGTGTGGGTGAATGGTTGGTAGTTCTTTGAAAGTTGTTCTCGCTTTGAAGAACAATTGTGCAACATGTGGTACAACTTTGTGTGATGGTTTGTTGCGACTAGTGTAGAAATGTGTTATTTCATAAATGTAACCAACTTTTATTTTTGGAGCTACGAAATCATAGTCGATCTCTTTGACGCTAGCTTGTATTGCATTTGTCTACATAATTGAAAAAAAGAGTAAGAGAAAAATTAATAAGGGGGAAATTATATTTAAAAGAAAGGAATACAAATATATGATAATAGATAATAGAAAATGCGTTAGACAAATTTAACTATGTTAAGTCTAATTTTCTTTAAGTGATGTTATTTTAATTAAATTGAAATAATATAGAAAAAGAGCTTTTCTTACCATTTGGTCAACTAGTATACACTGAAGGTCGCTGAATTGGTCATTAGATCCAATAAGTTTTGGTCGCCACATTCTACGGATACGTACTTTGAGTTTCTTGTTAAATTGGAATGGTTGCAAATTACGGATATAAATGAAACTCATTGTACTTTAAATATGCAAATAAAATATATTTTTTATTAGCATAAAAATGTATGGATATATTTATTAAAAGTAATGGGAAAAAATATAAAAATGTTTAATTATGGATATATCAAAATTGGAACCTCATTGTAAATTTTGAAGAACATCTTTATACACTATGTTTTTAGTGTAATTATTTGGCGCTTCTTTATTATTTTCTATTATAATTTTAAGACCTTTAGTTGATGTAACCCTGGATAATGCAACATAAAGTTGTCCATGAGTAAATACAGGTTGAGAAAGATATAGTCCAACTTGTTTCAATTATTGCCTTTGACTTTTATTTTATTGTCATTCCATAACACGGTCTAATTGGGAATTGGCGCCTTTTAAAAATGAAAGGTCATTTGTTTTTAGTAGCTGTAAGGCTTATTCGAGGTATGAAAACTTTGTGGCCAATGTTACTACCAGCAAGTATTTTTGCTTCGATAACTTTATCACACAATTGTGTGATAACTAATCGTGTTCCATTACACAAACCTGAAGATTGATTTAAGTTTCTCAACAGCATGATAGGCATTCCTATTTTTAAAGCTAAATAATATGAAGGTAAACCATTGAATTCAAGTTTGTTTAAAAATTATGTAGGATATAAAATGGTAAGGTTTTCAGAATTTTCAGACGATGAGCATAAAGAATCTGAGCATAAATAAATGCGTTCTTGTCCAGGTAATAAATCAATTGCATAGTTATTTATTTAAGTTACAGTTGTGTTTCGAGGTGTTACAATAGCTCGTTCTCTTAAATAAGCAAAATTATTGAAATTTGTTTCAAAATTTGGGTATGTTGCTAAAAAAATGGAATGAATAGGATGTGTGTTTGAATGAATAAGTAAATCTTGAGGAATTTCGATCCAAGATGCATTTTTATCATTTGGATCATCTATATCAACAATTTGACCATTATTGATACATAGAATCCACGTAGCAAAATCATTTATTTTTTGTTTTAGATAGTCTCACATTTTTTTTTAAATTGAATATTTTTAAAAAAGGCCATAAATAAGAACTATTGAGAGAGGCATCTATTATTTCTTCTCTTGTTCCTCCTGGAATAACTAGTAATATTTGTCTGAAATCACCACCTAACAGTAAAGGTTTGCCATGAAATGGAACATTGTTATCTAAAGGATTTATATGCGATAAAATATCAGAAAGTGATTTATCTAATGCTTCAAAACAATGTTTGTGATTCATAGGAGCTTCGCCCCAAACAATTAAAGCTGCTTTTTCAATTAATTTGGCGAGATGAGTTCCTTTTTTTATTTGACATGTTGAGCAATTGTTAACAATTATGGGAATTTTAAATCTAGAGTGAGCCGTTCTACCACCAGGTAATAATAATGATGCTATTCCTGATGAAGCAACAACTAAAACAAGATGGGATTGAATTTTACTTATTATAGTACGCCACAAAAAAAGTTTTTCATGTTCCACCCTGACCGTGGACAAAAAAGAGGCCTGATATTTTTTCTTCAACAGTTTTTATAACACAATCATATACATCTTTTTTACCTTTGTTGAGCTGTGTAACTAAAATTGAGTGTTCTTTTTCTAAATTATTACAATCATAAGTTCTAACATTTTATATTCATCGTGATGCTCTTTTAAGGAGTTGGAAGATACATTAAAAAGTTGTTCTAATTCAAATAAAAGAGAATTTTTTAATTTAGATTTTTATACAATTAGATTTGGCATTGCGAAAGTTTGTTGTAATTTGTGTAAAATGTCATCAGACATATTTTTCCAATAAGTGTCGAAAAGAATTTGAGGATTTCCTACATCACAAAATAAAATGATTGTGACAAATAATTATCTTAAATGAGGACATGTGGCTGTGTTTACAACATTTGCTAAGGATTCAATCCACTCTTTATCATCTCCTAACAAAGCTAGGGATTTACATGCAGTTTGGTATGATGATTCTATGATACCATTAACAGTTTTTAGGTCATTAAAGTGAAAGGCCCCTTTTTGCAAATTCGAAAGCATTCTTAAATAATATAATTCACCATATGCAGGATGTACATAAGCTATTCTACCAAGGGATCCTTTTTTTTTTTTCCTAGGCTTCCACATCTTAATGCGAGAATCCCACACAAATTTTGAAGGGAATTCTGCATAAGTTAATGTTCGTGCTGCACAAAAAGTTTTATTAGCTTCAAACCAACTTGTTAACATTGTATATTCAATATTTTTTTGGTTAACAATTGATTGAAGCGATTGATCACCATTGAAAATAATATTTTGTTCTAAAAGTAAATGTTTTGGTAATCATTCAACTGAGGGTCTTCTAAAATGAATAGGATATTGAAACAACATCCAAACAGCTTCATATGGAGATATGTATCTACAATTTAGATAGGCTAGTATTTCATCTTGTTAATTCTCTTGGAAAACTACTCTAGCTCTATCTGAACCTTTGTTTATATATTTGAAAAGATATTTTATAAGCATTGATTGACAACATGATTCAACATTTATATGAGCGTTGTATCTAAGCAGTAATTTAGAATTGTAAGGTACTACAAAACTGTTATCAATTTGTATTCCATTTTTTATCACAAATTTTGTTGGGTCGTCACGACATCTATATACAGGGTAACCATTTATTTCAAAAATTGTTTCGCTTTTATATTGTTTGGAAAAGATTTAGAACACTTGCCTTCTCGCATGCATGGACAATTAGGATTTATTTGTCCGCATGACCATGGATCATAAATTGAGCAACAATATCATAAAGAGCATAATCTATAGTTATGTATGGTAATTCAGTAGAAATGATAGAATCTATATCAACTGCTGAATAACATTTATAATTTTGTTTCAACCAGATCAACATGTGAGCATGTGGCAATCCTCTTTTTCGGAATTCGACAGTACAAACATCTGTTGTTGATTGGGTGAGAAAAGGGAAAAAAAATTTAGTTAGTTTTATCATTTAATAAAATGATAAAAATAGAGAGTAGTATAAATGGTGTGTTTTTAAAATTTACCTGCTTCAATTTCTCCAAAAGGTTCTCCTGATTTGATATAATTGATCATATAATCAAGTTTTATTTTAAATAATCTTGAAACTATATCAGGCCGATCTTCTAGTTTGTATCTAGGTTTTGTATTAAACTCTCTTACAATTTCAGGCCATTTCACATTGCCGGTGAAAGTTATAAATAAATCTTGATTTCCATATTGTCTACAAATTGTCATAGCATCTTGATAATTGTTAAGCATATATCTAGCACTTCTAGTATATGAGCTAGGCAAATCACTCTTCGACCTATGTTATTAGCATCATTGTCAACCTTTATAATTGCATCATAAATGCCTTTATAAACCTCACTTCTTAAATTTTTTTTGATATTTCCTAATATAATCTAATTGATCTTCTTCAAGTATTGCATAAGCGTCTACTAATTTTTTTTGGAACAATCTTCCACCTTTTAATAATGTATTTAATTGAAAGACTTTTTCTTATATTTGATAAGCTATAAAAGCTCTCATAGGAATTCTTCTTCGTTTAGATTCATCGCTTGTACAATACCATTTTAAATTAGGTGTATACCCATCTTCACAAAGAAAAAAGAAGAGGATATTGTAAAGACATGAATTTTGGATGTAATTTTGTCACACGTTTTAACTCTCCATTTTCAAATTCTATTACAATATCTCTATTTGAATAAAAAAGGCCTATATCTCCTACTATTAAACAACCAATTTCATCACATGTTGGTTGTTCATATTGTTTGCTACTATTAGATTGCCTGCCTAACAATGTGATATTTAGAGGAGGAAGAGAACCTTCTTCAAATTTATCTCTAATTGTTTGAAAAAGTTGAACCAATTCATTTGTTTGATCAAACATTAGAATAAAACATTGCACAATGTTTTGATCAAGCTTTTTTTATTTTATTTTATTACTATTAATTGCATCAAGGCGATTCATGACCTCATTATGGGTATCATATATATAAAGCTGGGCAAATTTTGGACATTGACCTTCAGGAGGTAGTAAAGAGCCTATTAAATGATGAGCTTGACCACTGATTTTGAAAATATAAGGGCTTAATCCATTGTTAATTGATTTATCAAATTTTTCTCCCGTTGAAGTAAATGCAAACATAGAATTGTAAACCCTGATATTTTCACTGAATAATACACTTTTTTGCCCTTTATTAGGATCAAACAAATTTTCTAAAAAACAGGGTGTTGGTTTTGGACTTTGAAGTTTAATTTTTCCTTGTTGGCAACAAAGAGTAAAGAGAGGCTTATTGAATTTTGATATTTGTTTAATGGATTATTTTAACCAAAAAAGTGCACTACAATAAATGCACTTATGATTCTTCTCTCCAAAATCCGCATATTCTTGAATTATTTCTATGGAGGGGAAAAATGTAGAATGGAGAGAATAGAAAACATAAATGCAGGTTATTAGTAATAGAACAATGTAGTTCAAGTTTAATAGAAAAATTTGGAGCAAAGGGAAACACCCACCTTGCCTATTTCTTTGAAAGATCGTTTGACCTTCACTCATTTGATTAATGATGAAATTCAATTTCATATGTTGTTGTTTCAACTGTATTCACATTGATAGATGATGTATTTCCAACACATTTTTGTCTTTTGTTATCAGCTTGAGAAATGTTTTGATGGATGGTGATAGGAATTTTCTCACTTGGATGTTTATCATCAATATGATAAACATTTTTATTTGGGAATTGTATATCATTTGAAATGATGAGATTCTGAGGTTCCTGCATGATTTGTTTTCTCATGATATTTCTAGTTCTCTTCGACATCATGAACGAAGATTTCAATTTCCTAAAAACAGGTTGATGTCTATAAAAGAAAAAAAAAAATATATATATATCAAAGTAATATTTCAAATGATAGAATTAATAAAATTTAAATTCTAAGAATGCAAAATAAATGTAGAAATATAATGATAGAATTATATAAATGCGAATCTTCAAATGATATAATATTTGCTAATCAATTAGTTATAAATGTTATGCACAGTTTTTTTTAAAGTTAGAAAATACTGACTTGTACACATATGCAAAAGCGGGATGACACAACAACCTAAAATACATAAGTAGGAGAACAGAATTAAGTTAAAACGATAAAGAAAAATACAAAATTTGGATAATTGTTTGATAAAAATGATTTTGGTTTTGTATTTGAACAAAAAGGAGAATAGCATGAATTAAATAAATAAGCATTGAGAAAAAAAGAAGATAAATTGGAATATTATGTAAAGACATGATATAGATTAGAATGAATGATTGTTTTTGTAGATATATAAAAGTATCTATGTTTAGAAAAACTATGAGAAAAATGATTGACATTTGTAATAACAAACTAACATAAGCAAATAATAAATCTATTAAAATGTGGAAGATTAAGAAAAAGGGTTTTCTCTAAAATAAACGATTTTATAGGCATATATGCAAACTTGATGTTAAATGTGTATTATTCTAGAACTAATACTTGTTAACAAAGAGGTATATCATTGTGTAATTCATATATGTTGAGTAAATGTTAATATTTGATAGTATAGAGTAAAATTTATTATGACATATAGATAAAGAAAAAAAAGCCCACTTGTGAATCTTTTGTTATTATCTTAAATTATAATTAATAAAAGTGAGATTCTCTTTTGTTTTAATAATTGTTTAAAAAGGATTAAAAGGAAAAAAAAAAAAAAAAAACCCCCCCAAAAAAATGGTTATCAAGAATTAGTCAATTGCCCATAAAGATTTCCAAAAAGTAAATTTGTTTTATATTTTTTGTAAATGAATAAATTGTTTCAAATTGTATAAAAGATTTTCAAACTTCTAACTAATATTTATGTTGTGGTCCTCTCTCTCTCTCTCTCTCTCTCTCTCTCTCTCTCTCTCTCTCTCTCTCATATGCAATAATCTCTTTTTCTTTTATACGCAATACAAAAATGGGTCTACAAAGTATGTAAAATAAGAATACAAATTTGGTTTTGTCTGTTAATAGAAAAGTTTAGTCAAAAGCAATTGTTAAGGTTTAGAGTTTAGGTCTTTAAGAAGAAATTTTTAATTATTTGCAAAAAGAACTGAAACTGGAATTAAAAGTTGTAAAAAATTAATTTAATCACCTAACACATATACATGTATATCTTAATTTAAATAAAATTGTTTAATACTATTTTCAATACGATTGAATCCATGAAAGCAATATAATTAATAGATAATTTATTAAAATACGGAATATAAAATTTTAAAAATATATTATTCAAAATGAAACAATTTTCGTTAATAGTTTTCAATCCAAATAATCAAATTGATAAAGCAAAAGTATTTAACTTTATACATCAATTAAAATTTATAGATAAAACTTAAGTAATTCGAAACATTAGCAATTTAGTAATTATAATAATAAGTTGTTCTTAAAGATGTATCATTTAAAGTTATCATTAAAATAGCAAATAAATCAATTTGGGCAAGAAAGAGAATATATTCTTCTGCTCACTATTCATTTCTACAAAACACATGCTCTCCTCTTATTCCCTTTTCACCTATCTTTTTCATCATCAGTTTAACCATCTCCTCCTTCATCTTTCTTCTCTCCTTCTTTTCCTTCTTCTCCTTCTTGCCTTAGACTCAAAACTTGTAGGCTTTAACCATGTGGAAAACTTGTAGGCTTCAACATTCGTCTAATAACTCATTAAAAAATTTCAACTAACTAAAAATATTAGGCATTATCATCAATTAGGGATTTAGAGTTTAAAAATTACTTGAATATGAGCTTTTCCAAACCAATAGATTAAAATCAGAGATGGAGAGGGAAGAGAATGAAAACCTGCGGAAGTAAATCAAGCTCGCAAGCTAAATAAATGAGGCTCCAAATGCAGCTCCTAACTTTTTATGTCATACACATGAATCAATCAAACCAAACAATCATATCAATTAATCAACAAATCATTTTTTTTATAAACAAATTTAATTAAGTGCCAGTTTGGCATTACTTATTTGGAGTAATAAGTGATTTTTTAAAAATTTTGAGAAGCCCAACCCGTTTGGTAAATTGTGAGAAAATCATTTATTATTAAAAATTGCTATGAGAGAAAGCTATAAGGGAAAGCAGCTAATGAGGTACTTTCATTTTCTGATTATGCAGGAATCAGTTTTGAAGAGGCGCTGAGTTTAATGATTATGCGGCAATCATTTTCTAATTACACCTAAAATCAATACCAACAACACTTTTGATAAAAATTTTACCAAGCCCCAAACTGCTTTCTCTCACAGTTGATTTCTCTCACAACAAATCTGATAGCGATTATTTTCATAACACAACAATGCCAAACTGGCCCTAAGACAAATGCACAAACAAAGAGAGGAAAAGAAGTCCATCACAAAATTTAATCAACAAATCATAAACCCTAAATTCTAACAAATCAAATAATCATATATAGTCACCTAATCCAACAAATCATTATCCACACACAAAATCATCAATATTAATCCAATCCAATAAATCATTATCCACAAATAAAATCATCAACATTCATCCAATAACTCATCATAAAAATTTCAACTAATTAAAAATATTAGGAATTATCATCAATTAGGGATATATAGTTTAAAAATGACTTCAATATGAACACTAAAACACTCAATCAAAACAATAGACTCATGTTTTGGAATAAGTCTATTGCATTATGTCGTGGAATAGATGGCTTACTTGCAGCTTTACCATTTGACATGCCCTAAGAGAAATATATCACACAAAAATAAATACCAAATTAAATGGAACCTAAGAAACTATGAAGCTAATTTCTAGATATTTGTTTACCAAATTTCATACAATAATCCTCCACTTAAACTGATTGTTTACAACAATGCTAGGAATTTCTAGCTATTATTAATACCAACATGAATTTAGTGCAACTAAGACTAAAGAGAAGACTAAAGAGAAGATTAAAGAGAAGTATAGGATATCACAGGCTGAGAAGACTAAAGAGATAACAAAATTTTCATCACTATCTAAAATGCTACTCATATTTTTAACACCAACATGAATTTAGTTTTATGTAAACAACTTCATAATCACAAATATCTATTATTCTATCAAGTAATTAACTTGATTCTATGTGTAAACAACTATATAGAGCATTGACTTTGAACCTTATTCATGTACTGGCCTTTGACCTAACTTCATAGGAACCAATCTCCTTGGAGGTTTGGACCACCTAGAGTGTAAGACTCCCAATCTCAAATCAATCCCTATTTGAACATTATGAGAATCTTGGTAAAATCCAATCAATGTTAAGAACATTTGACTCCACTCATTAAATATATTTGCTTCTTATTTTGGCTTTTATTAATGAATCAAGAAAACATTGGACTCCACTCATTAAATAACTCAAATTAGACTCATTATTTAATAGTCAACAGTACACATTTTGCCCTCTACAAAATCAGGTCCACAGTGAACCGATCCAACAGAAGAATGCATGCCCTGACCACAACCATTCCAATAAGTTCAAGAGTATACCATTTGGGCACACCAAGAATGGCGGTGTCTAGAAAGGCTCAAATGAGTTTTTGATTTTGTATTTTCTATAACAAAACTTTTAAAATGGAAATCAAGATTTCTAACTAAAATAAATTTTTACAAAATACAAAAGGAAAAACCAAAGACAAAACTATAAATGATAATCACGGTGCTTTAATTGTCTGTAATCACTAATGCTGCAAATCATCAAACTTTTCATAAACAACAGTCTAAACAATGACTTCCAAAATCTCAAAAACAGAAATGAAATAGTTGAACTACAAATTTACCATGCAACATAACTTTTGCCTTTAGAAATTAGAAACTGATAAACTTACATTTGACATGTCATAACTATACGATAAAACGGGCAATCCCAATGTATGAAACAGAGTAAATCATTTAACATTCAGCCATGATAGTATATAAGAATTTAAGACAGTGTACATTACAGAAGTTTGGTTAACAAAAAAAATAACATGCGAAGTTCATAAATTTTCTTTAAAAAAAATTACTAAAGCTTGAAGATGTCTGGTTCATAACCATAGTGAAAATTTTAATATAACACATACTCAGTTCATCCATTCAATAAAAAAACAATCCTACCACATATCCAAATCATAATTTCAATGAAAAAAAGAACTCTATACAGATACTATTCTCAACATTCAGCCATGATAGTATATAAGAATTAAAGACAATGCACATTACAAAAGTTTGGTTAACAAAAAAAATAACATGTGAAGTTCATAAATTTTCTTTAAAAAAAATTACTAAAGCTTGAAGATGTTTGGTTCATAACCATAGTGACAATTTTAATATAACACATACTCAGTTCATCAATTGAATCAAAAATCAATCCTACCACATATCCAAATCATAATTTCAATTAAAAAAAGAACTCTATACAGATACTATTCTCCTATATGTTTCTCTCTCCATCAGTCATCAACGTCATTAGACTTATTTTATATTTGCCTGTATTCACAAAAACACAGGGGTTCGAATCTATATTCTAACAACACTCAACAAAGCTCAATAACTCAAAACATTCAAAACATTCAACAACATGCTAAGATGTTTCAATCTATTGCTCTACCCTAAAATTAACCTCGGCAAAACACCCAAAAGATTCAACAACATACTCAGATATTAGACGGTTTAGGGTTAGAAAGCTCTTTTTTTTTATATTTTAATTATCAAACAATATAATTGATAAACCCAAATAACATGATTATTAACTCATAGATTGACAAAAACCCCAATAATAAAAAAGGAAAAAGACAATGAATGAAAATCAAATTCAATAGAGGTTAAGATAAAAGAACTAACCACAGAAGCAGGGGATTAAGAAAACACGGATGAAAGATCAGAGGCTAAGGCCAGGCAAGTAGCAGACGGAGATGAGTTTAGATGGAGATTGATCTTCAAATCGAAAATGAAGAAGACAAGGAAGTCGGTGAACAATGGAAACCAAAACTGATGGTTTGGGTAGATGGGTCTGTAAAAAAGTCGAAGCCTCCAGATGTAGACATCGAAAAACCAACCCAGCTCTCCCATCTTTACCCTTGAAGTTGTCGAACTAGCTAGTTGAAATCAAACCAGATGCCTCTGAAGAAGAAACAGCCGCATCATTAGATTTGAAGGAAAAATGGGGCAAAATAGGAAAACACAAAACAATCAGCCAAGAGTAAAACCGTGATTTTACTATGCAATGGAAGATAAGAAGCTGGTTGAACAGTTAAAAATAAAGGTATTTTCGTAAATTCACTGTATTTAACTACAGTGATCAGTTAAGTTGGATTCTAGTACATATAGAATTTCTATTGTCTTCTGGTACTCATTATTTCTCTCTACAAATTTCCTTAGTTATATAACAATTTATAAATTCGTCAAAATTTCATATTAAATCATTATAAGTGGAAGACAACATCAGTGTAATTCCGTAAAAGATCGGCTTCTACTTTGGTCCAAGTTCATGTAGTTTTTCCATTTAAAAAAGGAACTCTTACACGGGCCGTGTTGTTCGCAGACAGTCGCCTCAAATTGGGCCTAAAGGCTGACTCTCCCTTCCTCATCTGGAATGGGTTAGTTTAATTGGGCCATACCCGACCCGCTGGGAACCTCACCTGCAAAGAGCAGTCGAGTTTAGTCGAAACCAAAACTCAGCCGAAACCTCTCTTCACATCCGCACACCTTTCCCTCTTCTGTTTGGCCAGCGAGAAAATCCATGCCTCCGAGAGCCAGAGACAAGCAGAAGGCCCCCGCGCCGCAGCCGCCTCCGCCTTCACTGGAAGATCTTTTCGCCTCTCTTAATAGGCACATCGAGCGATCTGAATTCGAAGAAGCCGTCAGAGTTGCAGATCAAGGTTAATTTAATTTCGTATTTTTGCCCCGAATTTTGAAATTTCATTTTTCATTACATTACGTAATTTTGATTTTCGAAATGAATTGCAGTTCTCTCAATTTCCCGTGGCGATGAGGACGCGATTCGGTGCAAGGTCGTGGCCTTGGTGAAGGCCGATGACGTTGATGGCGCCCTTTCCACAATTCGATCTTCTAAGAGTCCTCCTGCGGATTTCAGATTCTTCGAGGTTTAGTAACCTCAACCACTCCGTAGCAGTTAGCTGTATATCTTTATGCATATTTGTGTGTGTAAATGTTGGTTTATTATTGAGACACTTTCGCTGCATTGTATTATTCGGACAATTATCGTACGGATATGATAAAAATTTTCAGGGGTGCAGTTGTGTGAATGTGCATGAGAATATTAATCGAGGTCTGGTTCAGATTTCAAACGAGAATGTCTTTAGAAAGTTAGAATTGTGATTATTTTGTTGAGCTGCAATTCTGTTTTGTTTGCATGATGAATACTTGTACCTTGGTCCGAAATGTTTAGGAAATAAAGTAAAATAACGGCAGGTTATGTATGCTCAACAAAATTATCACAATTCTAACTTTCTAAAGACATTATTGTGTGCCGAAATGTTTAGGAAATAAAGTAAAATAACGGCAGGTTATGCATGCTCAACAAAATTATCACAATTCTAACTTTCTAAAGACATTATCGTCTGCCGAAATGTTTAGGAAATAAAGTAAAATAACGGCAGGTTATGCATGCTCAACAAAATTATCACAATTCTAACTTTCTAAAGACATTCTCGTGTGCTGAAATGTTTAGGAAATAAAGTAAAATAATGGCAGGTTATGTATGCTTACAAGATGTGGGTTGGTGCTTTGTTCAGTTGAGTTGAATAAACATAGAAGTCCTCTTCAGACGGTTGCAGGTTCTGTGTTTTTTTTATTGCTGGACAGTCGGTAGATTGAATATTTCCTAGAAATTAAGTATGAGTGTTTCTGTTCTTAGGTTTGTGCTTTCTTGTGATGCATGATTTGCAATTGTTTTTACTAAAAGGAATTTATTCAAAGTTGAAAACCAATTAGCATGTTTGTCTATTTTTCTTCTTCTTCTTCTTCTGTTTGCACATTATTAAATGCCTGCTCTCTTACTCAATAAGTGGTTATTCTGATAAAAACAATGTTACATGATGCATCCCACTTATCTGAAGGATTTCCATTATCGAATTTATCCAATGGTCCTGGTTGCATGTTACTTGTGTATAATACTGTAAATACATACATGATGTCTCTCATTAATGTTCTTTTCTACTTTTTCTATTCCTAAATAGGCGTACTGCTTATACAGACAAAACAAGTTAGATGAAGCTCTTCAGTCCTTGAAAAGCCAAGAGAGAAGTTCTGCAACCATGTTATTAGAATCCCAGATATTATTTCGCTTAAACAAGATGGATGCTTGCATTGATATATATCAGAACCTTCCGAAGCCCAAGATTGAGTCTGTAGAGGTAAATTCTGTAGCTGGTTTGGTTGCAGCTGGGAGGGCTTCTGAAGTGAAACGCATGATGGACAAACTTGGGGTTAAAGCAAATAACAGCTTTGAGCTGGCATACAACAGTGCCTGTTCTCTCATTGAACTGAATAAGTACACAGATGCTGAACAGCTCCTGCTTGTAGCCAGAAGGTAATATGCCATTTTTGTTTATTGAAATTGATGATACACTGAGGAGATATTTTCAGGAAGTAACGGCTTTGTATTATGTTTATTAGTATTATTTCTCACTCTTTAATTTTTATTGCAACATTTTAAACTTTTGGGTGGGCATCAATTTTTTTTTCATTTATTTGACTTTTATTATTATTATTATTATTATTATTTTATAAAGACTATCTCTTAATGAAAAATTTAGCCCAATGGATTTACTCGACAGCATTAAGGCATACAGACTTATCCTCTCAACTCAACCTAGCGTCACAACTGCTTAAGGTTTGCTGTGTGGATCTTGTTTTTTCTCCACTAAGCCCTTTATAAAGACTTAATTTATGTTCAAATGTTGATTATGCCCTTCCTCATCAATTGTTTTTGTATGTTAGTTTGACATCACCCTTTAATGATGTCCTTATAACCACAAATCAGTTTATTACCAAGCACCCTTTATTTGTATTTATGCCATCTCACCTATTCTGCTAAAAAAACTCTTGTGTTAAAGTGAGAATGAACTGGTGGAAGTAATGCACTTGGTTTCTCAGAATTGGCCAGGAAACAATGGTCTCCGATAACTTCCCTGAAGACGAAATAGAAAATGAATTGGCGCCGATATCTGTCCAGTTGGCTTATGTTCAGCAGGTAATTTTGTACTCATTTCTGTACTTGTTGCAAAGTTGAAAATTCAATAGCCATTAATGCAAATTAGCTTCTTCCAACAGCTTCTTGGGCACAAACAAGAGGCCATTGAAGCTTACACGGACATTATTAAACAAGATCTGGCAGATGAGTTATCACTTGCTGTGGCAGTCAACAACCTCATTGCTTTGAGAGGTCCAAGAGATGTTTCTGATGGCCTAAGGAAATTTGATCGACTAAGAGAAAAAGACAAACAAAACTTCCACCTTGCTCCTGGAGTAGACTTGAAGCTTTTTTCAAAACAAAGAGAATCAATATATGTGAATCGGGTCCTTTTACTTCTCCATGCAAATAAAATGGATCAGGTCTTTCTGTTAGCTCTTTATGTTTTTCAAGCACTATACAGTGAATATATAACAAAAGTAAGCCGTTGTGGGTGCCCCAGCTCCCCTTGCTGACATCTATTTATTGCTGAAAATTTCCAGGCTCGAGAACTTGTTGCTGCACTGCCAGACATGTTTCCTGACAGTGTGACGCCTGCATTACTTCAGGCTGCAGTTTTTGTAAGAGAAAACAAGGCTGGGAAAGCTGAAGACATTTTAGGGCAGTTTTCAGAGAAGTTTCCTGACAAGTCCAAGGTTGTTCTCCTGGCGAGGGCACAGGTTGCAGCTGCTGCTGGCCATCCTCATATTGCAGCTGAGTCCCTTGCTAAGATACCTGATATCCAGCACATGCCTGCGACTGTTGCTACTCTTGTGTCTCTTAAAGAGCGTGCCGGCGACATTGATGGTGCAGCTGCCGTGCTTGATGCTGCAATCAACTGGTGGTCAAATGCCATGACCGAGGACAACAAACTTACTGTTTTAATGCAAGAGGCTGCTTCCTTCAAGCTCAGGCATGGCCGAGAAGAGGATGCTGCCCGTCTATATGAGGAGCTTGTGAAAAGCCATGGAAGTGTGGAAGCATTGGTTGGGCTTGTAACTACAGTTGCTCGTGTGGATGTTAAGAAAGCAGAAGCTTATGAAAAGAAGCTGAAACCTTTACCAGGTTTGAAGGCTGTCGATGTGAATAGTTTGGAGAAGACATCTGGGGCTAAACATGATGAGGGAATTTCTCATGTTAGGATCACTGAGACATATGAAGAGGGGAAGAGTAAGGCCAAGTCAAAGAAAAAGAGAAAGAGAAAGCCAAAGTATCCTAAAGGGTTTGACCCTGCAAACCCAGGGCCACCACCAGATCCAGAAAGGTGGCTCCCCAAGAGAGAAAGGTCAAGCTACAGGCCTAAGAGAAAGGATAAGAGAGCGGCTCAGGTAAGAGGCTCTCAGGGTTCCGTAGCTAGAGATAAACATGAAGCTGGTGCCACATCCAACACTTCAAATTCAAAATCAAACCAAACAACTACCTCCAAAGGAGCCTCTCAGAATGCAGTTGCAGAGCCATCCAAGCCTTCTTCATCTAAGTCGAGAAAAAAGTCTAGGAACTAGCTTAAAGGATCCAATTTTTTGGTTGGTTTCTCTTTTTAAATGTTGCAGAATTTTAGATGATTTAATTTTGGTTCCCTAGTGACTAAACTGAGATTTGGTAGTTAATGTTCGGCCTTTTTGCTGCTGCTTACTTCTGATTCAAGACAATAAAAAACGAAATAGTTTGATAGTGAAATTGTTTCAGACTTTGACTCTGAAATTCAGCTGTTCTATTGATAATTTCTCTTGTTTATTCCAACTCGGTCTGTCTGTCTGTCTGTCTGTCTGTCTCTCTCTCTCTCTCTCTCTCTCTCTCTCTCTCTCTCTCTCTCTCTCTCTCTCTCATGCGTTATATGCCGTGTAAATGTACCAGAAATGACACAAGCATTTTTGGTGCTTCAACGGAGAATGGACTTGTTTATTGGCATAAAATGTGAGATGCCTTGTATCTATGGATTTCCTTGAGAGATGCGTGGAGAGGAGGAGCATCTTCTTTGAGAACTCCACCAAGTTATGAAGAATTCTTGGCACTTGGGCTTCATGCACTGTGTTCTGTTTGCTTGGGAATAAAATATTCTATATTTATTTATATGCTTTAATTTTTGCTCTTTTAAGTGAAGATCAATCATAATGACCAATCAACAAAAAAAATAATATCTGTACAGTCCCTTTGATCTTGGCTCAAAACCTCCTAGAACACGTTGATTTGAGTAAATAATACACGTATGACATTGTATATCACATTTCACATAAAGATTCTCCTTCTAATTATACAAAACTCAACGTAGTTTAGTTATATCTGGTTAGACTATATACAACTAAGTTATTAAGCGTGTACTCTATTTTCAAACCCCACCTATGAGAGCAACGGATCCGAATTCATTAAAAAAATACCGCAGGAATAAATAAAGAAACAAATAAATTAATTAACAGAGAAAATGGTTTTTTTTTTAAAAAGGTCCTAACTTCTGGAAGGGATTTGCTCAAAAGAAGAAAAAAAAACTTCTGAAAGGGGGTTACGAAAAAAGAAGAAGCAAAAAACCTTGTGGAAGGGGTCATTTATGACCCAGAAGAGAAAAGGACTTGCGAAAGTGGTTTATATGACCAAGGGGAAAAAAGAAGAAGAAAAAACTTGTGAAAGAAGTCGGATTCGGATTATCCTGAAGCCAACGAAGCCCAATCAAATCTACCACGCGTAAAAGTGGGTCCCGGTCACACGTCACCAAACCCTGACCGCTTGGACACAAAGACCCAAACACAACTCTACCAACGCATTCCCAAACATACACAACCTCCTCTATCTTCCCTCTCCAAGTCACACTCACCCACCAAACCGTAAACCCACAATGACCCATTTACCCTCCACACGATCGAGATCAGACGGCCACAAATACAAGTCCAAGTTCAAATCTAAATCCTACAAAACAAAAGAATAGATTAAGAAACAAGAGTTTTTAGCTCATGTGACTAAGAATATTATTTTTTGACTCGAAGAGGCAAAGTTTTCTAGGTTTGATTTTCTATCCCACCAATAGTTTGTCTAAAAGAAAATATATAATATGTAACAATTCACAAATGGTTGGAAAATTATGCCAATTGGCTCTCCCATATGTATCAATTTAGTGCCGGTCCTAACCACAGTCCCGTGTTAGAATATCACAATATCGCTTGTATTAAAAATAAATAAAAAGTGAGTGATTAATTTAGTTAAAAGTTAATTTAAAGGGTAGGGGGGAGAGACTTAAAATGGACGGGGAGGCTCTTGTGGCTTTGTGATCTTCAGAATCAGAGCGAAACAACAAGAATTTATTCTCCCGCCGTAACCGACACGTGTCCTTCTCCCCACGTCCCTCTGTCCTAAATTGGACAATTCACCGTTACCCTTCACTTTATCTCTCTTTTTTCAATATTTTTCTCGGGCTTTTACTATTTCTTTAGTTTTATTCAATTTTCTCGGCGTTTCTCGTCCTCGTCTCCCTCTCGTCCCCTCTCTCTCTCTCTCTCTCTCTGTCTCTCTCCCTGAACTCGATCGACAAGCGCTCGTCCTCTATTCGGATCGATTCCCACCTCAGGAAAAGACCAAAATCTCTTAAACACTAGAGTTTCCGTCGAATCGAACAAAAAGTTTTTATCTTTTTCTTCTTCTTCTTCTGTGAGGGTTCCGTACCAAGAGGCTTGGCTTTGTCGATTGCGTTCGTATGTGCAAATTAGGGTTGTGGTAATTGTTTCGATTCGTTTTTTATTCATTTGATTATCCCTCGTATTATTAATTTCTGCTTTCATTCTGTTAAAATATTGCTACTTTGATCTGTTCTATATTCAATATTTGTTTTCCTTGTTTCGTATAAACCCTAGGTTAGTTGAGTAAAAAAATTTAAAAAAAGAGTAAATTCTTTGATTCTTATCCTGTAGATAAATTTCGGTACCTTTGTTTTCATTTTCGTTTCCTTCTAGCTGCTTTTAGGTTCTTCTCAAGAAACTCCGTGAAATTTTTGGGCGTCGTTTTAGTTTGCCATCAGAAATTGAGGGTTTGCTTGTTAGATCTTCCCCTTGTTTCTTTCCAGAGAAAACCAACCAAAAAAAAAAAAAGAGAGAGAGAAAAAGTGTTTAGGATATCTAGGGTTTGTGTATAGTAGAGAAATTGGGTTGTGGTGTATATTCAATGGCCTTGAATTTTTCTTATCGACCAATCTTTCCCGGACATCTGTCTGAGGACAATTTGGTTTCACCAATGAGGATTGCCAATGGGTACCTCGTGGAGGGTATGCCAGAAAGGAATGGAGATGGTTTCGGTAGGCCATGGCATTCGAACAGGCAAGTGGAAGATTTCTTTGATAGATGTGATAGGGGTGGCTTACAGGACCCAGTTTCAAATGACATTCTTGATCTTTTGCCTTCGGACCCATTCGGCATGGATATGAGTACCACGTTTACGGCGATATCGGGCTGGCTTGAGGATTTGGAAGTGGACTATGGTGGTTACGGAAGGCACCATGTGGGGACAAGTAATGGTAATTATGAACTTTTTGCAGGATTGAATTTTTTTTGGAATAATGCTATGAGGTTCCACGCTTTCCCTGGGAATATTGGGGTTGATCACAAGTCTAATGTAGCAAATGGATTTGCTGGGTGTTCAAAAGAGAAGGGAGTTGGTGATGCTTCCTGCCACGGTGGTTTCGGATCAGCTTGTGCAGTGGCTGACATTTTGAATTTTGGCAACGAAAGTTGTGGGTTTTCCAATCAGAAAAATGTAGAGTTTCAGGATGGAAATGGGATTTTAACTGATGAAGATGGAGATGGAGGAACTCCTCCTTGTGCTTTGATGTTTGCCCTTGGTTATCTGGGTGTACGGGATCTCTTTGTTGTAGAAAAAGTTTGCAGGTCTCTCCGTTCAACTGTTCACGGTGACCCCCTTTTGTGGAGAAGTATTCACATAGATCAACCATTGAATGAGAAGATTACCGATGATATTCTTTTGCAGTTAACGAACAGGGCTCAAGGAAGTCTGCAGTGCTTGAGCCTGGTGGAGTGCTCTAAGATCACTGATGATGGTCTGAAGCGTGTGCTTGAAAGTAATCCTAGGCTAGCCAAGGTTAGTATGACTTTTATCATTGATGGCTTATGGACTGACTCCTAAATGTTTGGTCCGTTTTACCTTAACTGTTGTCAGTGTTTTATTAATTATTGTCTCTTTATAGGAAGTATATTTTTCCAGACCACATTTCTCTAAAAGAAATCATTTTTTGTTATTAATGTTCTACCTTAGACTTCATGGTCTTTGTGCTCAAAGTGACTTTCTGTATACAGTTTGTTGCTGAGATATTTTATATTTTCTTTTATCTATAAAATGCAGCTTAGTCCCCCTAGAGGTGGTTATCCTCTGTTCTTTGCGTTGATGAAGTTGGAATCGTAGTTTTTGCTATGCGTAATACTTAATTTAGAGTAATTGCTTTTGCAAGTTGTCCAGATGATAGGTCGTGGTATCTTTTGCCTGCAAGTTTGTCTTTTACCAATGGATGTGATACACTTTTTAACCAATGGTTAGTTATATTTTCAAGCAAATGTGCCTGCATTCTACCTCCACATGAATGTACAGTTAGGAATAGAGATCCACTCATTTCTTGTTGACAGTGTCATATCTTAACCCCAATATGATAGTAAGCTTGAAATAAACTAAATCGAATAAATCCCTAGCTGAGGTTTACTTTTTCCCCTTCCCTATTCTGGATTTGAAGGTTAAATCTCATTTTTTAATGTTTTGAGTCATCTGTTCATGACCAAGTTTGAAGGTCAAATCTCATTTGTTAATGTTTTGAGTCATCTGTTCATGACTATATTAAATGGAGTTGTTACAAGACATACATGGAAGATATACCAAACTAAGATCTTGGTGCTAAGTTGCGTTTGGCTTAGCAGTTATTAAATGGAACAAACCAAGAAGTAGTGTACTATCCTAATGCTCTGACGACTGTTTTGGGTTGTGTTTTATTCTCTATTTTCTCTCCCATTCTTTTTCTGTATCTTGCTCCTTATGGTTTGAAACCCCATTAGCCATTCTGGCACTGAATTTTTTTGGTAGCTCAGGTTTTCTTATGCCTAAATCCAGAACCTCTTTTTTTTCTGCTCAATTCACTCTATCATTCTTTATGAGAATGGAGTACTTTCTTCTAGTTCTACATAATGGTTTTGTTCATTCAATGACCTTCCTAAGCATTTCCTTCATTTATGCAGTTGAGTGTGCCTGGGTGTACTAAACTCAGTATTGAGGGCATCGTGAATAACTTAAAGGCTTTCAAGTCTAAGGGTGCACAAGATCTGAAGCATTTACGAATTGGTGGACTCTATGGTGTGACACAGCAGCATTTTGAAGAGCTGAAATTTTTGTTGGGCACTGATAGCCAAATGAAGCAGAATCCCCGAAAGCTGCATTTTTATCACAGAGGGAACTTTTATCTGCCCAATGATGATGATAGCGACATTGATATTGAAATGTGCCCTAGATGTCAGAACCTGAGGCTGGTTTATGATTGCCCTGCTGAGGTTTGTCCAGGGAAAAGACATCCAACTCAGGTATGCAGGGCTTGCACACTTTGCATAGGGAGGTGTGTTCAGTGTGGTCGGTGCATTACGGATGATGAGTATGAGGAAACATTTTGTCTGGAAAAGCTTTGCTCAGATTGTGGGAAGGGGCATAAGTCTCAAGAGAGGCAGGATAGAAAGTATGGTCCATCCAAGTCTGTCATTCTCCATGAACAGAATTATGGCTTTGGTCAACATGGCTAGATACTATTCGTTTTGTAGATCTGCTGGTTTCATGTTATGGAAAAGAAAATTGCAAGTGGTAACTAGGGCATCTGACCAAGAAAAATCATGACAAACTTTAAGATTATGGTTCCTTTACCTCGTATTGCTTGGTCAAGTGACTTTGTTGGGTCTAGCCCAATTGGTTGACTTCAACTTTGGTTGTTTGTATCTCATCTGAAGCTCTGAGCCCACTGCTATTGCTTCAAGATGAATAGAAAAAAAAATATTGTAAAAAATAAAAACAAAGGAGATGGAAATTTGAGGGATGAAGGATCATTATACGCAAAGTTCTGCATCCATCGTCCGGGGCATGAAGTTTTGTTAATGGTGATTCTTTTTGTTGGCTCTGGCACAAATAAAAGTTTTATGAGTTTGTTGGGTGATTCGCCTGTGAATATTAGGCTGTGAAGTTTGTTGGCATCTGACTCAGATGTGAGGTAGCCTACCAGCGCATTCAACAGTAGGAGTAACTAATTGTAAAGAGCAAAGTGGAAAGGTGACTTATTTGTTGTACTAAGCATTTGCCATCGTGCTCCATAAACTCTTTGCTGGCCCATGGAAGCACTCATATGCTGCCTTGAAGCGGTGTTGTGTTGATTGTTCCAGTCATGTGATGAATTATGTCTATCGATCAGTGTTCCAGCTGTGCAGCGGTTTATGAAGATTGCTGTTCTAGTGGCAGTGTCATCTGTGACTCGCTATTTGGGTTAAAGCCCCATGCAGAGGACCGCTCCTCTTCTACCTGGCTTATATACTCTGATATTTTTCCAGTGTCATTTTTAATGTAATTTCCTGGCTTCGTTCTTGCTTAGCGCATGGATGTAGCTATGAATGTTTCCTTCAACGGAAACACTTAGTTGATTTCAAATGGGAATTGTATTATTTTCAAATGGGAATTGTACCATGTTATTTCTTTCGATGAGGGTTTTGTTGGTTTCAGTTATGGTTACTGGCAGTTAAAACTCTGTGCACTGAGCACAAGTTATGTATGCTTCTTTTGATGCATCTGAATGTTGTAAAATGTACTTGATAATCAGTTTGTGCTTTTAATTTCAAGTGGAGAAAGCCATTGCATAAACTTTTTGAGCATGCGTGCAGTCACATATTTAAGACTTATCATTCAATCAGACCACAAGCTCCTTGCATTGTTGATCTTGTATTTGTATTGTGGGATTGACAGATAGGTCTCAATAGAGTTATTTAAGAAATGATTTTGACTTCATTCCTCGACTTTATTCTGCAAAGCATGGCAGATAAGTATGTTTTGTGACTCTGTTCAACTTTGAAGTGGATGGTGCATGTTTGTCTGTCCTGAGTCCTGACCTGATGGGCAGTCATTTTTATTGAAAGGTTTTTTTTCACTCCAAACTCGATGTTTGTTAACTAAGCACAAACTCTTTCTTATCAAACAAACTCCTTTTTCGTTCCCTTGTACAGCCCTTACCAGGCTGTTTTAATTATGTGTTCTTTGCAGTGTATAGGAATGAGTTAAGCCAATGCATATAAATAGACAGGCCGGGCTCATCCTTTTATGTTGAGGTCGGTGCAAGTCTGTCTATGATTAAGAGATGATTAAGAGTATAGGTGGTGTTGAAGCTGGCTTATTCATGCTAGTCATCTTAGAGCTATGAGTCGGAACAATGTTCACCAACTCTTTTATAGTAATCTTGTTCATATATCGAAAAGCTTTTGAATATGAGTTTTTAATTGTTATATTAAAGTGTTGTGTTGTTTCCTCCCTAAGGCAGCATTCTTCCTCTCTTCTTCAAAGGCTCTTTTTAGAAACGAGAATGCAAACTTCGGAAAAAAGTGGTTATCAAGTCATCATCCAAAACCATAAGTCACGTTTTCAATGCCCCTCTCTTTAGCACTTCAGAAATCTGCTGTGCTGAGAATGAGAGTCATTCATGGCATGCATGGTCCAAGTCCCAGCACATCAAAGACAATGATTATATGCTCGCATTTCTTTCGTGTGCTAACTCTGCTATCAGATTCTCTTGCCAGTGGCATTTTGGTTCCTGCAAATCTTCATTTTGCATACATGTCTTTTGACGAATCGTTAACCAAATCTTGCCCTCTCTCATCTGGCTTCTTGAATAATTATGTACCATGTGAAGGAATAAATGAGAAAACTGTAAATTTTATTATTAAATCAATGTTGAGGTGACAAATGCAGCCATAAAAGTGCAAAACTAAATGAAGACAAATGGGATTAAACTGGTTATTAGTGGCATATTATTGCTGCAAGGAGATGGAAGAGGCTACATTGTTCGACACATGTAGTGTTCTATGAATCTGATTCTTTCGCAGATTTCTTCCGGAGCTTTTCCACCCACTTGAAGCTTAAAATTGCCTTCCCGAAACTGCTCTTTGATCCATCCTTGCCCTTCTTCTTGTCATTCTCTGATGATCCCGGTGGTGGTGGGTCGGGATTGTTATCCCATTGATCAGCCCAGGACAAACCAGAATCCATGTCCTCTTTCTTTTCTTTTCTTTTCTTCTCTTCTGCGTTTCTTGGTTTGGAACTTCTTTTAGATACAAAGCTTTGGCAATGTGTTGCAAAAGGGTTATTTGCTTATTTTAATCCAAATCTGCTTTTCCTTAAAATTTCAGTGAAAGGACAGGTTTGGCAGAAGTTAGTTATTTCTGATGAACAAGTTTAGAAATTTGTCTAACGGTCTTTTACTTATTATGTAGCTCGATGTTTCTCGAACCAAGTTCGATTCTTAATTTGGTTATGTCCTTTATTTTGACTAGAGTAAGAGATTCGGTCTTTTTTCTTTTTGGCCGGGATATATTTTGGTAAATAACCTCTTGTTGACCAAGTCTCACAGGAGGCAACGAGCAGTCAAGTCAAGACTAAAATCTATACGCATGCCATGCCAAGCCCTGTAAGTTATAGCCATTCAGTCAATGCACATTTTTGGAGAATCTGTTATTCTTATTGTCTGATATGCACATCGTCTCCTCTTAGGCAGTCAAATATGGTTTTTTTTAGTTCCATTTTATTATTATTTATAACAAACAATACATTGAGGTTAGGGGATTCTAACTTAGGACCTTCGGTGCACTAGGTTTTACATGTAATAGGTTCAAGCACCAGTGAAGTGATGTCATTAACAATCACACTGCAAATCAGGAACCATAAGTTTTACCCCCTTTTTTTTTTTGGCTAAGCAAGTTGCAGATGAAGCAGTCAAAGATTGCAGATCAAAAGTATATTATGCATCAAAACATTCGAACTGTATAAATACACCATGAGATCTAATTCAATTGACAAATACATTGGGAACCAATGGACTACAATCTAAGCCTCAAGGGGAGGGACAACAAGAGAAGGGTAAGCTTTACTCATCCTTTTACTTCGAGGCGCATCATCACTAGAAAAATTCAACGTGACCTGCAATTTCTCTACACAACAACTTAGCCTCACTGGCTAACTTCAAGCTCTTAACAATTGCAAGCCCTGTTTGCTTGTGTGTAGAAGTTGGGATATATTGCTTGGCCTCTTCTTCCTTCCCCAACAACAGAGCTTCCCTTGCAGGAATCACATTTTCCCACCAAAATTCCCTTAAAATTCCATGCATCAAGTTCCAGTAACTACGGTCCCTGCACACACGGAATATGGTGCTTCCGTTTGGTGTCCAGCAATACAGATCAACCCACTCTCTGTCCATTATCTCCATTTGACCCTGCACCTGAGGCATGTAATAGAACGGCATGGTTGACCAGGGCAGACCCTTCTCAGGCTTGCCCTTGTTATATGGACACTTCACTTCCAGTATCCCACCGCCTTGAAAGCAATCGATAAGACCATCAAGAAGACCATCAGGGGAGGCACCAACCCAACCAAGTCGCTCCTCTGTGTGGGTTGCAAATCCGTATGAATTCACTTCACGACCTGTGATGCTTTTGTACTTGCCGATGGCCACTTCTTCATTGAGTACGCCCCATTCCATGGCTCTTTTAGAAGCTTCCACAATTTGTTTCTCTGATTCAAATACCTTCTCATGCCAGAGCTCCGGCCGACGGTTCCCTTTCCAAAATCCCAAGGCAGTGCTGAAGGTGCTTGTGGTGAGCTTGTCCCTTCGTAGAGCAAACCACTCCTCTGATCGTTGGGGAGCATCAGATGGTGAAAGCTGGGTGGCCATCACTAAGGACGATGGGGGACGCATGACAAGAGGGAAAATTGGAGAGATCACCGGTGAGGTGCATGTGGAAAAAGGTCTCACAATCACATTTGCACCTATTTTCCTTGAAGATAGAAATTCTACAGCTTTCTGGTGAAAGCTGCAGAATCTGGTACAGCAGGTATTGCTCGTTGCTGATATGACAATGGCACCCATGGCCACTTTGTTTGGACGAGAGGTCCTGCAAAAGCCACACACTGCTTGAAAGTTTAGTTGAAGAAACCTCCTTAAATTTTCATATGCAAAATATTGAGCTATTTGTTTACAAAAGCTGTTGGACACATATAACATTACACAAACAGGCAGTGATATTCTCCTTAATCAAAAACTCAAAGGGAAGCATATTCTATTCTTCCTCCTTCAGGACAAGTATTGATCCTTCTATCAAAGAAGGAACTTAAAATTCAATGCTTTTCCTACTCACTGCATTATGCCAACCCTATGTGGGTGGCAAAACGCTCGAACACAAAAAAATGCAGATGGCTCAGCTCAATGAGGAAACAAAGAAAACCCAAACGTACAACTTTAGGCCTCAACATTAAGTTTACCCAATTCAATTTGAGTGACAAAAACCCACATCATTGGCATGCCTTGGTTCAAAAATGGGGGGGAAAATTGAGACCAAAGGCGTTTGATTTTATACCTGAGAGACGGCTTGAATTAAAGACTCCAACTTTGTGAGTTGCGAAGGAAGCAGAAGCTGGTTTGATATTATGAGAGGGCACTCTTCCATGGAGACATTTAAGAGAAGCAACGGAATGAGAGGAAGAAATTTGAAGGAGCTTCATCTATCACAAATTTCCGGCAACCATTACTAGGGTTTTGCTACTCCACAATGTGTGAGAGAGAGAGAGAGAGAGAGAGAGAGAGAGAGAGAGAAAGGCGGGTAGCAAATGATAACATTTCATTTTACAAGATGCAACGTCTTTTATAGCTAGTTCAAAACGTCGTCGTCTTACAGGATACTATAAAAGTATAAAACGGCTGCCAAACGCAGCGTTTAGAGTGTGGAACTTTGAGTAGAAGTAACTAACTATAAAAGCCCATTAACCACAGTGGAAGAGAGAGAAGAGAGAGAGTTCCAGCTGAGTTCGTTCTCCTTTCTTCGCTAATAACAAGCAAAGCTTTTACTTCACGCTCTCTCTCTCTAGCTCTCTCTCTCTAGCTCTCTGTCTGAGCTAAAAACCCAAACTTCCGTCTGCCAAAAGGGAAGCAATAATCCTAAGCAAGGCCCAAGTCTCCATCTCTTTCTCGCTGAAGAAAGCACAAGAGACCTTCTAATAATGGGCTTGCTGCTGCTGCTCATGGAGACCCTCACTTTCTTCTTGAACCTCATCCCCTTCTAATCAAACTCTGTCTCACAGTCTCTCTCTCTTTCTAGCGCGCGCCCAACGGATTTAAAGACCCAATTTTGAGTAAACCCAGTTTCTCAATTTCAACACCCAGTCACCAACCACCATGTACTTGTCGGAAAAGCCTCGAGCAATCGATTTTTACAAAGAGGAAGGCAGCCGAGACATGATGATTGAGGTGGTTTCCAATGACGACCTCTCTCAATCTCAAACTCATCACCCCAACCATCAACCACAGCAGCAGCAGCAGCAGATGCTTTTGGGGGAAAGCAGCGGCGAGGACCATGAAGTTAAGGCCCCGAAGAAGCGAGCCGAGACTTGGGTCCAAGACGAGACTCGGAGTTTGATAGCTCTGCGCCGTGAAATGGACGGTTTGTTTAACACTTCCAAGTCTAACAAGCACTTGTGGGAGCAGATTTCGGCTAAGATGAGAGAGAAAGGGTTCGATCGGTCTCCTACTATGTGCACCGACAAGTGGAGAAACTTGCTTAAAGAGTTCAAAAAGGCTAAGCACCATGACAGGGGAAGTGGGTCAGCTAAGATGTCATATTACAAGGAGATTGAGGAGATTTTGAAAGAGCGAAACAAGAACGCGCAGTACAAAAGTCCCACACCTCCAAAGGTTGATTCTTTTATGCAATTCTCGGACAAAGGTATTTGCTTTTTCTGGATTTTTGGTTTCTGACTAAAATATGATTGCCTACCTTTTATGTATATGTTGGTCTTCATTAGTTTTCCATTTTTGTAGTCTTACCTGTTTCCCTGAAAAAGAGATGGGTACCATATTAATGTATTAGAAGCTAAATTTAGAGGGTTTCATTTAGTATTTTGAATTTATAAATGTTTCTGTATCTGGAAATGGGTATTATTTGGGATTTGGAGTATAAAAGGTTTGTAACAATTGATCATTGAGGACTGAGGAAACTTCTAGTCCTTTTTACCTTAATAAAGTCATCCTCTTCAAACTGCTGATTTGAGTGCTTCCTGCAGTAATGGCATTTAGTTTAGACACAGATATGATAAATCTACAGGAACATCTTGGAGTGTGGTTAAAGATAAATAGAAGATACAAAAATCTCAATAAGTAATCTGATGTTATCTGGAAAACAGGACTGTACGGTAAGTTACTTTTGAGGATGTTGCAGACCTATTGCTTAGATATCTAGAATACTAGTTGGGGTAGGCTTGGGGTCATGATCTTATAAACCAGTGGATGGTGATTAACAGATTAGTGGAACCTAGTGAATAGTCAATTTCTCCTAGACTTATGTTGAGACTGGAAATGCACTTAATAGCAATTGTCTCCCTAAATCTAGTGCTTAACTTAAATGAACGGAAAGATGAGAGAAGAAGCAAGAAAGAATATTTGGATTGTCAAGTGGTTTTGTTTTGGAAATGTACTCCATTTGCAATTGCATGATATAATAAAAGATGGATAAGGTACTAGCTTAATGTGGTAAAGCATTGAATTTGTCCTTTTGCTTATAATTGTTGATTATGGAGATGTCATATGCTAGGTTTTATAGAGTGTTGAACATGCATGAGAGTTGCATAGTATTTTGTAAAATATCGATGATATGGCTTCGTACAAAACAAATCTTATACACGAGGAAGTTTTCAGGTGTAGTTACACTATTTTGTGACTTAGTTGTTTTTTCCCCCTCTCATGGTACTCTGGCAGTCTTTCCTGACACATTATAGACTGTATAAAAACCGTTTCCTGTTACATTTTCTGCAGTGTGTTGTGCATATTTTATCAAATAACTACACGTGTCTTGGAGTTAGGAGAAAACCTGTCATGTTTAGCTTTTGTAACTGACCATGGGGATACTTAGCAGTTAAGTTATGCTATTTTAATGTTCCCTATCAGGAACAACCAGCATTGCAATTCGGGGTAGGCCCTGACTGTGGGGAAGGTTAGGGATGGGGTGGCCTGGGTGGACTCGTTCCTTCCCGCTCCCCCTTCCCTTAATTTCGTAGAGGTTTCTTCCATTTTGTGTCTAATTTGGGGTGGGCTGCAGCGCAGGTGAGCCCTGCCATAAGGTCTCTCATGGCCCAATTATTATTACAGCCAAGAGGCCAAGGTTGCTTGCTAACTTGCAGCCACTTGTTAGAAGGAAGTGTTCCGTCCCCGTTCCCTATGCATCAAATGCTGCATGGGGATTCTTGTAGATGATTCACTTGAATGTCCTTTTATGTTCCAAGTCATTCCTTTTCTTTTCCTTCACTTGGGCAGTGCATTATTGTTCTCCAGTCTTTTTATTTTGAAACCGCTGCTTTCTTGTCTCCTAGTTTCATAAGTGACCCTTCTGCCCCACCCATCCTTTATCTATGTTGTGTTGATAACATTAGAACAACCATTTGACTGATTTTCTGCCCATGCAGGTATTGAAGATGCAAGCATTTCTTTTGCACCTGTTGAAGGTATTATTAATGTAATCTGAATTTTTGTATTCTGGTTAATGTTTATGCCATTTGATCTCCTAATTATTAGTTTGCCGGATAACTCATGACCACTGTTTGAATCTGTTAGAATATGATTACTTATTACTTGTCATCTTTTGAGGAATGAACAATTTATTCAGGTACAAGCATCTCAAATGGCTGATCTCAAGGCTAATGTTGGATATTAGCATAATAGATAGAATTCATGATTCAATTACCAATTCTGTTTTTCACTTTCCTTTTGGCCGGAAATGCTAAGTTCTTGAAGTGCAAGGAGTAAGGCAAAATAGGATAATATGAACTCTTCTGCATGTTACTTCTATATTCTGCTTCATCATATTTTTTTAAAAGTCAATTTCTTTCAAAGAGGTGTCTGTCCTCTCTTAAGTTCCTTGGTGTGCAGCTAGTGGGAGGCCAACGCTCAATCTGGAACGACGTTTGGATCATGATGGTCATCCTCTTGCCATAACTGCAGCTGATGCAGTTACAGCGAGTGGAGTTCCACCTTGGAATTGGAGAGAAACCCCTGGAAATGGTAAGAAAACTAAATTGAATTGTAGTTGTGAAATTTTCTCAACATATGTCTTGAGTGTTTATGCTCCAAATGTTTTGTATGGATGATTAGCACTCAAATCTTCATTTTTCTTACTCAGATATGAGTCACTGGTAAGATGGTTCACTTATTTGAAATTATTTTCGCCTTTTTGGCAGGTGGGGAGGGTCAATCATGTGGTAGAGTCATATTAGTCACTTGGGGTGATTATACTAGAAGGATTGGTATTGATGGAACTGCCGATGCCATTAAGGAGGCAATTAAGTCTGCTTTTAGGTTGAGAACAAAACGTGCCTTCTGGTTGGAGGATGAAGACCAGATAGTCCGCAGTCTTGACAGGGACATGCCTCTGGGGAATTACACCCTTCATCTTGATGAAGGTATAGGTTTCGTAATGGCCATAATGATTTAAAATGTTCCTTTGACATCAGCTAAATGAAAAAGTGGTACAAAAGTAGCAAATGTTATTCACAGTATTTAATAGAATTTTCATAAAAATTAATAATGTTCTGCTTCCCCTTTTATAATGAAAACTTGATGCTAGAGTCCTAATTTCAGGGGTGGCCATCAAACTGTGCCTCTATGATGAGTCAGACCATATACCAGTACATACAGAGGAGAAGATTTTCTACACTGAAGATGATTATCGTGATTTTCTGACCCGCCGGGGGTGGTCATGTCTGAGGGAGTTTGATGGGTACAGAAATATTGAAAATATGGATGATCTTCGACCTGGTGCAATATACCGTGGTGTGAGTTGAGGGAACCAGGTCTTTATCACGTTTCCTTCTTAATGTAAGTGCGGATGATCCGTATTGTTAAGTCATGTTTAATGCTGCACTTTATGTTATGGTAGAACAAGGACAAGGACAAAGCACTTAGGCACAGATTTTAATATTGCACATACTGGCCTGGACTTTGATGTTTGTAAATATGTACTTTTCAAAATATAAAGAAGTTTCAAGCCTTCTACAATTCATTTTTGGGCAGATTAAAAATATCGTTTTCTAGTAATTACGTTTGGGTGTAAATACGTGATTCTCTTGTTTCTGCTATGCTTCATTTTTGGACAGATTAAACATTTTATTTTATATTAATTACAATGTATCTTTTGTGTGCACTGATTTGACCAAAGTGATGGAATTTTCCGTTTCTCTACCACTAATATTGGCGCTGTATTATTTTTCTTCTGCTGATGAGGGACCATGGTTAAGTCTTAGGGCACGTTTACTAAAGGGAATGGGAGTGATTCCATTCCACTTACTCCAGGAGGCAAAGGGAATCAGATTGTTCATGCCAAAATATTTTTTCTTTTGTGAACTTTAGGGGTTCGTGCTAGCCCAAACTTGATTCTACTCTCCTAGCCCAAACCAAGGCAGCCCATTTTATTTGGCCGAACATTATGGTGAATGAATGCAGAAACGATCTTTAAATACCAGACCAAATTGAGGCCAGCCCATTTTATTTGGCCGAACACTATGGTGAATGTTCATAAACGATCTTTAAATATCAAGAACTTCTACAACGAGGAGTTTGGAGTGAGGAACTTATTTGAGGGGTTCAATCTCACCATCAAACCATTTAAAATGTTTTAAGTCCATTGATTTCCTCATAAATAATCAAACAGTTGCAGATATCTCTGTTTTTAAGCATGGTTATTCATGCGAATTAAGTGATCTATGTTTGAAGAATACGGAAACTACAAGATCCTTTTATATATGAAAACTGCTAGGTGGTTGTCTTATATGAAACGAATACAACTCAAACACAAGTTCCTCCCACCACGTACAAATTATACAACATGCAATGGTAGCAAACACCAAGGCAGAAAACATCTTACTGATAAGATCAAGTCATCGTCCTCTTTCCAACTAATTTTTCTAACCCAATGTGAATAAAAGATTCACAGTTCCAAAAGTCAAGCAAACATGGATATCCCCTCCCCTCTCCTTCCGCTACTGCTCATCCCATTCGTCATTCTTGTAGGACACTAGAGTGTCAACCTTGTGAATCTGCATGATCAGCAAACAAAAATATTGTCAGCAGCCAAACCCATTTCCCTTTTTGATGGTAAAGAGATTTCTAAATGGATTAAATAAATGGGATTCAATTTCTGGAACTTGCCTTGGTGTCAAAGGAATGCAATTTCACAATTTGTGGATTTGCAATCAGTTTGGGGTCACTTTCAACCCAAGTGAATGGGACTGCAAGATCTTTATCCGTGTATGCCAAAACATCAAACACACCTGAAGCAAACAATAGAACAGAACAAATGAACATGCCAAACACCAAGGTCAAAGAAATAAACAATTTTTTTCAATTGGGTGAATGAGTGTGCGTGCTCTTACAGGCTTCATCAAGGCACGGCAAGTAAGTAATGCTTGAAGCAATCTGCCTCATGATTGCTTGAATCTCCCTCATGATTTCCTTGTCACTCTTTTGCCTCGACTCCCTTCAATCAAACCAAACAAAACAGTGAGAAGAGATTTAGAAAAGAATTGAAAATTTGATAACAGTATGCAACATGAGGGACACAGTTAAAAAAAAGGGCTCTTATAAAAAGGGAAAATCCCAAGTTACCCCTTCTCAACGACCTCATTGTCAGTCTCAATGCTGAAGTTCCACCTCTCTAGAACCTCATTAGTCGCCTTGCTCAGTATGACCAGAACAACTCTCTGTAACTTGCCAGATTCCAGCCATTCTTTATAAGATTGAAGATTATAAAATATCAGTCAACCAAGAACAACATATTTCAATCAACCCATGTGATTGTATTTGGTGCAGAAGAATAAATCGTTTCATACTTTCAAAGTTGAGTTGTTAAATTAAGAATTAGACACAAACAGACCCGAAACGATAAAACCCTTACTTACCAGAAAGCTGAGTAGTTAGATTGGCGATGAAGGATTTGAGGCCTTCATCTTGAGTAAGCAACATGGGCAGCCCATATTTCTTCACCTTTGCAAAGCTTTCTTCAGGATACACTCCTCGATTGTACAGAATACTAAAAGAAAAAAACCCATGTATCCAACCACAATTAATTTCAAGATCCAAGAAGTAAATCGCCAAAAGGGGAAAACCCCCAAAAGATAACATAAAGCACAAGAACAAAGATCAAGATCCGGTGTGAATGTGATCATTACCTGTTCGCTGAATATCCTGAAAGAGGAATTGCAAAAAGAAATACGAAATACAGAGATCAGCGAAAGATTTCTTAGAAACCGAACAAAGCCCAACGAAGACAAATGACAATCAAATCCAACAGACAATAAAATTACCGAAGAACTCGCTGACGATAGCCGCTGAACCACGCAGAGTGATAATGTCTTTGGTCGCAGTTCTTGAAGCCATCACACTATGCACGTCCAAACCCAGTAAGGATTCTATCCAATTCCAATAGGCAGGAAAGAAAAATTGCGAACTTCCCGATCAAAAAGCGGTTTATACGTTTCGTGGGATGTGGAGGACGAAGAATAGACTTGGGGATTGAGAAAATCAACGTAAGTAGTGCAATTGCAAGTTGCAACGGCTAGTTTTTAAAAATTTTAGGCTCCGTCAGGCGGGCCAACGCAACGGTAACTTCCTTAAATTTGCACCATTACGGTTTTGAAGTCGGGTCAGCGGCCCCCATTTGCTGCCACGTAGCAAGGCTGAGAAGGGATGTGTTGTCCGGTGATGAGACAGACCAGCAAATTAAACTTGCATGTAAGATACGTGATGATGCCATTAGTAACCAACAAACTAATAATCCAAATTCCATAAAGAAAGCAATTTTTCCAGAGGATCCACACCCTCGTTCTCCCAGGTTTATTAATTAGTTGTAATACTATGGTTTCACATATATGACACTTATTCCGACCACCTCAAAGGATTTTTCGACTATGAAAGGTGCAGCTGCACCTCCTTATTTATATGTAGGTCTGTTAATGGGCTGACATAATTAAAAATTTTTGGCTTAAATGTCAAAATGGTCCCTGTATTTTATCTCATCGGCCAATTTAATCCCCGTGTTATCAATTTAGCCAATTTAGTCCCTGTGTTTGTATATATTAGCAAATGTGATCATTTTCGTCAAAATTTTGTTAAAACTAAAAATAAATAAAAAATTGTAATTAATTATTAAATATCCAAATTCAATCTAAAAATGGAATTAATAAAAAATAAAAAAATTTGTCACCCTCAATTTCACACTGGGACCTCAACCATCTCCTAAACCCATAGCTACTCTCACTACACCCACTTCAACTCCAAAAAGTACACATTGTGTGCTGGTGGTGGAGAAGGAAGATGATTACAGCAAGAAAATATGATTGACTCAATAACTTTCTTTGCTATAGAATGCAAGAGCATGTCTTTTAATAATTAAGTTTTTATTATTATTTGAATTTGAATATTTATAATCAATTTAAATATTTTTTTTCCTCCCGTTTCAATAGAATTTGGACGCAAAGGACCACATTTGCTAAAATATACAAACAAATGGACTAAATTAGCCAAATTGATAACACGGGGACTAAATTGGCCGATGAGGTAAAGCATAGGGACCATTTCATCCCAAGTGCTATTTCAAAAAATTAGAAATTTTTCCTTCTTTTCTATTATTATTAAACATTTGTAATTTTAAATTTTAATAAAGGCACTTTGATTTTTGTTCATGTTAGCATTTGATAATTTAATTGTTGTTAAGTCTCAATCATCTAAAACTGAGGCACCCAAATTTAAATGCCCCTATTATTTTTAAAATTGACTAGAACTAGTTTTGTGAACAAACAAGCAAACTTAAAAAAAGAGAGTAGTAATTTAAAAGTAATGATCCAGAGGTCAAAAGCTTTTCTAACTGAACCTTATTAATCCAGTCAGGATGGTGCAAAACCTTGGATCATGGAAATTAATTTGGTGGCAGCTTTAGAGGGCTAATATGCACACATTGCAAAGCTAATCAATTCAACCACATGTCCCTTGCTCTGCAAGGAAGGTAGAACAATTTGGCATCTCCCTCCAATTGCTTTTGTATTCTATACCTTATCAATTTAACCCACATGTGATACTTGGCCAAAATCATAAATTCTTCCAATACAAAAAAGAAAATGGAAGCAATTGTATTCTATACCTAATCAATTTAACCCTAATCAATTTAACCCACATGTGACTTTTGGCCAAAATCATCATTTCTTCCAATAAAAGAAAGACTAGAAATAAATTCAAACCCACATGTGTTATCCTATTTATTTCCTTGTTTTTTATTTATTTTATTTTATGGAATTCAAACCCTATTAAAAATGTCCTATTATTTGAAAAATAAAGTATAAAATATAGGAAAGTGGAAACTAAAGTATAAAATTAGGGGTCATCATTTGGCCCACGGGCTCATGGGCCGATGGGGGCTCGTCGGGCCCATCGAGAAAAACCCCAGCCCGACTCGTTATGGCACTTGTACTTGACCGGCTCATTGTTCAGTGGGCTAGGCTTGGGCTTGGGTGTTTAAACCTTAGCCAGGCCCATAGGGCAGACCCATTTTGGCTCAAGAAGGCCCAGCCCGACCCACCCATCAAAGCCCGGCCAATAGGCCAGTATATATGTATAATAGTGCTGCTGTTTAGAGCCCAATACCTCTTTGGCGAGAAAAAAAAAATAAATAAAGCCCAATACCTCTTCTTATAAAATGGGGCATTACAGGTCAATGACATTAATACATTCTAACTGAGCCACATCCTTTTCTCTTTCCATTTCCTTCTCCCTCCCTTATTTTTCTCTCCTCCAACAACACTCTTCTCACTGTATAATTCATTTCAAGTGCTATTTTTCAAAAACTTAGAATTCTCCTCCCCCCCCCCCCCCCCCCCCCCCCCCACCTCTTTTTTTATTATTTAAATGTAATAATAATAATTAAACAAATTTAATTTTTAAATTTTAATGAAGGCACTTTGACTTTTGTTCATATTAGCATTTCATAATTTAGTTGTTATTAAGTCTCAATCCATCTAAAACTGAGACACCTAAATCTAAATGCCCGTATTATTTTTGAAATTGACTAGAATTGGTTTTGTTCTAACAAACAAACAAACTTGAAAAAGAAAGAGTAGCAATTTAAAAGTAAGGATCCAAAGGTCAAAAGCTTTTCTAACTAAACCTTATTGGTCAAGCCAGGATGGTGCAAAACCTTGGATCATGGAAATTAATTTGGTGACAGCTTTGTAGGGCTAATATGCACATATTACGAAGCTAATCAATTCAACCACATGTCCCTTGCTTTGTAAGGAAGGCAGAGCAATTTGGCATCTCCTTCCAATTGCTTTTGTATTATGTACCTAATCAATTTAATCCATGTGACACTTGACCAAAATCATAAATTCTTCCAATACAACAAAGAAAGGGAAGCAATTGTATTCTATACCTAATCAATTTAACCCACATGTAACTTTTGGCCAAAATCGTCATTTGTTCCAATCCAAGAAAGACTAGAAATAAATTCAAACCCACATGCGTTATCCTCTTTATTTCCTTCTTTTTTTTATTATTATTTTATGGAATTCAAACCCTATTAAAAATGTCCTATTATTTGAAAGATAATGTATAAAATATATGAAAGTGGAAACTAATGTATAAAATTAGGGGTCATCATTTGGCCCACGGGCTCATGGGCCAATGGGGGCTAGCCCGACCCATTGAGAAAAAGCCCCGCCTGACTAGTTATGGGACATGGGCTGGCCCGACCCATTGTTCAGTGGACTAGGCTTGGGCTTGGGTGTTTAAAGCCCAGCCGGCCTATTTGAGCCCTAGAAGGCCTAGCCCGATACCTGTTTTTATAAAATGAGGCATTATAGGTCAATGGCATTAATACATTCTAACCTAGCCACTCCTCTTCTCCCTTCCCTCTCTTTCTCTCCTCCAACAACACTCTTCTCACTGTCTAATTCATCCCAAGTGCTAAAAAATTAGAATTTTTCCTTTTATTTATTTATTTTATTATTAAACATTTGAAAATTTTAAATTTTAATGAAGGCCCTTTGACTTTTTTTCATGCCCGTATTTCATAATTTAGTTGTTATTAAGTCTCAATCATCTATTAAGGTTTTGTGCAAACAAACAATCAAACTTGAAAAACAAGTGTAGCAATTTAAAAGTAATGATCTAAAGTCAAAAGCTTTTCTAACTGAACCTTATTGGTCCAGCTAGGATGGTGCAAAACCTTGGATCATGGAGATCAATTTGGTGGCATCTTTGGAGGGTTAATATGCACACATTCCGAAACTAATCAATTTAACCACATGTCCCTTGCTTTGCAAGGAAGGCAGAGCAATTTGGCATCTCACTCCAATTTCTTTGGTATTCTATTCCTAATCAATTTATGCAACATCCCTGACCCAATTTAATCGATTTAATCCAATTTCATTCTTTGGTGAAATTACAATTTTGCCATTGGGAGTAGGGGTACTTTGGTCACTTTTTAACATAGAAGGATTTTGGAAAAATGAGTAGCACCATTGCATAGAGCTTGCTCTCATGAGTTGGTAGACATGTCGTGGGCCCAAATTGGAGTTTTAATGAAGAAGTTGTGGTCAACGAAAGTGCAGTGGCACAATTGTAATTTTTTCGAAATTAGATTAAAAACATATAAGTTCTCTCTCTCTCTCCACGTGCCTCTCTTCTCTCTATCTCATCTGCGTGAGGCAGCAAATTTCCAACGGTAATTTCGTCATTGTCAGACATCCGTTTCAGGCGAAATTGGTTACAAAAATTTTGTATATGAAAGCAAACTTAGGGTATATTCTCATACAAACAACCTTCAGTGTGAACAAGCCATGTGGACCACAAACCATAATGTTGTAGCCTATGAGTTAGAGTCCAATAGTTGAAAAATAAAAAAAAAAGAGAAGAGCAAGCTTTTGTGTTAAGTTATTTTTTGACGGTGCGATGTTTAAAAGAAAAAAAATGCATGAGAAAGAAAGGTCCACAAAGTGGGACAAAGTGTGTAGCATCAATACAGTGACTTTTTAAATTGGGTTTTGTTTATTTATAATAATCCAATCCAAACTTTGCTTCTCTCTCTCCCTTCTTGCATCCGAGTTTTGAGTATTAAAAAAAGGGGCCTATCTTCTTTTTAATTTGCTAAAATACATGAAACTAATTCTTTAAAAAAACACATATAATTTTTCACGACATATTCTATTGGAATTTGGATTGTTTTGACCTAACTTAAGTAATGATTCAAATATTTTATTTTACTAAATTATTTATTTTTTGTATGGTAGTGGCACACGATATGTTCTCTCATCTCATGCTCTCTATTACTAGAAAAATGAGAGAAGAAAAAAACACAATTATCTTGTCTTCTAATCTCAAGATCCAAGCTTATGTAATTGTGGACAAAAAGTGATTAGCATAGTTAATTTTCTGTTAATAGATTGTTAAGGGTTATTTTGTATTGAGTCATGTGACAAAGAGCAAGGCCATGACTTGGAATTTTTGAATTAGTTGCATGTCACCTATATGGTTCGTGTATTTGGGGTTGTTGCCTATTTGAGTAAGGAACAAAGGGTGTGTGACATGTGGCAACTAGTCATACTTTTCTTAGTTTAGTTTTTCATTACCAACTATGATTTAGGAGGATTTACTTCAGTTATTGCTATTGCGGTGCATGATTTTACTATCTATTACTCAGAAATATCCTGCAATTTGTTTATTATTGCAAAATTTGGTTACTAACTAATGTATCCGTAATTTATTTATTTCATGACTAGACTCAATGTGAAAATTATTTATTTACAACATAAAAATGGGAGTTTTTTTTTTCTTTCCAATTACACTGCTTTATGATTTTTATTACTTTTATAATTATTATTAAAAATGAGTGTGAGTGGACAAAAGAGAAGTGGAAAAATTAGTTAGTAACGAAAAATTATTGTAATAAGGCTGATGGTGTTTAGCTTAATGGAAAAGAGCCTTGATTTACATAGTAGTAGTCTTAGGTTCGAACTCTCATGACACATTGATAGTATGTTTATGATAAACGCCCTCCTTTTTTTAATTTAGACTTTCATTTGTATTGTCGTTGGTTATAAGAAGTTCATTTGCAGTTCAATAAGAATAACTGACGTAATCCTAAATGATTTACCTTGTTGATTTTACTCTGAGATATAGAAAGTAAAAGAATTTTGTATTGTTTAGGATTTGTAAATTTACCGGGGGAAGAATGCTTAACACTGTAATCTCCAATTTCAAAACTTGCTCCTGCAACAGAAGAAAAGAATACTTATTGGGCTGCTCTCCAACTCCAAGTCGAATGCAGGGCGAGTAAAAGTGAAGGTTGTAGTTTTTCTATTTGGGCCACATAAATGCCACCGGTTCTGTGAGTTGTGGGCCGAGCATTTTTTTTATCTTCTAACAAAAAACAAAAAAACCAGCATTTTTTTTCATCTTTTCAACGTGAACGTATAGATAGATAACAAGTAAAATCATGTATGTATAATGTATGTAGTGACCCCCTATTTCTCCATTTATAATGTATGTATAAATGGAGATTTTGAAGCAATCTGTAGATAAGTTTTATGTCAGGACTATATAAGCTAATAAGTTTGACGTGAGTCATTTTTGTGATTCTGAAAACAACCCAATGCAAGTTGCAATTACACTTTTGATGTGTCAATGCCAAACAGAGTAAGGAATTTGTCACATTTAATTTAACTCTCTAGTTCGAGACCACAAACCAAATGTAAGAAAAGTAAACACAAAATGATACACCATATTTAACATGGTTTACTCAAAGTTGGACTACATCTACGGGTGACAATGCCAATGATAATTCACTTAATCAAAAGAAAAAGAGTACCAAGAGTATGACAAAAAAAAAAACAAATAGGTTCTCACCATCAAACTAAATTTATCTCTCTTCTCTCATCCCATTATTCCCTATAGAAATAGAACCCCAAGTAGCAAGTACATAAAAGGTCACTCATAAAAGCACTTCAACTATCTTTCTTCGAAGAGACAGGACGCAGAGCTTGACTTCTCTACAAGGAGTGCTTCTCTTAATAAAGCTGCACCTCTAGAAGTTGATTTAAAGCACTTTTCCCCATTAAACTGTATAACAACAAACAAAAGTTGACCCTATGATGCAAAATTCATAAGAATATAACTCAGATTTGATTCTGAGTGTCAAGAAGACAAACTAAAGGGATAAAAGCTTACCATTTTGTCCAAAACAATAAGTTCTAGACCACAGGCACATCGCGATTCGCATGCATGAGTTTCTCTTTCTATCTTGACTCTGCATGGTCAATATAACACCAAGACCAACTTAGCAAGAAATGTTCAAAATAACCTTCAACTTTTCAAATGGTGGTAAAAAGCTTATAACTGAAGATTCCTTTACCTGAGTCTTGCAATAGCATAGGTAAATGACATGCTATCAAATAAGACTAAGAACAGAGGCCTTTGTTCTGTGTGATATGCAAGAGTCCATGACCTTAATTGCAGAAACAAGAAAAAGGAAAATAGATCAACACCTTCCAGAAATAGTAATTTTTTTACACTACACGTATATATTATGATTGTTTTAGGGTACTCTAAGATATGTAAGTAAAAAAATTACTTCACCATCAACAAATGATGTACCATTTATGTAGCAGAAACCTGCATTATGAACCACACGTTGTACACAAAAGGTTAGACAGCATATGAGTATTGATTGCAGTATCTCCTTGCCTGTAAAAGAGAAAAATTAAAATTTGAAACATAAAATTACAGATGCCGCAACGACACCAAGGACTCATAAACACCTGCAATTATATAGATTGCCACAAAAACAAAGCAGTTCTGTGAAACTAATGACTAAAAGCTTCTGTTCGATGATCCAAAAAATTGGAATGAAATCATGCAAGAGCTGAAGTGTCTTGCCTGTTCTGTATGTATAAGTTTGTCTTCTATACTAGCAAACCTAATTTTCCTCAACAATCTTAAGTGTTATCCCACAAAGATTGAAAACACAATGTCATATTTAAAGCAATAAATTTTATTCTTCCATGATGCAAGAAAGTCTAAGATATTGAAAACAAACCACTAAAGAGTTCAACATATTCCTGCAATGTATAGTAATGTCAAAACATTTTTTTTTGGGTATAGTAGTAGTGGTAAAACTACTCCCTTTTTCTCTTTCTTTCTTTCTTTTTCTTCTTCTTCTTCTTCTTCTTCTTCTTCTTCTTCTTCTTCTGTGTTTTAGTAGAGAAAATACTTAATGGCCACTAAGTTAATTAACTATAAATGAAACGTACACTTGACTCTTGGAAATATGAGAAAATCTTTGCCACTTGACTTGGGCAGCTCTTCTCGGTGCATCTTTTTGTTTTGGGGACGTTTTCGGAGCCTTCAACTACCAGTAGATACTCATCACTCAAGTAAATCCTCACAGATACAAATAGATAGTTCATCAACAGCTGCAAGGTTCCCTCATCGCTCGAGTAAATCCTCCAGATCATCAAATATTTATAAACAACTTCTAAGGACTCTTTAAACTTCAAATGGATGCTTGTCCCAAAAATCTGCAAATGAGTATCATCAATTTCATAAATAACACAGGTTCTGCAGAAATGGTTACACAACAAGCAAAGAGAGGTGGAAGATACATCCAGTGGTAAGATAATGAAACAAACAAATTACAAAAGGCTGCTGCCAACACAATTCTTATTGAAAGAAAAGACATACCATTAAAGCATGAGCAAAGGTTAACATCAATTCACTAATAATAATTCAAACATACATAATTCTTAAGAAATAAGTAACTGGCCAATGTAGGACAACAGAGGAAATGGATCTCAAGTACCTGAACAAGCTGCTATTTTTCCCGCTTACGCACCTCTAACCCTCCACTGATTGAAGCAGATGCAAAATGAATGCTGATCAAAACCTGACCCAGAAAAGTATAAAAAGTTGAAGTGATAACTGTTAGAGTTTTGAATAGATTGAAGAAGGAAGAAAAACGCAGAGAGAGAAGAGAGCACTACTGAATCAAAACGAATGTGTAATTTTCTATTGCATGCTCTGTCTAAATTAGAGCAAGCTCAGTGTGAGCTATAACCGTTAGAAAGAATAGCTGGATTCTCTTACATCACTGAGAATCACAGCCTTACATCCAAAACTGCTCTCTAGGATTTTTACACATGGCTATAACCACTTAACGTGACTAACGCCTAACACTTGTCTAACTTAGTGACCAAGTGAATACACCATTTAGCTTAGAGGCCTAATTACATTCTTATCAGCTCACCACTTACATTTCAACAATAATAAAACATATGAAACCGATATGTAAAATAAACTCACATTCATGTAAGAGCATCAAACTTAAGGGCATTAAGAATGAGCAGAGGTTAGCATCTAATTACCGATAACATATCATGTGTACATAATCTTTTCTGAAACAGAAGGAATATCATACAAATGATCAAGGAGCCAAAAGTTTTTGTATGATTTCGAAGAATAATTGTTTTCTCCATGCTAGTAAAGTGATCTTATGATTACAAGATGTGAATGAATGATATGATTATTAGGGTAATTCTAATCAATCCCAGTCACCATTTTTTCTTCTTCTGCATTTATATCCAAAGAAATGAGTAAATAATGATGCAGGGAAAGGGAACTGAAGCGAAGTACCTGGACTAAGTTTGCACCTATTCCGCATCATCTATTTCCGGAAGTGAAATCCAACACATTGTGCCAAATTCAACTGATAGTAAATGCCATCAGTAACACAAACATATACAGGAAGATGTGGAAAACATTAAGCAGAGGCTAGAGAAGAGCAGGAATATCTGCTCTGAAAATATAGTTTAATGATTAATCTGATCAGAGAAGAACATTATTAGTTAGTGAAGAAGAGTAGGCTCAATCTCAGATGTTTGGTCAACTAATTAAAAAAGGTGTTTGGTCAACACTGAAGAAAAGAAAAGTGAGAAGGGAATTGAACAAACAATGAAGGATTTCTTTTGAGAATATAATTACCTGATATACATGGGATGTGAGAAATCTTGTGCCATTCTGGGCCGCTCAGGAGGGTGGATCTTCCCCCTAAACAGGGACACGTAACAAGTTTGGTGAGGCGTTGCATAACCTCAACGGCAGGAAGATACACCAGATTCTCACACGCCTTAATCCTCAGATGGGTAAGAGATGTAAGGTTACCCCAACCACTCTGGAAGAACCTCCACGCTGTCGAAAACCTGTATATACGAATCTTGTAGACAAGTGTAGTGTAAAATTGTCGTTGAGGTAGAGACTTGAGCTTTGGCTACCCTGTGATCTTCAGCCATAACAAGCAAAGAACTAGCTCATACAAGATTACTACCACTGGCAACCAACACATAATGGTCTGTATCAATATTATCCCATGATTCCTGCAAACCACCATATTTCATCCTTATCAGTTTGTGCTTGCCATGACACATCGTCGTTGATCAGCTTCACAAATCCATCTGATGAACACCTTCACCTACCTCATGCACATCCTCATCCCCTCTGGAAAAGAATCTAGTTTAACGATTAATCTGATGAGAGAAGAAGAGTAGACTCACTTTGTGCGCCAACTGTGCTAGCTAATTTGTGAAGGGGTTGCATTGGTCGAATCATCATCACTAAAAAGATTCCGATGATTCTCATCTGGAAACTAATTAAAAAAGTGTTTGGTCAATAATACTGAAGAAAGAATGGAGATTCTTCAATAAATATTTTATGTTAGAGGATTGGGTTACAATTTCTAAACTCTATATTAAATCTACCAACACATCTAATGAATGCAATCCGATATCAGAAGTATATACCCAATTCTTAACTTGTACTCGTTGGGAAATTAAGTGAGAAAAGGGAATTGAATGATTTCATTTGAGAATATTGTAATTACCATCTATACGTGGGATGTGAGAAATCTTGTGCCATTCTGGGCCGCTCTTGAGGGTGGATATTCCCCCTAGACGGGGACATGTATCAATCACTAGCTTTTTTAGTTTGGTGAGGCGTTGCATAACTTCAACGGCAGGAAGAGACACCAGATTTTTACACCGACGGATACTCAGGGTGGTAAGAGATGTAAGGTTACCCAACCACTCTGGAAGAGCCTCCACGCTGTCGAAAGAGACTATGGACACTACTTGTAGACAAGTGCAGTGCTGAATTTGTTGTTGAGGTAGAGACTTGAGCTTAGGCCACCCTTCGATCTCTAGAGTTTGGATTTGTGATGGAAGCTCAAAATCAGGGAAAGAATCGAGCTCCTCCGAAAACGCACCAATTTTCATAGATTCTAAACGCGTAAGAGAGCGTAGCCCCTCCAATGACAAATATTTTAATTTCAAACAATAAAATATTTCTAAAGATGAAAGAGACTGCAACCTGGATACATCGAGATGTGCCAGAGATATCAAATTGTGGCATGACGCGATTCTCAACTTCTTAAGAGATGTGCAGGATGGTAGCCCACTCGGTAGACTTGTCAATCCATCACATTCCTTGATACTCAACTCCTGAAGAGAGATGCAATATTCTAAGCTAGTCGGCAAGCTTGATAATTTCTCACAATCCTCAATCTGCAATTTGCGGAGGCATGGCATTCCCTTCCCCTTGCCCAGGGTAATTGGAATGAACTCGAGACTGTCGCAAGACTCTATAGTCAACTCCTCAAGGCGGGGAAACACCGCTACTTTCTCATCTGTTGGTGGCAGTTCCTCCCATTTAATTAGAGCTGGGCAATAATAAATAGTTAAGCTTTTCAATGCTGGAAACAAAGTCTCTTTCTTCTTCGCCGCACCGTTAACATGGTTATAACCATAAAACTCAACTCCCACACATTTAAGCTCTGACATTTCACTGAACTCAACAAGCCTAAGATTTGGTAAATGGCCAAGTGACGGGACTTGTTCGCATTCTATGCATCTCATTAACCGAATCTCTGTCAAATTCAGTGGCAACAAACCACTCATCATCCATGATGCTAATTTAGAACCCATGAATTTGTCAATCTTTAAGAATTCTAACTCAGAGTTGAGTCGGAGGCCTTCCAGTACATCATTGTCTTTCTCTTTTCTTTCCTCGTCATACTCCCCCCATTCTAATGTCAACCTTCGTAGATTTGCTTTCCCAACTAAATTTGATGCCCTTGCTTGGCCTCCGTCCCTCACATGTTCCAAACCACTAATAATTAGTTCACCTTTTAATTGGTTTAAGCCACCCAGCTCGTCAATTCTACGATTACTTTCCTTGTCCAAAGTAAAAAAAGGAGATATTGTTTGCAGATGTTTCAATCGTCCCATCCCAAATGAAACTGCCTCATCACGACGATGGAAATAAACATGCCTCAAGTTGATCAAATTTTCCATTTCCTTTGGAAACGTTTCAAGATTCCATGTATCCTCCATTCTTAACGTTTGTAGGTTATAAAGCTTGCCAATAGACTTCGGGAGTTCTTTGATTTTTGTTCGAGAAACGTTCAAATACCTCAAATGTATCAAGACGCCAATTGAACTTGGCAGCTCCTCAATATCAGCCCTGTACAAATTTAAAACACGCAAAGCCTTAAAGCTTATAAGTGATGTATTATTACTAAGGGCTTGATCACCATTCACAAACAGTGATCGCCGTTTCTCAGCATTTCTTTCAGAACTTTTAGAACGATCCCATGCCACGTGTTGATTCTCAAGTTTATCTTCCATTTCAGATCTTGATACAAGCTTAGCAAGATCATGTACAAGATCGTGCATCTTGCATTTAATAAATATACCAAAGTGGGGATAGCTTCTTTCAACTTCTTGAAAGAGGGAGTTTTGCGACAGAATTGCAAAATATTCATGACCTATATCCTCCATATCTTTGTTAGGAGAAGAACAGAGAAATCCTTGAGCCATCCATAGCTGGATCAAGTCTTCTCTTTCCATTTCAAAATCTTTCTTGAACTTTGACAAATATGCAAAACACTGTTTCAAAGAAGGTGATTTCAAATTATCAAAACTCAACTTCAAAACCGAGATAATTCTTTCATCTCCTTCTGGTAATTCCCATATCCTACTGTTTTGAATTTCCAACCATTCATCGATACTATATTTAGAACGCAACATGCTTCCCAAAACCTGTTGTGTTGGTACATAAATTAGTGTATATATTAAAGATTAAGTAGGTGACTTGGCTATAATATTAACAAGAAACATAATTTGGTTTTTCAATAAACTTAGTTGTATGTTACCAGTAAATGTTAACATTGCACCAAAAACTGGTATTTTGTTGGAATGTTTAATCCTAAGCCAATGTTCATGCGTGTAAATAGTAAATTTGGGTTTTCCACTTCAAACACATTTTTTCTTACCTACAACCCATCACCTTATTTTTCCATTAATAAAACCCAATTTTTTAAAGTAAAACCCGATGCTAATTACATTTTTTTCAACAAATTATTTGCAAGCCAATTCCAGTAACATTTAGTATTTTCTTAGTACATACCTATTATTTTTATGTGAGAAATGTACCTTATATTATGCTGGTACCTTAAATTACCTATACTTTTTAAGTACATATGCTAATCATGGTACTTGCAAATACTGATAAAGTAGCATACATGTAAATTAACACGCATTCAAACGATAGGTAAATAATTAAATGACATCAAATTGAATGATGTTTTGAATTTGTTAATGGCACTTGATCAGAACTAGAGACTTCAAATTGATATATCAATTTGTTAATGGCCCTTGATCTGAATATTTTAGTACTTGTAACAAATAAAGAAATGCATGCGGAACAAACTTCAAATTGATATATCATCATTACGTACCTTTGCCGTTAACGGTATACCAGCACACTTTATGGCAATATCCTTTCCAATTGTTTCTAGATCTTTTGCAGTAGGAGCATTACCATACGGAAATGCTCTTTTCTTCAATATGTCCCAACAATCATCAAGAGATAGACCTCCCAAAACATACATTGGAAGTACTTTTTTCGTGATTGATGCAACACTGGCACTGCGCGTAGTGACAATAACGACGCTTCCCTGGGCACTATGAAGTTTTGACACACAAGTCATCAATTTGCTCCATTTTTGAGGATCTTCGTTCCAGACGTCATCAAGCACGAGAAAATATCTCTTCTCTTTCAATTCTTCTACTAGGTTTTGAAGCAATGCATCTTGGCGTTGTATCCCAGCCTTTGTTGGGTTAAGATATTCTAATATCCAACTTAAAATCGAATTGACCTGAAAAGTGTTAGATACACATACCCATATTTTTTTATCAAAATGTCTACCAATAGAATCATCATTGAATACTGACTTAGCCAAAGTTGTCTTCCCTAGGCCTCCCATTCCTACAATGGGCATTACTGAAAGATTTTCTTGATCCAAGTTGGAGTTAGTCAAGATTGTAATTATCTTTGACAGATCCTCCTTCCTTCCAACCACGATTTCATCTTCATCAAAGAATGAGTTGGTTTCTCTATCCCCTGCAATCCCTCGAGGGGTTGCATCTATTTTCTTGGCAACTAGTCCAATGAAAGATGCCTCAGATTTGAGATATACCAAAGAGTCCTTGATGTCCTTGATTTTATGTGCCATGTTTCGACGAAACCAGGAGTTTGAAAGGAATTTGCTTAGCTTTTTCCTCTTTTGGTTTGGCAGTTCTACTTGCCTGCGGAGATCTTCATAGTTGATTTCATCCAAGACATTGTCAGCATCATCAGCTATGTCCTTCAGTTTCCTCACCCAGTCCTCCACTGCCTTGCCCCGTTGCTGTGGCTGGTGGGCAACATCGCCTAAGAACTCTTGAATCTCGAGTAACGATTGACGAAGCTTTGTTAGTTTCTTTTTGAATCCCCGGAACAGACTTATTTCTCGAGCAGCAAGTGAAGCCAGCTTGTTCAGTATTCCCTCGACAGGAAAAGTATAGAGAACTTCTAACACCTTTCCAGCTTCCATACTCGCGCGAGACAGAGATGAGAGAGCAGAGAATGCAAAGATAGCTAAGGAAACCAGATGATTGAAGACGCACGTACAGTGTTTGAGTGTTTGAGTGTTTCTCTCTCCCCCGTTGATCGTAAAATGTGCTTTAAAATTTGAATGACATATTTAAATACATTTCAGAGGTAACAGTCACCTTCTTTTTCATTATTAGTTTACTTTCGATGGCTTTTATTTAACAAATTTCATGCCTTTATCTCTAGACTTCAGGGAAAGAAAAAACGATGCTTTTTAAAGCTTCTGTCGATTCCACAAACGCAAGGCATCTTCCATTATAAAGAAATCACTAAAGTTGTCAGGCCTTGCTTTTTGGTGTCGTGCTTACAACATCTCAGATTTGAAGAAAGAATGCTTTATTCGGAAGAGATAGCGGTTAAGTATTAGATAATGAATGCAATCCAACGGTTAAGATTAGAAATATGTAAATAATCATTAACATAAAATATTTATTAAAGAATCTCCGGTGATTTTAATAATGTGTAAAGCAATCCCAGCAGAATTTCTTTATTGATTAGAGTATATCCTTTGAACTTTAATAAAGTGTTTTTATACTTTATTGTTGGATGAGATTCCCATTGGTAAATGACATGCTATCCATTGAGACTCGCCAATGTTGGTGAAATTTTGTCCTGTAACTTTAGGAACAGATGCCTCTGTTCTGTGTGATCATACGCAACCATGCAAAGAGTCCATGACCAGTGCCAGGAATGCACTGAGGACGTGAACTAAAAATCAATTAATAACTGCAAATAGACAGTTCTTCAACAAATTAGGCTGCTCCTGCAAGTGAAGATAAGAATGCATATTGGGCTGCTCTCCAACTCCAAGTCGAAAGAGTGATCTCAGGTTGCATTGCATTTGTCTCCCTTCCCTTATGCGCTATTTCTCTTCCAACCCAGGTGTAATGTAAAGATTATTGCCAGCCCCCAATTGCATTGCATTTGTCTCCCTTCCCTTATGCGCTAGTATGCCCTAATGACGCAGCACAAGCAAATAGGTTTTCAATCAAAAACCCTAAAGAACAAGAATCCACCAGGAAATTATAGAGAAATTCAAATGCACTCACATATTCTACTTTGTTGAATTTGCCAACTGATAATTTGAGTCTAAGGAGTGTTTGATAGAGAACCTGCGGATACCGAGAAGCAGCATGGCCTTTGTAATCAATCATATATTTATAAGACTGTCAAACAAAACTAACAATGTGAAATTAAGGACTCAAAAGCAACTGTCTGCTGATCTGAAAAGCTGGCATGAAATCTTGGAAGAGCTGAATTATCCTCCCCTGTTCTCTAAGTAGTAATTTGTCTTCTGCGTTACTTAACACATAATTTTCATCGAAATTCAAAAGTGTTATTCCAAAAAGACTGTAATAGCAGAGTGTTATGTTTAAAGCAATTAATTTTAATGGCTGAGAATTCATATCTTCCCACAATGACTGAAACATATATACGGATGCAAATTAGACGTCGTGGGGTTGGGTGAATATTGAGGGTTCCGAAGGTTTCCTTCTCTTTTTGACTACTTTTTTTTCTCTCTAAATGTTATTTAATATATTTTTAAAAATAACATTTAAATTATTTGAAAAGAAAATAATAATTTGCTTTTTTTTTTTTTTTTTTTTTTAAAAAAACCATGAATCATAATTAAGATAATACAGAAATATTCAAAGTGAAACCAATGATGAAATTCTAGAATCGTTCTTTACTTTGTTTTCAACCAGCTATATAATTGAATATCACGTCATGAAATTATGTACTTAACTGTTCAATTAGTATATCATTGTACATCCAAATACTTACATAACCAACCCTTTTACCTGAAAGCCATACCTGCAATCATGCGCATAGTACATATATCATATAATCACGCACGAATGGGTATATGGGAACACCATCAAATCCAAAGGCAGCAGGGGAAAGAGAAACTAGTTAACCACCTGCGTAGACAAGTCGGGCATGTGGCAAGGGATCCTGGCCAACCCTGTGCAGATAATAAGAGCATGGTGGTGAATAATATCCTATTAACTGTACCACATGTTGGTACTGCACTAATCTCCATATAGATGTACCTCAAACATAATTCATCAATTCCAAGTACCACACATGTGGCCACATATTTGATACATCCTCGCAGAACTCGGGGGACATGAGGTCAGCCGTAGATGCATTCCTCGCATAACTTAGGGGACCCATGGTCGGCCTGAGATGCATTCCTCGCAGAACCCAGGGAAATACACTCAACCCGAGAACACAAATCCTCGCACCACATTGTTCGGGCTTCCCCGATACTCGAGGGCAATGTCATACACGCGTAGACAAATCCGTCAATTCCCCGCACAGGACTCAGGGAGATATACTCAACCTAAGAACGCAAAATAATCTGAAGGCAACCAGGATGTCCGTAGACATTAATATTTTCAAAGGCGGCAATATTTCTGAAGGCAACCAGAATGTCCGTCGACATCAATATCTCCGAAGGCAACATAATCCAACTATTATTCCATTTAACACACACACACACACGCACACACACATATCGATTCCACACCTTCACACACACACACACACACATATCGATTCCACACCTTCTAGTCGAATACTAAATAGGGTGAGTTTTAAACTTATTTCCTGTTTGATTAACTCTTTGAAGTATAAAACTATAAATCAAGTTATACTGGTCAATAAATTCCTGTCTGAAAAAATAATAATGGTTGCAGTTTTCCACGGATCAAAGCACAGTAGAAACCGACATTCTGTATAGATTAGCTGGATTGGTATTTGCCCTCATCCAGCAAATAAGCAGCAGCATCCTTATGTCTCAAGTGGCCTGGCAAGTTTTCATTCTTTGCCTTGGTGTGATTGCACTCTCCATGTGGTATCAAGTAAGAAAACCCCATTTTGAATTTATTTTTCCATGTTTCAGATTGTAACCAAATTCCTTCTACCTACAAGGAGAATCTTAACCATATTTCCCAACGTGCATCATGCAACGTAAAGAATATAATGGTTTATTGTTTTTTCGAAATTTGGTAGTTAATGTTTCTTGGAGCTCATATTCAAGTACTTTGGTGCACAGGTATTTATCTTGTTTTATATTTTTTGCACGCTTATTACATTACCGCTGCCAGAGAACTCACCAGGATGGTTGAAATTCGAAAGGCTCCCATTCTGCATCATTTTTCAGAATCAATTGCAGGTGCTGGAACAGTTCGTTGTTTCAATCAAGAAGATAGGTTTATGATGAAAACAATGGACTTGATTGATGACTATTCCCGCATAGTATTTCACAATTATGCTATGAGGAAATATGAACACCGTAAGCTTTAAAAGTTAACTGTCAATGTTGCTTTGGTCTCAGGTTTGGCAGGTTTGGCTGCTAGCTATGGTTTGAACCTAAATGTCTTGCAAGCTTGGGTGATATGGAATACATGCCATGTTGAAAACAAAATGATATCAGTGGAGAGAATTCTTCAGTTCACAAATATACCAAGTGAAGCTCCAGAGCTGTGCTTGAATGGCCAATGGCTGGAAAAATTGAACTCGAACACCTTCGTGTGCAATATAATCCAGCTCTCCCGACTGTCCTCAAAAGGGATGACTCTCACCTCCCCTGGAGGGAAGAAAATAGGAATTGTGGGCAGGACAGGGAGTGGAAAGTCCACTTTGATCCAAGCTCTCTTTAGGATAGTGGAACCTCAGGAGGACGGATTCTTATTGATGGCGTTGATATTGCTAAAATAGGTCTGCAGGACTTAAAGTCAAGGTTGAGAATTATTCCACAAGACCCAACATTATTTCAACGAACCATGAGGACCAATGTGGATCCTTCGCAACAACATTCTGATCCAGAAATCTGGGAGGTTAGGATCAAAGTCTTATATGATTCAGTAACTCTCAGGTTCAGTGTCGAATGGCGGAGATCATTAGGCAGGACCAAAGGCTTCTTGATAGACCTGGTATGAAGATCTAGAAATCTACTAAATCATATAAGCAGTTCAGTTATTAGTTTTTGTTTCATTCACCAACTTGTTTAATTCGCTCAAACACAGAAACAGTAGCTGAAGATGGAGAAAACTGGAGTGTTGGACAGAGGCAGCTTGTTTGCCTAGCACGAGTGCTTTTAAAGAAAAGGAAAATTCTTGTGTTGGATGAGGCTTCAGCTTCTATTGATACAACAACAGATTTTCTTATTCAGGGGATGATAAGGAAAGAAACGAGTGGATGCACAGTGATCACTGTGGCTCACCGGACTCCTACAGTTATCGACGATGACCTGGTTCTGGTTCTTGATGAAGGTACTGTTAGTATAACCTACTCTCTAGATTTGTTCCAAAATGGATAGAACATTCCACTTTAGCAGATACTATAGTTGAAGCATATTAATATTGGAACATGGATCTAGTGGCAAAGAATATTCAGAAATAACATTTACGGATGATTGATATTGATTGGGTGACATGATTTGAACTGATTTTATCAACTCTTTGATGCATACAGGCAAGGTTTTAGAGTATGATTCTCCAGCTCGGTTACTTGAGGATAGTTCTTCTGCATTCTCCAAATTGGTGGGGGAATTCTTGAGGAGATCTTCCCTATATCGTTTTGTATGAGGCACGAGCTTAAACAGCTATACCATAAAGTGTACAGTTCCATGGCATTGCAGAGTTGCATTTTATTCAAACTTTATGTTTGGGTATATACGTGATTCTCATGTTTCTGCTATGCTTCATTTTTGGACAGATTAAACTTATTTTTTTCGGCATGAATCATGCGAATGCATTTTGAAGAATACGGAAACTACAAGATCCTTTATATATGAAAACTGCCAGATAGTTGTCTTATATGAAATGAATACAACTCAAACACAAGTTCCTCCCACCACATACAAATTATACAACATCCAATGGTAGCAAACACCAAGACGGAAAAGATCTTACTGATAAGATCAAGTCATCATTCTCTTTCCAACTAGTTTTTCTAACCAAATGTGAATAAAAGATTCACAGTTCCAAAAGTCAAGCAAACATGGATATCGCCTCCCCTCTCCTTCCGCTACTGCTCATCCCATTCGTCATTCTTGTAGGACACTAGTGTGTCAACCTTGTGAATCTGCATGATCAGCAAACAAAAATATTGTCAGCAGCCATTTCCCTTTTTTTATGGTAAGAGATTTCTAAATGGATTAAATAAATGGGATTCAATTTCTGGAACTTGCCTTGGTGTCAAAGGAATGCAATTTCACAATTTGTGGATTTGCAATCAGTTTGGGGTCACTCTCGACCCAAGTGAATGGGACTGCAAGATCTTTATCCGTGTATGCCAAAACATCAAACACACCTAAAGCAAACAATAGAACAGAACTCATGAACCTGACAAACACCAATGTCAAAGAAATCCATTTTTTTCAATTGGATGAATGAGTGTGCTCTTACAGGCTTCTTCAAGGCACGGCAAGTAAGTAATGCTTGAAGCAATCTGCCTCATGATTGCTTGAATCTCCCTCATGATTTCCTTGTCACTCTTTTCCCTCGACTCCCTTCAATCAAACCAAACAAAACAGTGAGAAGAGATTAGAAAAGAATAGAAAAATTGATAACTGTATGCAACATGAGGGACACAGTTAAAAAAAAATCCAGAGTTGAATTGAATTACCCCTTCTCAACGACCTCATTGTCAGTCTCAATGCTGAAGTTCCACCTCTCTAGAACCTCATTAGTCGCCTTGCTCAGTATGACCAGAACAACTCTCTGTAACTTGCCAGATTCCAGCCATTCTTTACAAGATTGAAGAATATAAAATATCAGTCACCCAAGAACAACATATTTCAATCAACCCATGTAATTGTATTTGGTGCAGAAAAATAAATCGTTTCATACTTTCAAAGTTGAGTTGTTAAATTAAGAATTAGACACAAACAGACCCGAAACGATAAAACCCTAAATAGGTATTAGTTACCAGAAAGCTGAGCAGTTAGGTTGGCGATGAAGGATTTGAGGCCTTCATCTTGAGTAAGCAACATGGGCAGCCCATATTTCTTCACCTTTACAAAGCTTTCTTCAGGATACACTCCTCGATTGTACAGAATGCTAAAAGAAAAAACCCATGATCCAACCACAATTAGTTTCAAGATCCAAGAAGTAAATCGCCAAAAGGGGAAAAACCCCGAAAGATAACATAAAGAACAAGAACAAAGATCAAGATCCCGTGTGATCATTACCTGTTCGCTGAATATCCTGAAAGAGGAATTGCAAAGAAATACGAAATACAGAGATCAGCGAAAGATTTCTTAGAAACCGAACAAAACCCAACGAAGACAAATGACAATCAAATAAAACAGACAATAAAATTACCGAAGAACTCGCTGACGATAGCCGCGGAACCACGCAGAGTGATAATGTCTTTGGTCGCAGTTCTTGAAGCCATCACTATGCACGTCCAAACCCAGTAACGATTCTATCCAATACCAATAGACAAGAAAGAAAGAAAAATTTGAACTTTCAGATAGAAAAGGGGTTTTTACGTTTCGTCGGATGAGGAGGCTGAAGAAATAGATTTGGGGATTGAGAAAATCAACGAAAGTAGTGCAATTGCAACGGCTAGTTTTTAAAAAATTTGGGCTCCATCAGGCGGACCCACGCAACGGTAACTTCTTTAAATTTGCACCATTTATACGGTATGAAAGTCGGGTCAGCGGCCCCTATTTGCTGCCACGTAGCAACGCTGAGACGAGATCATGTGTTGTCCGGTGAAAAGGAAAACGACATCTAGCGTTTGGTCAGATTAGACGAATACGACATCAAATAAATGGAACCCGTGCCTGTTTTTCTTTGTTGTATTTAAATTTCCTTCAACAGAATGATTCAATTATCACTAAGAGCAACTCTACCAATTTGTCTTTTATCATGGCAAGGGGGGGTTAGGGCAGCCACTATTCACTTGAATAGTGGTTGTCCTTGCAAAAAGTCATTTCCGTTTCCACCTGTTGTCATGGCAAATGGCAATTATTATTCATTTTTTTATTTTTTTCACAAATTTTTTTACCTCAATAATTAATTTGGATAATATTTTCTGATAAGATTTTCGGGTTCCTACGTGTCTATACTATTCATATCTCATAATCGGATAAAATTTTCAGTTTTAAATTTCAGATAAATTTAAAAAAAAATTGGCTGGTATTTATAGAAAAAAATTCATGTTATAAAATGAACTGGTATATGTGCGAATATTGAGCTGCACGTAAAGTAGATGAGACACAGTATTTAACGAAGTTCGGCTATGCCTACATCCCCGGAGAGCAGCAGCAGTAACTTTTCCACTATGTAAAATAATAGGGCTACAACTTTGTGTTTACAATATGTATGGCTCACTCAATTTTCTCTCTTGGAGAATTTCTCTCTTGCTCTCTTTCCTCTCAACTCACTCACCCTCATTCTTCCTTCTCTTCCTCTTCTATATGTGTAAACTTCTCTTGATGGAGGTATCTATTTATAGGCCTAAGACATTGGTTGTTCACCTCACAATATAATTGGTGGACAACATCATTAATATTCTTCAATCAACAACATCATTAATATTCTCCAATCAACAACATCATTAATATTCTTCAATCAACAACATCATTAATATTCTTCAATCAATTGGGTAGTGGTTTGGTTTGGTGGGTGTGTGGTTAGGTTTAGTGGGTGTTAGTTGGCTATGTGGGCTTCACCTATTCTTCTTTACTTATTCTTCTTTACAACACTCCCCCTTGGAGACCACATGTCCCTAGATTGGTTGCCTCATTAAAACCTTGCTTGGAGAAAAACCCAGTGAGGTAGAAAACTGATGGAAAGAAGAAAAAAGAGTACAGCAATCTGTATAGCATACTTCTGGATGCTCCCCCTGATTAATATCTCCCCCTGATGTCTTCATGACTATCTTTTGGAGTGAGAATCTTTCGGAGTGAGTGGAGGATATAGCCATTAATAATTCTCGTAGTTGAGTAAGTAAATATATTTCCAGTGAGCTATCTCTATGTAAATCATAGAAATTTTCAAAGTCCGCGTTTCTAACAAAACTTGGGCTATTTGTAAGTTCACTTGAAAGAATATGCCCGTACATGGTGTTATGCGGAGATAACATCAAATATACCTCACATCATCCCAAAATGATGGTGATGGAGTTGAGCCCTATCTGGAAAATATGATGTCCGGTCCAATATACTTCCGGAAAATCATTAAAGTGTCCAACAGATAATCCTCATAAAAATGCTTCAATACTTTCTTAGTATAAGCAAGAATCTCGTTGGCATAATGCTCAATCCTTAAGTCGAGACAAATATTTCGTGAATTCTGCAGAAGCTTTAATGTGTTGCAATCACATTATAATCAATGTACTCACTGAGGTAATTTATGCATATTAATATTGAGTACAAATTTTGTGCTTCAAGCACATGTCCTTTAGGGACTTGCTTTATGCAATGTCAATCCTCTCAACGGATTTTGTTTAAAAGGGATTAAACTTTATGACACATTATATAGCTTTAACCCAGCTATTTATACATCTTTAGGAAATCGCTTCTGGCGATATGCTCCGTGCATTTAATAACCCTTAAAGATAATATGTTGGTCTCCGTAATTGTGTAATAAGGGGGGGCACAATTGAATCTGTAAATATGGAGAAAAACCCAACATTCCTTATTTCTGCCAAAAACAGTGTGTCATACAAAGCAGGTATATTCCCTTTTATTCCGAACACCCAAGTATAAATTTCAGTATTAACATCTTTTGGGATTCGTACTGTGGGTTTGTTCTTTCACGTTCATTCTCATCTATAATGGAATTACCTCATTCCATTTTGGCCAATAATATTGTTGACATTTAATAATTGAACGTGGTTCCAATCAACACAGCCCATTGATGATTTGAGTAGCTACTCCAAAATAAAAAAAAATTGTCATTCATCAATTCATGATCCCACCATTCTCATGTGCATGCGCATGCATCAATTATAAGCATTTATTTGCCTTTGGGTACCCAAGCCACTTCATGGGGCTTTTATTATGTGAGAATGTGGATTATAACCTCCATTGGAGCGTTATTTAGCAGTAGGGCGTTGATAATCTCCATTTAGGGAGTTGGAACATTTAGAACCCATATATCTGTCATACTGAAGGCATGCCACAGATTAATACATTCATGTCAATTAATTGCTGGGACCTTAACCCATATTATGGGACTTTAACCCATATAATTTACTACGCATTAGGCATGCATAATATCAATATTGACATGTCAAAGGATTGTCCTTTCGGGACTTCAATCCACATCATTTGCTACGCAACAGGCGTGCATCATATTGATCACTGCTATACCCATATTCTATTCTTATGGGACTTTAATCTGTGCAGTGTATTATCAATGTATCCAACTTGCAATCTGTAAAATTTGCATTAATAATTCATGGATACATACAAGCCATTCTTTTGGAACAGACTTATCTCCCCATTTGGTTACCTTTCAAGATAAAATATCAAATAAGTATATAAGCATAAAAATAATACAAGTATTGCTTACATCCTTAGGTGGGAGAAATTTTTCTCAAGTATCATTCAAGCTCGTATCGGCCCAGTAAATATAACGTAGCGCTTGATGATCTAGTTTTATCCTGCAAGAGCAAAATCACAACTCTTTTCTCTGTCAAAAAATAAATAACCCTCAGAGAGTTACAAAAAGAGAAAAAATGCAAAAAAAATAAAATTGTGATATTGATTGCAAGAGAAGGTAAGCAATCAGGGAAGGAAGCTGGTGGGAGCAGACAATAAGCTTTCATATCTCCTAGTCTAGAAGGACTTCCGGAGATTAGAGCATAAGATCGCCTTCACAGTTTCCTGATGTAGCGGAAACGTGATCAGGGATAGTCTTGCTTCCTGAATGGATGATCAGAGATAGTCTTGCTTCTCGGGCATATTGAGTGCTCACTGATAAGAAAAATAAGTAGATATCGCATCACTAGGTTTGGAGTAAACTGGATGTCTTCTGCAAAGAAAATTTCGTTAGTAACACATTTATACACAAATACAATGAATAGGTAGAACCGGTGAATTTCAAATTAACCATAGGAAAATTGCGAGATTCTCGGGATACTTTTGAAAAAGTAGCTCCGTGAAATCCGTAAAGCAAGATCGGCTTTTGACGAAAATAATACTTTGAAAACGCCGAAAGTGCCGACAAACATTAATAGAGGCCACGTGAAGTTTTGGAATCTGGGAAAGAAAAAGAGAATATGGGGATCTGAGATAATATTGGGATCCTGGAAACTGTAGCCATATTTCCTCCTATAGATATTGCCTTTGCAAAACTTGATTGGAGCAACTGCGTTTCAACTTAACTTTCTTCATTTTCTGAAACTTTAGTTTTCTTAAGACTTTCTTCGAAACCTTCTTAAAAATGGCTTCCTCTTCTTCCTGCCCAAATTATTTCAATTTAAATGATACTCCCACAACAACCAGTGACGCCCAAGTTTGGCGTCCATCCTTTGTATCCAAAAATCGTCATCTCACAGTTAATGATTCTGTGATGATGAATGATGCTACTACTGTCATAGTAGCTAGGAATTTCATTATTCCAATGGATGAAATGTTGTTGACAGGGAGATCAGAGGAAGAGGCTATTGATGACTCGATGGCTTTTAGCATTCAGAGTGCTGCTTCTGTTTCTAACATGGCTGATCGTTTGTGTGCTAGAGCAAACGAGGTTCAGATTTTAACAACTGAAAATTCGTCTCTCCAAAGAATGCTTCATGAGTCTCAACAGGAGGTTGAGAAACTTAAAGGAGAGAATAATGCCTTGTTGAAACTGGTGAGTTCGTACTCTGTTGATACACTGAGAAGGCTAGACATGCTGCAGGTCTCCAATGAAAGAATTTTGGGAGACCACGAGAGGCTCATGGCTAAGCTTAAGAGGCGTCGTCCTCTTCCTTCAGAGGCTTCCAGAACATAATGTATTTTTATAGATTTTACAGGGCCTGCACCTTCATTGCAGGTGGAAAAATCTATCTGTTGTATGTTCCTGTTATAATAATTGCGCACATTCTTAAACTTGCACTTGTGGTTTTTACGTCTTTTCAAAATGACGGTTTGGAACCTTGTGCCTTATAGGTTCAAATAACCACATCGACTCTCCCAAATTTCATATTTCAACGTATGGAACTTTTGGCCTGGGCTAAACGCAAAACTCAGAATTTATTCACCCTTTTCAAATAGACATGAAATATGAATTGAGTAAAAGCCACGCTAATATCTTATATATTTGGGTTCATGAGCTTCTGGCCCAGATATAACAAAATGTGAGGGGAGCCTCAATTCATCATTCTCTTATGCCAAAGAAATATGTGGCGTACCACAATTTGCAATAATACCTCAAGGGTTGTCCATTTAATTGTTGAAACTTCAGGTTCTCAACACTGTTAGATTTTGAACCTCAAGCCAAAATCACATGTTCTCATGGTATGGACATTCAATCCCCTTAGATTTTGAACTTCGGGTCAAAATCACATATTCTCATGGTATGGACATTTTTACAATTTTCTGTACATATTTCTGGACTTCAAGCCCTTACATAATTGTCCATGTTTTGAGGAACTTCTGGCATCTCATTTAATTGCTCATCCATGAGTTTAAGGAACTGCAGGTTCTCTTTTTTGAATAGTGATGGTTTACCCAAAATGATTAATATTTATGTATACGTCACTATTCATATATCCGGTACTATTCATCAAGTCATGAATACGTATCTATTCATGTGTACAATACATTTTCCAGTACAGTTATCATCCATGTGTACGGCATTATGAACCAATACGGTACTGTTACATCATTAAGGAACCCCAGGTCCTTATTTACATGTCAGGGATCAAGGACCCTCAAGTCCAATTACATGTTTACAAATATAGTACCGGAGAGACTGCCAGCTCTCATATTAACATCATCATCAAGAATCTTCAAGTCCTGATGTAATTGTATGATGAGGATCAAGGAACTTCTGGTCCTGATCTGCATACTGTAAAAAACTCATCATACAGCACAATTAATCCATAAAATAAATTACTGGTAAATAAATTACTGGTATGGACGATAAACCCGCACCATACTTTAAATAAATGTAAATGTGCGGTAAAATAAATTCATAAATTAAATTGCTTGCTGTATAGACGTTAATCCCGCACCATACCTTAAATAAAATTAAATGTGCGGTAAAGTAAATTCATAAATTAAATTGCTTGCTGTATGGACGTTAATCCCGCACCATACCTTAAATAAAATTAAATGTGCGGTAAAGTAAATGTGCTTGTATGGGCACTAATTCTGCTCCATACATTTAAATAAAAGTGAAGGCATGGGCGATAAACCCGCGCCACCCTTTTAAATAAATACTGTCGTATGGGTAATAAACCTACACCATACAGTAAATAATGTAAAGTAAAGGTGCTTGTATGGGCACTAATTCTGCTCCATACATTTAAATAAAAATAAAGGCGTGGACGATAAACCCGCACCACCCTTTTAAATAAATACTGTTATATGGGTAATAAACCTACACCATACAGTAAATAATGTAAAGTAAAGGTGCTTGTCTGGGCACTAATTCTGCTCCATACATTTAAATAAAAATAAAGGCGTGGACGATAAACCCGCACCACCCTTTTAAATAAATACTGTTATATGGGTAATAAACCTACATCATACAGTAAATAAAATAAATGTGTGGATAAAGTAAAGACAATTATTTGTGGGTTCATATCAACACCACAATCAAATAATATGATATTATTATACTAATATATTAGTGGAAAGCTAGACATATCATGTTGGCTTTTCTTCTTTTCACTTGCAATTAAGTTGAACTTGTTGTGTAGAGAGATAATAAAATAATAGAAAAAGTAAGAGGCATAGAGCTTATCCTTATAGTTGGTTTGCTCGTATATCTCTCTTGCAGACCACAGCTCCTCCACTACTTTTCTTCCTTACATCAACATAAGGGTTAGTAGTATAGATAATAGTGCAACACAAAAATTATACCTGAGAGCTTCTCGTGCTGATAACGTGTTATAAAATGAACTGGTATATGTGCGAATATTGAGCTGCACGTAAAGTAGATGAGACACAGTATTTAACGAGGTTCGGCTATACCTACATCCCCGGAGAGCAGCAGCAGTAACTTTTCCACTATGTAAAATAATAGGGCTACAACTTTGTGTTTACAATATGTATGGCTCACTCAATTTTCTTTCTTGGAGAATTTCTCTCTTGCTCTCTTTCCTCTCAACTCACTCACCCTCATTCTTCCTTCTCTTCCTCTTCTATATGTGTAAACTTCTCTTGATGGAGGTATCTATTTATAGGCCTAAGAGACATTGGTTGTTCACCTCACAATATAATTGGTAGACAACATCATTAATATTCTTCAATCAACAAAATCATTAATATTCTCCAATCAACAACATCATTAATATTCTTCAATCAAAAACATCATTAATATTCTTCAATCAATTGGGTAGTGGTTTGGTTTGGTGGGTGTGTGGTTAGGTTTAGTGGGTGTTAGTTGGCTATGTGGGCTTCACCTATTCTTCTTTACTTATTCTTCTTTACAACAATTCATTAATTTTTGGGTATTTTTTAAACTTTTTTTCCGAATTTTTTTTAGTATTTTATTGCAAAAAAAATTGGCTGCCGTTGGATTGGAGGAAAAAATCCGATCGGAGAGCTCAAACGACGTCAAGTGGCAACAGAAAAAAAAATTCAAATGAGTGGGCTGATGCCAGCTTGGCGTCAACGATGACATCAGCCCAAAACTCGGGCTCGCACTTGGGCTGAACTCCCCCTCAGGCCAGTCCAGACTCGTGGCCCCCACCTCCTGCCCGGACAAACCTTTGCTGTTGGAAACATAATTTAAGCTCAAAACACCCCTGACCCGCCCCCTGGCTTCTCCGCTAGAACTGCTCTAAGGAAAAAGTTTGCCAGTGAACTTGAGTTTAGATCCAAACACAAGATGGTCAGCTTCCCTTGTCTTTGTTGTAGTGGAAGAATTATAATTTTGTGAAAAGTAGCACGTGGGAGTGGGACTAGGGGTTGCTGTTGAAGGGGTAGCTTGATAGCATCCATGAAAAGTGTGATTTTTCATCATTTTAGAAAAATGTCATATTGCCTTATGGCTAGCATTTTCAACCGAAAACCCGCCAAATCCACTAGGGGTGGGCACGGTTCGGTTTGGACCGGTTTTTGCCTCAAATTAGAACCGATCCGATACTATTCATCCGGTTTGGTTCGGTTCGGTTTTAATAAAAAAAATTTCAAAAACTGTCCGGTTCGGTTTGAACCGGTTTCGGTCCGGTTCCGGTTCCGGTTCGGTTTTGAACCGAATTATAAAAATTATTATTTTAAATTATTATTTAATACAATTCTCAACTAAGATATTATTTTTTTACTTAAAAATTAACAAATTATTCAATTTCATATAAAAAATAAATATTAAAGTTAGAAAAGAGAGATATTTTGACATTGAACTTGGATAAATATTAAGTTTTTTTTAGTGAAATTAAAAATATAGCATTAAATATAAATATATATTGAAATTATATATATTGTTAGTTTCACCGGTTTGGTTCGGCCCGGTTCGGTTTTTGAAGACATGGAACCGGATCCGGAACCGGTCCAAACCGGTCCGGTTCGGTTTTTGACCGGTTTTTGACTTTTTGGTCAACTCGGTTTTTTTCCGGTTTGGTTCGGTACGGTTCGGTTTGGATTTCCGGTTTGCCGGTTTGAGTGCCCACCCCTAAAATCCACCAATAAACTATCGATTCGATAATAGTAACTCATCAACAAAATGGGAAAGGAATTAATAACAAATAAAACATTCGCATATAAATTCATCTAAATTACGAAATGTTGACGTGGACAACAAGTCAAAGATTTAAAATGGAGGGAGGGAAAATCCCAATTTAATACGAAGACATGATATAAAATTGGCGACTGGGGGGTATCATACCGTGAAAACTAATGTTTCATAATTTTAAGGAAGTTTGTCATATGGCCAAGAGGGTTTGCACTGTTTTTCTACCTCCCTCGTCCCTAGGCCCACAACCATGTGGGTGTGGCTTCTTTCCTTATTTATAGTACATTTTACCAACTTGAAACTTCACAACGTACGCCATACGTTTCTTGCTGGTTCTTCTTCTTCTTCCTTGAACTCTCTGAAGTGAAAGTTCTTTGCTTCAATCACTACTACAAAAAAGCAAAAAGACGACGGTAAATCACCGTCGTGTATTTGGTTTTTCAATGGTCGTGGAATCCACCGTCATCTTTTCCCTCATAAACCACGACGCTAAATAACCGTCGTTGTTAAACAATACAACGTCATCAAAAAATACAAAACGACGTCTTTGTACTGCAAAAGATCTAAAAAAAGCAATCGATGATGATAATAGACGACCAATTCTCTAAAAAGACCGTCGTTAAAAAGGGAAAATATGACACATATTAAGAGAACAAGGCCGCAAGATAGACATACAACGACGACAATAAAAATACGCCGACGTTAAATATAATTTTCACGACAATAAAAAATATGACGTCTTTAAATACATTAGAAGACGACGTTATTGATACCTACTACGTCGCACATATAAACACAACCGTCGTACAATTAATTTTCCACTTCGATTTTTTGATAAAAGATGACGTGGAAATAGTTGTCAGTGTCATTATTTACGACGTATGTGTTTCTATAGTAGACGTTGAAAAACTAAACAACGTCAGTTACAAATATATGAGAGTCGTATTAAAAAATTTATACGTCCTATTTTCAGAAACAAACAACGACCATAAATATTAGACGTTGTTAAATACAACAACGTCGGAAAACAATAAAAACAGACGTGTTTAGTCTGCTAAAGTTCTACAACGTCTCTTATTTACAAAAAACCGTCGTGAAATAAATTTTCCACTTCGATTTTATCTAAAAAAGATGACGTGGAAATAGTTGTCAGTGTCATTATTTACGACGTATACATTTATATAGTCGACGTTGTATTTATATGTATTCATTACTCACGACGCACTTAATAATATAGACGACGTTGAACGTCTAAACAACGTCGGTTCCAAATAAATGAGAGCCGTATTACAGAACATATAGACGGCGTAGATTATGATGGGAGCCGTATTACAAATAACGTCGTTTAATTGTTATTAGACGGCGGTTATAATGAATTTCCGTCGGAATTAATTTCGTTCCTCTTCGTTTATAAAAGAACTTGCGACGTGGAAAATGTATGATGACGTCGTATTTTTTAACGTTCAGATTACATATCTCGTTTTTTAGACGTCGGTATTATGGGATTGGAGTCGTGTTATTTTGAATTACATGGCGGTTCTTTATCCTTCACCGACGTGATATCCTGAATAATTGCTTCACAATAGCGTCGTGGTTCTTCATTGTTACGTTGCTTTAAGACGTCGGTAAATATGCTGAATAACTGATTCACAATAACGTCGTGTTTTATTTGAACGTAGAAAGTGAAGAAATCACATTACAATATATTACAAAATTAATGTCATACACTGCCAATTACATAAGCATCATTCAATCCATATATCTTCACACCCATCTCGAATATTTTGACCGCCTAACTCACCTACCAGTTCATCAAATGTGTCAACATTTGGCATCCCTCTAGTAAATGGCTCACACTCAATTATCACATCACCTAATACTTCATCACCAATAACATCATTATATTCTCTACTAGGCATTGATAACACTACCGACCAACCACGATGCATCGGGTCGTCAACAAAAAATATTTGTTTGACTTGAGAAGCCAAAACAAATTGGTCATTCCTATGTCCAATTTTACTCAAATCTACAAGGGTAAATCCAAGTTCGTCGACTACAAGACCAGAACTATCTATCCAATCACACCTAAAGACTGGGATTGTAAACTTTTGGTAGTCAAGGTCCCAAATTTCTTGAATGACACCATAGAAACCCATATTTGAGAGAATTGGGTTTTTATCCTTGGCACTAGCAACTTGCATGGTATGTGCAAGTAAATAAACTCCACTATTTTGAGTTGTCCGCACATCATCTTGTGCCTTGATATTGAATTTAATACCTTTAATAAGATAGCTCCTATATAATGGCACTGACATGTTTGGACCAGCTGCTAGCCACCTTAAATTTTCTGATACGCCATGATTGTCTTCCTCAACTTCACTTTGAACCTGCAAATTAATCATATCTTAATTCATCCTAACATATAAATAAGAAGAAAATTAAAAGAGAAATACGTTATTCAACAACATATACCTTGAAGCGTAGCCATTGAATGAAAGTGCTATTGTGCTTATCCTGCAGCCACTTTGTTCTCTTTCTAAATTTTGGATAAGCAGTCTTGATGTGGATCATATGTTGCCTACATGACACGAAAAATTCAAGCATTACGGTCCCAAATATATAAGATAAACATAAGAAATAATTTTAAATGGAAACTTAAAGAATAAAACTCATACGTACTCGATATAAGGTAGGACTTCCTCCGTATTCTCCAAGACATATAGATGTGCTTGATTCAACAGGTCCTGATCAACTACGCTCACTGTGCAACCTGATAATGGCTTTGAAACTCCCATCTTTTGGCTTGAAGGCACTCCAACTGTACTAACATCAGATAAATGCTGAGTACAAAACTCTACCGCTTCTTCAGCTATATACCGCTCAGCAATGCAACCTTCGGGACGAGTACGATTCTGAACATACCCCTTCAGCACTTTCATATATCTTTCAAACGGATACATCCACCTAAAATATACTGGCCCACATAGACGAACTTCTCTGACAAGATGTACTACTAGATGAACCATGATATCAAAGAATGAAGGGGGAAAGTACTTCTCAAGCAAACACAGAGTAACTACTACATCTTCTTCCAACTTATCTAGCTTGGAAACATCAACAGTCTTTGCACATATAGCATTGAAGAAGAAGCACAAACGAGTTATTGCATACCTTGCAGGCTTCTCCAAAACAGAACGAATTGCCACAGGGAGCAATTGTTGCATTAAGGTATGACAATCATGTGATTTAAGGCCAAGAAGTCTTGAATCTTGTACAGATACAAGATTTTTAATATTTGAAGAATAACCTTCAGGGACCTTCATACCATAGAAAGAATTGCAAACCTCTCTCTTCTCTGCTCTTGACAAATTCCAAGGCCCAGGAGGCAAACGAGTACGTCTTTCTCCATACTCGGGTTGCAAATCAGTTTTGACCCCCATGTTCAATAAATCTAATCGAGCAGCAATCCCATCTTTATTTTTTCCAGGGATCTCCAGCAATGTACCAATGATACTATCGCAAACATTCTTCTCAATGTGCATAACATCTAGGGCATGCCTCACAGGAAGGTATTTCCAATACTCGAGATCAAAGAATATTGATTTCTTCTTCCAACAAACTCTGTCACCATTTTCAACCATATGCAGCACTTCTTCTCCGGTTAATGGCTCTGGAGGTATGCCATATTCAGGTTTCCCATTAAAAGCTGCACGTTGCCTCCTATATGGATGATTGATTGGTAACCATTTTCTATGCCCAATGTAACAAATTTTGTGGCCATTTTTCAACCTGTGACTAGGTGTATCATCGCCGCATATTGGACAAGCTTTATATCCTTTAACAACACAACCAGATAAGTTTCCATAGGCGGGGAAATCATTAATTGTCCACATTAATGCAGCTCTGAGTGTAAAGTATTCTCCATTATGTGCATCATACACTCCTCTAATCCCAACCCACAAGGATTTTAAATCATCAATCAAAGGCTCCAAGTAGACGTCTATATCATTTCCGGGTTGTTTAGGACCGGAAATCAATAAGGTTAACATCATGAACTTTCGTTTCATGCACAGCCATGGAGGGAGATTATATGTAACTAAGATAACCGGCCAACAACTATATCTGCTACTTAGAGAACTGTGGGGATTGAATCCATCAGATGAAAGAGCCAATCTCAAGTTTCTCGGCTCATTACCAAACTCAGGCCATTTATCATCAAGAAGTTTCCAAGACGGGGAATCCGCCGGATGAGACATCTGACCGTCAATTGATTTTCTAGCAACATGCCACCAAGTCAAACTCTTAGCTGTCTCATGTGATTGAAACATCCTTTTAAACCTTGGAATTGGGGGAAAATACCACACCACCTTCGCTGGCACACCCTCTTTCAAGATTGCATCTTTGCCTTCCTTCCACCTTGAGATACCACAAGTAGGACAATTAGTTGAATCCTCATACTCCTTCCTATACAAGATGCAATCATTGGGGCATGCGTGCATTTTCTCATAACTCAGCCCCAATGCACACAAAGTCTTTTTAGCCTCATACATGGAGGTTGGTATTGTATTTCCTTCTGGAAGCAAATCGCCTTGAAGTATCAATAATTCTGTAAAACAGACATCACTCATCCCATGTTTTGCCTTCAAATTATACAACTTCACTAATGCCGATAACTTCGTGTACTTTCTACAACCAGGGTACACTGGTTGATCTCCATCCCCAATCACATTGGCAAACTCATACGGATCCGAACCAAAATCACCAAAATCATTATCATCCATATCAATTTCTTCAGACACAAAACTGTACCTACTATGGCCATCATCTTCTTCAACATTTCTGCTAGCATTAGTAGTTGCTTCCCAAGGTTCTCCGTGAAATGTCCAATTCTTATAGCTTTGGTCAATTCCATTAAAGTATAAGTGATCCCTTATAATTCCAACCCCAAACAACTTCAAATTAACACATTTAACACATGGACAACGGATATGTGTTGTAGTTAGAAGATTTTCTACAGCAAAGTTCAAAAATGCTTCCACCCCAAACTCATATGCCTTCGATCTTCTATCCGAGTGCATCCATGACTTATCCATCTCCGACACTATAACCTATTATCTATAATAAAGTGAAAATACAGGCAATGACCATCACTATAGCAGATTATACAATGATCTAATCGCAAGTAATAAACAACAGAGACGACGGGTTTTAATCAAAAACAGACGTATTTGGCATATATAGACGACGGATTTTCAACAGACGTCGTCTATTATACGTAATACAAACGACGGTTTATGAAAAAACCGTCGTGTATAAGTAATACAACGACGGTAGTTTAAAAACACCGTCGTGTAATCGTCGTCGTACGCCTTAAAATTCGTCGTGTCTCAGTTTATTTTCAAGAACACAAAACCCATTAAGAACACAACATATATATGAAACCAAGCAAGAAACCAACATATACATGAAACCAAGCATGAAAACAATAAATCCATTCCCAATTCAACATAACATAGGGTGATTAAAAGATACGACAAAATTAAATCCATTCCCAATTCAACATAACAGATAATGTAATCCATGAACCCATTAAACAGAAAATCCATGAACCCATACCTATAAGCATTGGTGCACTTTGCACCTTCTCCAGAGCGGAAAATGACAAGATCAAATAAAGGTGTCCTTTTGCTGGAAATCATTTGGAAGTTGGTGATGTGTCTTTTTGTGTTGATTTCCAGCAAAAGTACACCTTTATTTGATCTTGTCATGAACCCATTAAACAGAAAATCCATGAACCCATACCTATAAGCACATTATTAACAGATCGCAAAGCATATACCTAAAACCCTTTAACAAAACAACCTAATATCATTCAATGAATTTACAAGGGGAAGATAGGGTTTGTACTTACAGGTTGGACGAGCTCACAGATTCGACGAGCCTGGAGAGTGCAACTTTTAATTAGAGCAGAAGTGAGAGAGCGAAATGTTATGTCGCGTGAAATCTGAAATTTTAGGTTTCAGGGATCAAAGTATAAGACTAAGAGCCAAATCTAAAAAAATTTAGGTCGCGCGAAAATTTTTAGAGCGCGCGCGTTATAAAACGTCGAAAGAAAAACCAAGGCGAAAGTTCTACAAGTACCGACGTAAATTTAATATTCCACGACGGAAACTTCATTTTTCGGATTAAGAACGTAAGGCCGTTCATTTTTCGGATTAATTTTAAATTTATTTTGAATTTTTTATATAACGACGACTGAAAAACCACGTCGGTGTTAAGAAATTAAAGACGTTGTAAATTATATAAACCGACTTACATATTAAAATAACGTCGTTTAAAGCGTAAATCATGTCGTATGTTTTACTGTACGACGTAAAATATGTATTCCACGACCCAACCACCGTCGTTAAAAATTAATACACTAAACCCATAAAATTAAATTATACAATTTAAAAAATTAAGTTTATAAAAGGTTTTATGGTTTTAAAGCCTAACATATAACATAGACTACCCAAAAATTATACTTTAAAAATAAACCCCAATAAATAACAACACTAATCTCTAAACCCTAGACTCTAAACCCTAAACCATTAAACTAGAAGTGATTTTATGACTCATCAAAACAATTTTGTTTTGGATGGTCATTTTAAATTTTTGTTATTCAAAATGAATTTTTTCAAGGTTTATGTGGAAGAAAATATATCAATGACTTCATAGGAGTTGACTTTTCAATTTTCTGATTTATTTTATATTTATTTTGAATATTTTGATATAAAAATAATAAAATATTCTTACCATACAACAAACCACGTCGGTGTTAAATAAATTGTAGACGTTGTAAATTGTAATAGACTACTAAGTCGTTAAAATGACGTCGTTAAAATGAGAAACCATGGCGGCTATTTAACTATACGACGTAAAATATATATTTTACGACTTAACCGCAGTCGTTACATAAACGTCGTCGATTATACCCTGAACCCTTAAGAAATTGAAGATATTGTAAACCATTAACGACTCAATTGTTCAAAGAACGTCGTCTAACTATTTTTTTACGTCGTATTTGTTTAAAACACGCAACAACAAAATACGACGGTTATTGACTTTATTAGGTCGTTGGAAAAGTATTACACGTCGGTTAAGCAATTTGTATGTTTGTTTTTTTTTTAATTTAAGAAAACCTCAACAAATTTTTACATTACATATTATAGAGAAAATTGGTACATTATACATAAATATCAAGTGTTCAATAATTGCCCTGTTTAATAATTTGGAAAACAAACTCTGCCCATTCATTCCGGACTTCATCAATGGCTTCTTGGGGGTATGAAGCTTCCTGGTTTCCCTTGGCATACTGCATAAACAATGACTATTAGGGTTTATAAATAAAAAGAAATTCAATCACAGACGACGATATTTTTCATAACCGACGTAGTATATCCATTCAACGACGTTAATTTTACACGACCGTCGTTGATAATACAAAAAACGACGTGAAATGTATGAAGGTAATTTCTTCTTACCTTATTCTCAAACCCCAAGGAAGGATCCATGATGATGTCCCTCATGAAGCGCATTACATAATACCCGCATTCGACATTGCTGGGTTGCTTTGGTGTGCCTGAGAGAGTTTTCCAAATTACATTTTTACGTCCTGCTCGGGCTATGTGGGTATTATATATTTTTAAAGCACTGTTCACGATGTTTTTGGCCTCTTCATCGACCACACGATTTCCTGGCAGAGGATCCAGAAAATAGACGGTTTCTCTCTTTGCTCTTACAATCAGCAAAATCCAATGACGGCTGCACAAAATTAATATAAAAACGACGGTTATTTACAAAAACGACGTATTATAGTATTTCACACGACGAAGTAAAGTAGCTAACGACGACATTATATATTTATCACGACGATAAATAAATACCGACGTGGTTAGTAGTTTCAAACGACTAAATAAAATAAAACACCGACGTGGTTAGTTTATAAGCTGTCATTTATTGAAAATCATAAAAACAAAATCCTAAGGAGACTAACCCTGGATTGTAAGGCATCATGAAAATCTGTTCACCGTCTGTCTTCTGAAGTCGAGCTGCTACGAGTCGTGATCTTTCAGTTATTGTGCCAGAGTTGGCACTAACTGTAGCAGGGTCGATAAAGCCAACCATACTGCACATATTGGCTTTTTTCAAAACATCGTGTAAGTACCTAAACAAATAAAATAATATAAACAAGTCAGCACACAAAACACGACGGTTATGTATAAAAAAACGACGTATTATAATATTTCACACGACGTACTGAAATAGATGAGGACGTTATAATATATTTATCACGACGGTTGTTAGTTAAGACGACGTGGTTAGTTAGTTAAGACGACGCAATATATAAACCAACGAGTTATTATTTTAGAAGTACAAACCTCATATATACAGCCAATACAGTAGCTCCAATTTCTTCCATGCCTGCAAATTGTGTAATATCTTCAGGCAGGAGGAAGGTATCGCGCTCACCACCAAACACCTCCTTATCAATTGTAAATTGGACTGTCTTATCCTCAGGCAGGAGTGTCGTTTCCACAAAACGACAAAGGGTTTTTAAAGAAGATGGCGCCTCCATTTTTGAATAAGCACCAACTTCAATAACCTGTTTAAAGAAATAAAAAAAATGACGTGGTAATTCAATAAAGACGACGGTTTAAGTAATAAAACGTCGTCTTAAAAGTATTTAAACGACGGTGAAAAAACTGTCGTGGTAATTCAATAAAGACGACGGTTTTATGAATAAAGCGTCGTCTGAAACCATTTAAACGACGGTGCAAAAACCGTCGTTTAAATATTTTATTACGTCTTAAAAAAATTCCGCCGTCTAAGTTTTAAACAAACGACGGATTAAATAAAAATATCGACGTCTGAAATTTTGAAAAACAAATAAAAAAGGCAAAGTTATGTGAACATACCTTGTCGTCATGCTTTTCTTCATCTTCTTTCTCCTTTTCTTCTTCCTTCTCTTCATCTCTTTTTTCTTCTTCCTTCTCTTCATCTGGCTGATGTTTCCCCATTTTGGCAGTATCATCCTCCAAATGTAGGGATCTCACATCACCTCCAGAGCAGCTAGCTTTGTCAGACATTGGATTTTTGGGGCTTTGGCTAATTCTTGGTTTAAGCATGCTTGGATCAAAATTGGGAATTAATTGGGAAAGCTGACTCAGAAATGCTCCCTCTCAGCCTCTACCAATTGTTTGTCTAGCTCATCTTAAAGCTCTCCCTGCCTAGCTCATCTTGCCTTAGCCTCCATCTTTTTAGTCTCTCTTGAAGGAGAACTCTTAAACTGTCCTTCAAACGGTCGTCAAAGCTCACCCTCTGTGGTTTGGGCAAATTGAAATATTGCCTTGGGGAAACACCAGCACCAACTCCCCTCAGTCTGCCTGGATGCTCGGGGCCCAAAGCCATGGTCAGCACATCATTGCTGCCATCTACTCTGACTTTGCCTTCCGAGACTTGTTTCTGCAATTCATCCTAAAACAAAGATAAACAAAAAAACACACGACGGTTATTTATGTACAAACGACGTATTATATAATTTCACACGACGCAATAACGTATAAACCGACGTTATTATAACTTATCACGACGGTAGTTATACCGACGTGGTTATTTATTTAAAACGACGAAATGAATAAACAACCGACGTCTTATGCTATAATTAAAGATAACAGAGTAGTGATTCCTATTTAGACCGTTAACGACGTTTTTAAAAAATTTTCGACGTGGTAATATCATTCACACGACGCGAAAATGAACCACCGACGTCTTATGCTGTAATTACAGAAAACATAGTAGTGATTCCTATTTAGACCTTTAACGACGTTTTTAAAAACTTTTCGACGTGGTAATATCATTCACACGACGAAAAATATAACATACGACGTAATAAGAATAATTCACAGTTTAATAAAAATTTAAAACAGAGTGATAGTAGGCTTACAATTAATTTTGCTTTCTCTGCCACCTTTGGATCAGGGATGTTACCATGTTTGTCCTGTCTAGCTCTCTTCCATAAGGTAGATCGATCAATTTCTACCCCAGGCATGGTTTCCTCCAATTGATCCTCCAATCCAGCATATCCTTTTCGAGACAATCGATGATTGTACTCGAGTTTCTCCCTAATCTGTGCATGTTGAGAATGCACAGACTCAAAATCTTTGGATAGCCTTGAAGCTACAAAGGCATCCCATTGTGCTTTCTCTATGAATTTATATGTTTCAGGGGGTTGGCTTAATTTCTCCCTGTCATTGGTGTATGGAAGGATATAATGCCTCGTTAGTGTAGACTTGAAATCCTTCCATTTCTTGGAAGCAGAAGCTAAAACAGAGGTCTTGCCCCCTTGGCCTACGACAAAAGCCATGTCAACTGCTTCCCAAATCTGCTCCTTTATATCCTTGGGGATTTGGGACCATTTCTTGTCCACAAGTGGGATCCTGGAGCGTGCCAACACACCAATATACGACTGCATCTCAATATGTGCTTGGCCAACACCTTTCCCCCTTTTATTGTACTCAACAATTGGCCTCAGTTTCTGAAGCTTTCTCTTCACAACACGAGGCATTGTGCTCATACCTCGACCAGTCTTTGAATCATCTGAGATTGTTGTCTGGCTGGTTTGTTCTGTCTCAGCAGATGATGAAGCAAACTTCATCTTCTTCGAAGACTTCATCTCCTTCGAAGACTTATCTTGAGGAGCTACCATTCCAAGCTTCTTGGAGCCAGAATCCTTAGTTTGTTGTTGAGAAACCATTTTAACAGACAAAACTGCAAGTGAAAATATTTCAGGAAAACATTAAGAACACAAACGACGGTATTAACAAAATACGACGTATGATATGATTTTAGACGACGCAATGAAATAATCTCAGACGTAATAAATGTTTAAAACCATTATTTATATAACGTCGTGGTATATATGTTCACACGACGTCAATAGTAATACACCGTCGTGGTAAACTATTATTTATATTTTATCGTCTATATTAGATACCAACCCTAGTTTCTTTTTCTTTATATTTTATCAAATAAGGGAAAAACAAAAACCATTGTTCAGCGAAATCAAACCTGCAATTAAACAAGCATATAAAAAAAGACTATTATTTTAAAAACAACTTTGTCAATTTTCAGACGACGCTAGAACAACTGACGAACCGTCGTGGTCTACCGTCGTCTTATTTAGTTGATGTAGTTGTCTTCAAAGTTGGAAACTTTCTCTCTTTGTCTGTATATTTTATCAAACTTGGAAAGAAGTAAAATGATTTTGGCCAGAAAAAAGGTAAAAAGATTTTTCAAACAAAAAACGTATGAGCATGCAAAACAGTAACCAAAATAGTGAAAATGAAAGCTTACCTTTTGCGTGCAATGAAAGCAAGAGGAAGATGATCGATGTTTAAGTTCAGAGACGACGAAGAAGACGAGAGGAAGACGATGAGAAACTCTGACAATGCTCTGACAAGGAAAAAAGACGAAAAGGTTTCTCTGGGAGATTGAAATTTTTAATCGGGTTTGGAAACAGTGCATGTGTAAGTCGAAAAGTTGCTTACATATAAAACCATTTCAAAAAAATAATACGGCGGTTACATTTAACTACGTCGTTTTTAACTAAAACGACGCAATATTTTTCATTCGACGTGGAATCATTTCATTTAACGTCGTTAGGTTTAATATAACCGACGTGGATTTTAATTTTTAAATTATGAATAGAATTTTTTTTCCCGTGACCTTTCAGTTTATTTTTCAATTACAGTGCGTTATAAATAGAGTTTTTTTTCCGGAGGAAATTTAAAACGAAGGAAATTAATATTCTGCAATATGTAAAGTTTCTTTTTTGGATGACAGATTTAAATAAAATAAGAATATAAAAACAACAAATGTGTAAGTCAAGTAGACGAAAAGTTGCTTACATATAAAACCATTTCAAAAAAATAATATGGCGGTTACATATAACTACGACGTACAAATTACAAAATACGACGGTACATTTAACTTCGGACGTGGTAAATAAATACGACAGTAGTTTGTAGGTACCGTCGTAGTAAACTCAAAAATTAAAGTACATAAGTAATAACTCGCGTCATGGTATATTATTTAACACGTCGTTTTTATTAATTTACCGACGTGGATTTCTGTAATATACGTCGATCATACCGACGTTGATTTTACAATTTAAACGGCGGTTTGTTTGTAAGGACCGCCGTTGGTTTTAAAAATTTATTCTATAAATTTGTCGCTTTCATTCATTTTCGGTTTACATTTAAGGTTCCAAGTTCTTCCTCTCTCAGTCTCTCATGTCTCAAAGATAATAATTTGGATGTTTTCTCAAAGAGAAATTGAGCTTACTCGCATCAAATATATGTCCACAAGAAGAAGCTTGTCAACTAGCCTTCTCACTTCCTTGATCAAGCCTAATAGGACACTTAGTGCTTCTGAATACTCCTTGCTTTCCATCAAAAGAGATGCAAGCCTGGCCTCCACTCGCTGTCGAAGGAAAGTTCGCTTCTCAGGGAAATCTGAAGATCAGATGTGCCTGATCCTCTGCTTGATTTTCTTGCCTAAGAAGATCCGTCGGATTTATTGTGATAGCCTCTTCCTTTATCCGTAGAGCTTCAGAAGAAGAAGATGGGTTTCAAGAATGCGATAAAGAATAGAAATGGCTTCAGATGGCCTCTAAAGCATGAGCAATTGAATCAGTAGTTTCTGGGAGATATGATGAAGACATTGTCAATGCTTTGAACTACACAAGTCCTGCAGAAAGATATGTTAAAGAAACTGAAACAACGGCGGTTTTCTGTTCTACCGTCGTCTTTTCTCGTCGTCTATATTAAGTTACGATGGCGGTAGATTTATAATTACCGACGTAGATTATTTTGTTAAACGTCGTTAAGTGTACTACAACCGACGTGGATTTTAATTTTAAATTATAAATGGAGTTTTTTTTCCCGTATTCTTTCAGTTTTAGTTTTCAATTCCAAAGCGTGATAAATAGATTTTTCTTTCCCGAGGAAATTTAAAATGAGGGAAATTAATGTTCTAGAATTTGTAAACTAACACGACGCAATATTTGCAAATCTGTGTCATCTGTTAAGATTATGATGTGGAACAGAGTTCCATCTGGTAAGATTTCGTAACCCTTGGGATCTCAGCAAAACTGATTATGTCGGCGGTGTTCTATATAAACCGTCGTGGTTATTTCAATTCTTGTCATTAAGTAGATCTACCGACGTAGGATAAGAAAATCAAAGAAAAAAATTGTTAACAAAAATTCTTATTAAGACGACCGTTAAAATTAAAGGTACGACGTATAAAATGAATAAATACGACGATAAATTTTATTGTACGATTTAAAGATAACGTAGTAGAACTATACGAGAATGACGTCGATATATTTATATTTTCCGTCGTTGTAAATTAATTTAATACGGCGATATTTTGTATTTTAAAGCCGTGGATTTGTTTGTAATTATACGGCGTCTTATACGAAAACCTCGTCGTGTTATTTTATGAGTAAAAACGGCAGTTTTTATTGAAATCGTCGTCTTTACTTTCTACGTCGGTCGATTCATAACTTCTGCCGTTCTTTGTTGGCATTGATTTTACACTGAGGAAATCTGTTTTAAATAGACGTCGGTTGTTTAATTATGTACGTCGTTGTTTTTGAACAGCCATTTGAAACTCCATTTTTTAGTTGTCTAAGGTTGTATTACACGACGGTGTTTTTAGAACCGTCGTCTTTTTATAAACCACGACGGTTTTCACTTAGACCGTCGTTGTTTTCTGGTCGTCTTTTTCACTTTTTGTAGTAGTGAATAATGGCTTCCTTTCCTTGCTTCAACCCTTTTCCCTTCCTTCTCTTCCAAGTAATTCCAACTCTCTCTTGCCCAATTAGCTTCTAATTAGAAACCCTCCTTCTACTTCACGTAGTCTAAGAGACCATCACCATGACCCCTGCAAGTCTTGTCCAGCAAAAAATCAGGCAAAGGTTTCCACTCCAAGAAACCATACCAAAAGTTGGAGCATGCCTCTGAGAAGTCCAAAAAGCATAAGCATGGAGATCAAGTTCAAGTTCCAGAAGGTTATATGGCTCTGTACGTTGGGGAAGAGCGAAGAAGAAAATATTAAGTTTTCTTTGAAGTGTCTCTCTTGTCCAGCTTTCCAAGAAGAGACCATCAAGTCGCAGCCGGATGCGTTTGATGCCAAGATTGAAGGGCCATTTCTGCTTTTATCATATTCAACCACCCCACTAGTTACCAAAACAATCGCAAGCTTGGAAAGAGCCGCAGTTTCTGCCCTGCTAATGATCCTGATCAGGCCTGGTATATTTCTATCATCATGCATACTCAAACGTATTATATATGCTGTATAGAAGTACATAAATAAGGGTGATGTGTGTGTGTGTGTGAGCTGATGTAGGCCTTATGAATCTGAGTTGATATGCTCTTTTTGGACTGAAAGCAAGATTCATTAAACTTTAAAAAAAATACACATAAAGTAAGCTGAAAAGGATCCTATTACTGTTCCAGTACAGATGGACCAAGGCATATACTATTGATTGTCTTATGATAAATATTCTTACTGTTCTTGACCTCTCCAAATTAGCTATAGGGCCCAATCCCTCACATTATTGGGATGAACTTTCAATATGGATTGCCCTAAACCCTTCAATATGGAATATCAAGGCATAATCATGCCCAACCCACATGACAAATTTGGATTGCCACTTTCAATCTTCATGAACATGATAGAAGATGGCGCATAGAATTAAAGCTAACTGGTACACGTGTACATTCTCATAACTAATTTTTGGTGTGATCGTCACATAGACACGTGATATTACAAATTTTTTTATGTTATAAAATATGTATTATTAATTTATTCTAAATTTATGACATTTTTAGTTATATATCGTAACACGTAAATTAATAACAATTATGTGTGTGAAGGTTCTCCACAGTCATGGCCGTGGGGTCATATATGTGATTGCCAAAAACTTGTGGCCAAACTCGAAAGTGCTATACACTTGCATGAATTATCATGAATATCATCAGAATCTGGATCTTTCGAGGAAATGGTTCATTAGGCGTGAACCAAGAGGCTGGTTGCGGTTAGGTGCATGCGTGGTCCTGTCTCAATTTTCATGACCTAGCCTCTTTCGAAAAAATGTCGACACTATGAGTTCATCGTTTCCTCATCTGTGCAAACACTCACGTAGTTTTCTGGTTTAAAATGCAACCAAATTTCCTGAAATTTGTGCATTGATTTAACATGTAGTCTTTTTCTGAAAGAAACCCAGAAAACTACATGAGTGTCAAGTTGATCTTCAGCAATAATATCAGCAGCTTAGAATATTCGGGTCAAGTTTAGGGTTTGGTTTGCAGTAAAAGTTCCAAGTCCTCAAAGGCTGCCATATAGTTAATTTCCACACTCATGTAGTTCAAGAATCTAATGATTTGAAATGTTTTTATTTTTGTTGGGCGGAATGACAACAAAAAAAGAAAAGAGGGCCAAAAGTCACATGGGTTGAATTAGGTATAGACAAAAGCAATGGGAAGGAGATGGCTGGAGGGAATAAAATAAAGAGGCTGCACTGCACTGCACGGGAGAGCACAAAGGATAACGTTACTTTCATAAATGAACATGAATCACACTATATTTTATAATGCCATTACTCTGGAAATTAAACTTAAAATATTTATTATAAAAATAAAAATAAAAAGGCAAAAAGGGGGATTGCTAAGGATCGAAAGCTGCAGAAGGTTCACTATTTTATTGGAGAAAATTCCAACACAACGTGACAGGACATCTGTGGTATTATTTTGAACAAGAATGGGAATCAAATTTGAGTTTTTTTTTTTGAAAAGTCATCAATTTTTTCCACTTTGTGTTTCTGGATGCATGCATGAAATTTAACAAAAGTTAAAAATAAATCTTTTCAAACTTATAAGTAATCATTTTGACGACCTTTATTTAGAAGACAAGGATGAAATGAACACGTCTAATTTCCATGATCCAAGTTTTGCACCCTGGACCAATAAGGTTACTTAGAAAAACTTTTGAGCTTGGATCATTACTTCTAAATTGCTACTCACTTTTCATGTTTTTGTTTTCTTCACAAAATGAGGAGCATTGGTATGCCAAAAAAAGCATTATCATCAAGAAAAAGGTCGTATTTGGAAATCCCTAAATAAGAATTTATCCAGGAAAAAAAAAAAAAAAAATTTATGACACATAATCATCTTAGTTATGAAATGCCTTAATCAAAATTAAATAAAAATAACCAATGAGGGTTAGTTTAGTTAGTAAGGTCCTTGCATTGTGTGTAGTCCAATCTGTGTTTGAGTCATACTGCCAGCAATCTTCATTGGTGAGCGATCTGTAATTTTTTACGTAAATTCATATCGGTGATATCTGGAGGTTGGGTGCCACATGTAAGTCCTTCCAGCTCGAAGTTGTGGGTATGTTCTACCTCTGGTGGTGAGAGTAGCCAATTTCTTCATAATTTTTTTTTAATAAAAATAAATAAATGAATAAAAAAAAATGTTTAATTAAAAAAATGTGCTGGAGGAAGGGAATATTATAATTTTCTCAAACTAACAAAGCATGTGGGATGAACTAGTGCTATAAAATTGGCTACTAGTGGTTGCTGTTAAAGTGGGGTAGCAACCTGCAAGGCAACCATGAAAAGTGAATGTTGATAATTTTAGAAAAACAAGTGTAATATTGCCACGAGGGCCACACACAGTTACAGTGAGTTTGCTTTTACCCAGCACACGACCCAGGCCCACCACCATGTGGCTGCTTTTATTAAAGTAAGTTGGGTGGTCCGGACCATTCAGCAACACACACGCCCTCAACAAGCTGGTCATGCCAATTCATCACTCCACGCACTCTCTTCTGGTCATTACAATTACTATCTTTGCTGGATTAAAATGCTAAAAATACTTACCTATCCCGAGTGTATACACGTCACGCCCACACGTCACGTCACACATAACGTGATTTGTTATAAAAACAAAAAGGTATACACCATGAAATAGGCAACTTTTTAACAAATTAAAAGAATATAGGAACCAATGTGGTAATGAATATATGTTTTTTTGGTAATAATGTTTTGTCACCAACTTTATACTACGTTTTTCTAACCCATTACTTATGTGTCTATTTTCGGAGAGTTTTTTTGAGTGTCATTGCTCGTATGTCAAATGAGAGACAGATGTATGGTTGTAGATGTTTAAATTTCTTGTGTTGCATCTTCTTCTTTTAATTCTTTTTTAAAGTTATGGATGTTTATTCATTCGATAACCAATACTGAAAAGCTAATCCCGCATAATTCCCTCTTCTATTTAAAATTAAAAATAAAAGTCCGAACAAAAAGGTCATAAAGAGGAGAAGTGTGTACCGGAAGTGAGAGATTATGAAGACATGCATGAACACATTCTTTGGTTTCATGATATTCTAAGGTTGGAATTTCAGGCCACGGATGAGATAGCAATCGATTAATAAATAAGTAGATAATGACGTTAAGATTCTGGCTGGTCCCATTTGATATTCTACAGAAACTAATGATTATTTTATTTTATCTAATAAATAAATTAACAATTTCTCATAGGGCTGAAAGGGATAGAGATGCAGGGGCTGGGACAAAGATTGTAAGACGTGGAATGGTTCCTTCATGTTATAGTATAATATAATTTTTTTTTTTTTCATACCATCCAAAAAAATAAAACATATATATGCCTATATTATTTTAATTTTGTAAAATGAGGGGAATGTTGGGTATATTATTCCAATTATAAATAGCAACGTAAAGATTCCAACTTGGGCACGCCTACGTTCCTCAGTGCTGGTTCTTCTTCTTTATAAGAATCCAAAGGACTGTGCACACTGCATAGACACAGCCACTAGGCGTTTGATTGAATCATTCACCTACATTTGATACTTTCTTGTCACCACCCCGCATCGAAGAGCCACGTGCTTCCTTCATACATTCACAGGTTTGCTTCTGTATGAACCGACCCTGATGCTAACCAGTTATTTTGTTTTTTCTCAATATATATATATTCCCAAATTCTTGTTTGCTGCTGCTGCAATATTTCAACGGCAATTGGGTTGGGTTTAATTTTTTCAGTGCTTATCTGAATTGGGTAGCCATTTTTCTTATCCCATTGACGTTTTTTTATGCAGGTCTCGTCATTGATTCAACTCTCTCTGTACGTAGTTTTTTTTTTGGACATCTTTCGGTTCTAGATTGGTCCAGAACTAATTTGACTCTGAAAGTTTTTGAATTTATAGCTTCTCTTCATGGATATATCGCTGGAGATTGTTAGTGTAGCGTTTTTCATAGGTTTATTGACATGGGTTTTGCTGGATATTATGAGACGAAGAAGAGGTGGTGGTAGCAATCGTACATGTTTGATATATAGAGCAGACAGAGGAAGTAAAGTTTTTGCTTTGCTTACCATTGTTGCAAATGCCTTAATCTCAACTTTTTACCTTGGTTTTGGCATTTATGAGTATTGGGTTGGTGGTGGGATTATAAGTTGGAAATCAATCTTCTCTGGCATGACTTGGGTTTTAGCCACACTAGTTACAGTGTACTCCAAGAACACAATTCACAGTGAGCAAAATAGGTGGCCTTGGGTCCTCATTATTTGGTGGATCTTATCCTGCAGTTTTTACTCACTTTCTCTGTGCCTTTATCTCACTAATCACTTCAGATCCTTAGATTTGCCAGATATTCTACCCAAGGCTAACATAGTCGAATTTGCTTCCTTTCCTCTGTCAGTACTACTTTTCTTCAATGCCTTTAGATATGCTGCCCAGGAAAAAAATGACCTTAAGCACCCATTACTTGAGAAGGAAGATGAAACTCCCCCCCAAAACACTGATACTTACACGAAAGCCGGAATTTGGAGCAAGGCTACATTTCAATGGCTGAACCCACTTTTCAAAAGGGGTCGAATCCAGAAACTGGAACTACCACATATTCCACATGTTCCTCCCTCAGAAAGAGCAGAAAATGCTTCATATGTGCTTGATGAGTCACTGAGGAAACAGAAAACGGAAGATTCTTCTTTGCCAAAATCCATAATGCGGGCTATACGAAGATCATTAGCCATAAATGCTGTTTTTGCAGGTAACTCTTTGTTATTGAATCACTTTTCCTTTTCAGTTTTGTCGTGCATTTTTTTATATGCATTTTTTCAATTTTTTTGTAGGAGCCAATACGGCTGCATCATATATAGGTCCTTTCCTAATTACAAATTTTGTAAATTATTTACTTGAAAAGAATGACAATTCAAGCATCCACCATGGGTTGATTCTTGCGTTCATATTCTTCATTGCTAAGACATTGGAATCATTGAGTCAGAGGCAGTGGTATTTTGGTGCTCACCTCATTGGTGTACGAGTACGAGCAGCTCTCACTGTGTTGATTTACAAGAAATCTATTTCCATAAAGTATTCTGGTCCAAGCAATGGAAAAATTATTAATTTAATCAATGTGGATGTAGAAAGAATTGGAGACTTCTGCTGGTACATTCATGGTATTTGGTTGCTCCCACTTCAAGTAGTTTTGGCACTGGCTATCCTTTACAGGAATCTTGGTGCGGCGCCCTCTGCTGCTGCTCTTCTTTCCACAGTTTTGATCATGGTATGCAACACACCTTTGGCCAATACGCAAGAACGGCTTCACTCCAAGATCATGGAAGCGAACGATTCAAGAATCAAAGTAACATCAGAGATTCTGAAGAGCATGAGAGTTTTAAAGTTGCACTCATGGGAGCCCACATTCTTGAAGAAGCTGCTTCAACTCAGGGAAACAGAGAGGCATTGGCTGAAGAGATACCTTTATACATGCTCAGCAGTGGCCTTTCTCTTCTGGGCTTCACCAACTCTAGTCTCAGTTACCACTTTTGGTGTATGCATATTACTAAATACACCGTTAACAGTAGGTACGGTATTGTCTGCTTTAGCTACGTTTAGAATTCTACAAGAGCCTATCTACAACCTGCCAGAGCTCATTTCCATGATTACTCAGACAAAGGTATCTATTGATCGTATCCAAGAATTTGTCAAAGATGATCAAATGAAGCTGATTCCTTGCCATACTTCAAAAGTATCCGATGTCATGGTTGTTCTTGACGCAGGAGAGTATGCATGGAAAACAACCGAGCAAGACTTAAAGAAACCTACAATCAAAGTTACAGAGAAGATAGAGATAATGAAAGGATCCAAGGTTGCAGTTTGTGGCTCTGTTGGTTCTGGCAAGTCAAGCCTACTACTTAGTATACTTGGTGAGATTCCCAAAATTTCTGGGGCAGGAGCAAAGGTTTATGCAACCAAAGCTTATGTTTCACAAAGTGCTTGGATTCAAACTGGAACAATAAGGGAGAATGTGTTGTTTGGCAAGGAAATGAATAAGGGCTGTTATGAGTATGTTTTGGAAATTTGTGCTTTGGATCATGATGTCAATACGTGGGCAGATGGGGATTTGACTGTAGTGGGGGAGAGAGGGATGAACCTAAGTGGCGGAGAAAAACAAAGAATTCAACTGGCTAGAGCTGTCTATAGTGATTCAGATATTTACATTTTGGACGATCCTTTCAGTGCTGTGGATGCACATACAGGAACGCACTTGTTTAAGGCAAGCCAAATTTCTTATCATTTTAATCAGAAATTGTGTTCATGTACTTCTATATTTATGTTCATGTCTTAAAATGGATTTAATCAGAAATTGGAATGTTTTGCAGAAATGTCTCTTACAACACTTGTCCATGAAGACTGTCATCTACGCTACCCACCAATTAGAATTTTTAGAAGCAGCTGACCTTGTCTTGGTAAGTTACTGGATTTCTTTGGCTGCTCTACTCAGATACTAACGTGTTTTGTCAAGTCTCTTATTTCTCCAGTCCAATTCTATTGTCAATAGGTAATTAAAGATGGTCAAATTGCTGAGTCTGGAAAATATGAGGATTTGATTGCGGATCCAAACAGTGAACTTGTCAGACAAATGTCGGCGCATAAAAAATCATTTGACCAAGTTAACACATGCCAACAAGATGATTCCTTTAATAGAAGATCCCATCAAGTTAATCTAATAGAGGTTTTAGAAGAAAAAGAGGCCATCAACAATGGGAAGCTTTCAGGAAAAAGTAATGAAGAAGAGGCAGAAACTGGTCGAGTGAAATGGCGTGTTTACTCAACCTTTGTCACTTCTGCTTATAGAGGTGCTCTTGTTCCGGTCATCCTTCTCTGTCAAGTCTTCTTCCAGGGACTACAAATGGGGAGCAATTACTGGATTGCTTGGGCAACAAAGAATGAACACAAGGTCAGCAAAAAGCGGTTGATGTGGGTATTTGCTCTGTTATCTGCTGGGAGTTCTATCTTCATTCTGGGAAGGGCACTTTTTCTGTCAACTATTGCTATTCAGACTGCTCAGCGTCTCTTCCTTGGAATGATTACTTCAGTTTTCCGAGCACCAATTTCATTTTTCGACTCCACGCCTTCTAGTCGAATCCTCAATAGGGTCAGTTCTAAATTTCTTTCCTGTTTGAAAGTTTAATAAATTTTAACTCTATCAAGTATATGTCAAGTTTTACTAGTTAACTCTTATTTTTCTTTCTGAAAAAATTACAATGGTTACAGTGTTCTACGGATCAAAACACAGTAGACATGGATATTCCATATAGAATAGCTGGATTGGCATTTGCCCTCATCCAGCTAATAAGCATCATCATCCTTATGTCTCAAGTGGCCTGGCAAGTCTTCATTCTTTTCCTTGGCGTTCTTGCCCTGTCCATGTGGTATCAAGTAAGAAAAACCCCATTTCGAATTTATTTTTCCATGTTTTTGATTATAACCAAACTCCTTCTACCTACAAGGAAATCTAAACCATATTTCCCTACGTACATCACACATTGTAAAGAATATTATGGGTTATTGTTTGTTTCAAAATGAGAAAGTTAATGTTTCTTCGAGCTCATATTTAAGTACTTTGGTGCACAGGTATTTATCTTGTTTTATATTTTTTGTAGGCTTATTACATTACCACAGCCAGAGAACTTGCCCGGATGGTTGGAATTCGAAAGGCCCCAATTCTACATCACTTTTCAGAATCAATCACAGGTGCAGGAACACTTCGTTGTTTCAATCAAGGAGACCGTTTTTTGATGAAAACAATGGACCTGATTGATGATTATTCCCGAGTAGCCTTTCACAATTATGCCACGATGGAATGGCTGTCTGTTCGGACCAATTTTCTGTTCAACCTTGTTTTCTTCCTTCTTCTTATCATCTTGGTCAGCCTGCCTAGGTCTGCTATTGATCCTAGTAAGCCCCTCCAATCCCCGATGAAATATGAGGTAATATGATTATGATAACCATAATAAGCTTTAAAAGTTAACTGTCTATGTTGCTTTGGTCTCAGGTTTGGCAGGATTGGCTGCTACCTATGGTTTAAACCTAAATGTCCTGCAGGCTTGGGTGATATGGAATATGTGTAATGTAGAAAACAAAATGATATCAGTTGAGAGAATTCTTCAGTTCACACATATACCAAGTGAAGCACCACTAGTGATTGAAGACTGTAGACCAGTTCCTGAATGGCCAATGGCAGGAAAAATTGAACTTGAAAACATTCATGTGCAATATAATCCATCTCTCCCGACTGTTCTCAAAGGGATCACTTGCACCTTCCCTGGAGGGAAGAAAATAGGAGTTGTGGGCAGGACAGGGAGTGGAAAGTCCACTTTGATCCAAGCTCTCTTTAGGATTGTGGAACCCTCAGGAGGGCAGATTCTTATTGACGGTGTGGATATTTCTAAAATAGGCCTGCAGGACTTAAGGTCAAGGTTGAGCATTATTCCACAAGACCCAATTTTATTTCAAGGTACCATGAGGACCAATCTGGATCCTTTGCAACAGCATTCTGATCAAGAACTCTGGGAGGTTAGGGTCAAAGTCTTTATTTACAAGAATGATATTGTGGTAATGTTACTTATATGAATCAATAACTCAATGATTCAATAACTCAGGTTCTGAATCAATGTCGACTGGCAGAGATCGTTAGGCAGGACCAAAGGCTTCTTGATGCACCTGGTATGAAGATCGAAAAATCTACTCAATATATAAGCAACCAAAGAAGTTCAGTTATTATTTTTTGTCTCATTCACCAACTTGTTTAATTCGTTCGAACATTGTAACAGTTGCTGAAGATGGAGAAAACTGGAGTGTTGGACAGAGGCAGCTTGTTTGCCTCGCCAGAGTGCTCTTGAAGAAAAGGAAAATTCTTGTGTTGGATGAGGCTACAGCTTCTATTGATACCGCAACTGATATTCTAATTCAGGAGACAATAAGGAAAGAAACGAGTGGATGCACAGTGATCACTGTGGCTCACCGGATTCCTACGGTTATTGACAATGACCTGGTTCTAGTTCTCGGTGAAGGTATTGTTAGTATAACCTGCTTTGTAGATATGTTTCCAAAATGGGTAGAACATTCCACTTTAGCAGATAGTATAGTTGAAGCATATTGATATTGAAACCTGGATCTAGTGGCAAAGAAAAATCTGAAATAACATTTACGGTTAATTGAAAAACTTAAAATTGTTTAGGTGACATGAATTGAACTGATTTTATTAACTTTTGATTAATACAGGCAAGGTTTTAGAGTATGATTCTCCAACTCGGTTACTTGAGGATAGTTCCTCTGCATTCTCCAAATTGGTGGCAGAATTCTTGAGGAGATCTTCCATGAGCAACTGCTATAGAGATCCTTCTTAAATATTTGGTACAGAATGTGCATGAACCTCAATTACTTCAATCACTGTTTAGAATTCATACTCTTTCTGCACAGTCCTATGTCCTTAGGTTATCATGCTGATCCATGCAAGGGGCATGATCCCATGTTGTTTGATCAGATATGGTTTCAGTTTGAGGGGTTTGGTCCTATCGAACAATTCTTTTTCCTCCCAATCAGAAAAAAGAGATTTGCCTTGGTTGAGCATAAAATACATGGATGCCTAAAGGCTCGGGAATTTATGAGTAGACATTTCCGCGGTGCATAACGTTCATGAATATAGGATGTGGAAGTAGAGGTGCTATGAACGATGTTGCACTTGCTTCAAGTTGTCATGTGACATCCCAAATGTTTAAGTTTATGAGCGAAGGATGAGATTCTGCAAAATCAAAGAAAGTGCTATAAAAAAAGGTCCTCGCATGGTCAGTGAAGGTGCACAACTGATAGAAGTTGAAACTCCTGAAAAAGTTACTTCTTGGATGGCTCAGACAACAGAGTAACTGCTGGCCACTCTTTTGTGCATGCCCAACCGATTTCTCAATGTCTCTAATGGTGCAAGATCAGTTTCTACCCCTACCTGTCGACTTCAGAAGTAAGGAAACAAACTTGGAAATATGTCTGTTAGACCTGCTGATGTTACTGTACCACTTCCAGTAAAACTTGAGAGCCATTTAATGGAGGTCGTTTCATGAAGATTGAAGTCCTGGAATAATGGGATTGTAGAACAAAGTGGTAATTCATTTCTCTGGTTGTAAAGGGATGCCTGAAGCTGGCGCGAGAAGAAGTAGATGACTAAAATAAACCTAACGCATATCTGGTTGTACATATATGCATTATGCATTCACGATGGAATTGTTTAAATTTGGGAAATGTATTAAATTCCGACTAATGTAGCATTTTCAAGGTTTTATAATTATTCATAGGGTATTGCTAAAGCATCTTTGGCAAATCTCTTAAAATAGTGTTTTGTATGAGCCATGAGCTTAAACAGTTTACTTATACCATCAAGTGTAGAGTTCCTTGGCATTGCAGATATACAAAATTCTTATCCCAAAAAAAGAAGAGAAAAACCAGCAAAAACACCAAATTATATATATACTACAACTGAATCCCGAGTACTGTTCCTAGAGTGTTCATTGGCAATAGTGAAATGACGTTTGTGCCCCTAATTAACTGGTTGCTGTCTTAATTATGTTGACTAATGAACAGTGCAATGACCTTTTTGCCCTGATGCACAGCGACATAGCCCTTTTGCCCTGTTCGATTCTTTTCAGAGAAACCGAAGCCGCTTCATCGAAGAGAAGTACGAGAGAGAGAGGCCTTAGAGATCATAGTCGTCTTCTCTAATTCTCAGACATGGGTACTTTCAAGGTAAGCCTGCATAGTTTATTCTCATATCTCTTTCCCTTTGCGAATCTCGCCGTTCGTTTGGTCTTCATCTCATCTGCTTTTCGTTGGTTCAGCCATCTTTCATCCTCTGTCCAACGTTCGTCTGAGAGATTTTCGATCTGCAAGTTCTTCCATCGTTTCTCTTCAGGTTTGCATCCCCTCAACTTTTTAACGGATTAATGGCTTTTGATGGGTTTCTGAGCATGCTGTTGAATCCTTTGATTCCTTGCTCAAATTGATTCTGCTGCTGTGATGATCTGTTGTAGTTAATATTGTTGTTGTGGGAAAGTAAGCATGCCAATTTCGACAATTTGTAATGATTTTGCTGCTGTAATGGGTTGTTAATTTGTTGTTGTGATGATAAGTTTAGATGTTTACAACTCCAACCTCTATATTGTATAAACCCTAATTTTACAGTCTGTCAAATCTATTTGGTATTCTTTCTATATTGTATAGTATCCCTAATTTTATTACAGGAAATGATTTTCCATTCTCTGTATGACTTGCTGGCTGGACTAGCAGATATTTTCACCCACATTTTGGTCTTCACCTCTATATTCTACACAATCAAACAGGTCTGCCCCTATATATGTGTTTAACCGAAAAAGGATTGTAATGTATGAGTGGCATGTGTTGAATCTGTTTTGCCAAGTGTGGCATCTGTTGAATCTGTTTTGGTATTTATGCATCTCTTGGATCTGTTGAATCTGGTGTGGCATCTGTTGAACTGTTTTTGTATTTTTGGCACCTCTTGAATCTGTTTTTGATGTTAGAGCAACTCCACCCATTTGCCCTTAGCCATGGCAAAGGGGGAGCTAGGGCAGCCACTATTCACGTAAATAGTGGTTGCCCTTGCAAATAGTATTTTGTGTTTCTACCCATTATCATGGCTAAGGGCAATTACTATTCATTTTTTTTGTTTTTTTCACAACTTTTTTAATGAAAATAATTAATTTGGATAATATTTTCAGGTTCCTACGTGTCAAGACTATTCATAATCGGATAAAATTTCCGGCTAAGATTTTTGGATTCAAATTTCGGATGAATTTCAAAATTCAAAATTCGGATAAATTTTTGAGTTCAAATTTCGAATGAATTTCAAAATTCAAAATTCAGATAAATTTGGATCAAATTTCAAATGAATTTCAAAATTCAAAATTCATATAAATTTGGGTTCAAATTTCGGATGAATTTCAAATTTCAGATAAGATTTTCATCCAATCAAATCAAGGCATGTGGCATGTTTATCTTCCAAAATTTTCTATAAAATCAGAGGCTCAGCTCATACCTCTCACACATCTTTCTATATTTTCATTTCTCAGAGTTTAGATTTCATACTTCATTCATTCTCAATGGAAGATTTTAGGAGATGCTTGGAGAGGCAAGAGCAAGGAACAAAAGAGAGAAACCCTAGAGCAAATGAAATCAATGAGTTGTAGAGACAAGTCGATGAACAAGTTCTCATAGCAGTGGCTTTGCAAGATGAAGAGAACCAAGGTCGTCGTCGTGGTTCACAAGTCGGCCGCCGCCGGAATGTGGACAGACATAGGCATTCTCGGGGTAAAAATCTTTTGGAAGATTATTTTATCCCAACTTCTTTGTACTCTGATGTTGATTTTCGAAGGCGATTTAGAATGCAACCTCATTTGTTCAATAAAGTCATGCATGATATTTGCAATTATGATGCATACTTTGTTCAAAAGTGTGATGCTACTGGGGTTTTGGGGCTTCTTTCGGAGCAAAAGCTTACAGCTGTTATACGAATGTTGGCGTATGGAGCATCTGCTGATCAGGTGGATGAGATTGCTCGGATGGGGAAGTCCACTACGTTGGAGGCTTTAGTAAGATTTTGTCAAGTAGTTGAAACTCTGTACAATAGGGACTACCTGCGTAGACCTACTCCCAGGAACCTCCAACGGCTTCTACAAAAAGCCGAAGCTCGAGGATTTCCAGGAATCATTGGTAGCATCGACTGCATTTACTGGCAATGAAAGAATTGCCCAACTGCCTGGCAAGGTAATTACGGAAATAGAAAAGGCCAAAAAAGTATCATCCTTGAAACCGTTGCTGGCTTCGACACATGGGTTTGGCATGCCTTCTTTGGAGTTGCAGGATCCCAAAATGACCTCAACGTGCTGGGTCAACAACTTTAATAGAAAACATAAAAAATACAAATACATAAAAGGTATGCTAACTAATTTAATGGTTTCCATTATTTAACCAATCCGTGTTGCTAGGCCCATCATCCTGGAAAAGTCTTCTTCTCATAACATCCCTTCGTTCTAGCTTTCAAAATTATTTTGTTTCAGGGGACATATGACTTGTATCCATCGCCATGGTTTCCCGATCCGTCTTGTCCATATCTTTTTTGCGCAAATACTCCCTTTCTCGTGCATACTCAGCTTGAAGGGCCAACTCGTTATCCTGACGTTTCTGCTCCATTTCAATTCTTATGCCGTTTTGCCTTGCAATTTCCTCCAAAAACTTTGAATTATTATTGCTTGAATTACCCGCTTTCTTTGCCTTTGCGGTCTTTCAGCCAATGGGCCTTGGCCCCTTTTCGATGGGTGAGTCTTGACTCATAAGGGAATCGAGAGGTGAATCTGATGTCATTGAATCACGGAGTGACGTCTCGTTTAACACAACGGTGGGACCCGTCGGAATAATTATGAAGCGTTTGCAATATTTCACCACCTCCCAACATTCATGATGGTTGAAACTTTTTTTGCCACCCCCGGTTGCACCGAACCACATTTGTGCTTGAATCATCTATTTAACAAAAAAATGAAAATGCAATAAATATTTAAAATATATTGGATATGCAAGTAACAAAAAAAATAATAATGGAAATGCAATTAACCTTACAAATAAATTAGAAGTGCAAGAAAATTAAGAAACAATTGGAAATGCAAGAAATATTAACAACATATTGAAAATGCAAGAAATGTTAACAAAATATTGAAAATGCAAGAAATATGAACAAAATATTTAAAATGCAAGAAATATTAACAAAATATTGATAATGCAAGAAATATTAACAAAATATATAAAATGCAAGAAATATTAACAAAATATTGATATTGCAAGAAATATGAACAAAATATTTAAAATGTAAGAAATATTAACAAAATATTGAAAATGCAAGCAATATTAACAAAATATATATATTAGGAGATTAAACTTAATAAAACAAAAATTATAAAATACTTACCTCATTAGTACGATTTTCCCCGCTTCTATAGTTGTCCATCGCTTTTGCTAGGGCCTCTCTCCATTTTCTCAACTCTTTATTGAGAATTTTCCACCTACTAGATAATGTCATCTTCGTACGAGTAGACCCCAGAATTTTTTCACAAAATTCGGCATGAATTTTTTTCCACATATGAAAAAATTTCATCTCATTGCCGGACACGGGACAATGACAAATTTGGAGCCAAGCCTCACATAAAGAAACATCTTCCATGGTGCTCCAAGCCCCTCAAACTCATCCGGAGTTGGAGAATAAAAAAAACACTTTCTCAACAGGAATGCATCAACAAAACACCCCTTCCATATAGATCGTCGTCGCATGAACTTTGTCAATAAATTACTAGCCTTCCTATTGATCTTGATTAGTTTCAGCTTGTTGAGAGTTCTCTTTTCTTTCTATTCTAGACCGGGCCCATTTTTAGACCGTCTCCTGAAACACTTGCTTATCCCGCATGTGCTTTCGGAGCCCCCCACCCATTCAATAACTTGCTTGTGATTGCAGCCATTCCCCGAAAAGGGAAAGACGAGGAATACAAGGTGAAAAAGAGTGAATAATGGTAGAAGTATAATGAAATGTATGAGGATTGGTGTTGAAAGTGAAGGGTATTGATAGGTATTTATAGAAAAAAAAATCTGAATTTTTTAGAATTTTTTTCAATTTTTTAAATTATTTTATTGCCCAAAAAATGCCAGCCGTTGGATTGGATTTGGATATGCTGATCGGAGGGCTGGGGGCGCGACACGTGGCATCTTCCCGTTGGAGCTGGTGTCGCACTGACGTCTGTGCGCGCGGGCTTCAACGCGGGCTGAACTCGCCTTCGGGCTGGCTTGAGTTGGTGGGACCCACAAGCCCCCCGGGCTTGGGCTGGCCGCTGGAACGATTTTTTTTTCTCCCCCCAAAGCCTCGGGCTCGACTTGCCCATTGGACTTGCTCTTAGAGGTTTCATTTATTGTCTGAGTGGCAGATTCTTGCTTTATGCCCCATCCATTGCTTCAGGCTCATATTAGAGGTTTCATTTCTTCTGTTGGCCTAATTTTGTACTTACTTATAGTGCTTCTGTATTCAGAAACATTTACCGGATTCTATGTAGTTTTAGAGTATTTTAGTTCCATGGTCAATAATTTTCTACAATAAGTTCTGCAATATATTAGCTGTAATGATTGTGCAGACACTCAAATAAACAAGAATTGAACATTCTGTTTTACATTGGATCATGGCCCATTGCTGTTTTTAATTGTGAAACAAGCATATTCATATCATAATTATATCCTTTAAATCTGTTTTTTAGTTTAGAGTAATACATAGATACGTATTCATTTGTAATCTGTTTTTTTATGTTAGTCACACGTAGGATTGAATTTCAATTATATCCATTGAATCTGTTCCTGAATTCCAGTGAACACATAGGCTTCACATTGGTGATTATAGAAGTTCGTTCACAAAGTCACACTATTAACACACCTCTCTCACCACTCCAAGTCCGAGTCCTACACCCATGTCTACTAATGCACCACCAATGCTTAGAATTACAATTGAAAATTTCCTTTCGTTCTTTTTTCAGCTGTTGAAAGTTTTGATCATGAGGACAAGGGTGATTTTGCAACTTCACTAAAGCATTTTAGGTAAGAACCAAATCCTCGAATTGCTCTTTTGGACCGAAATTAAACCTTTTGTGTGATGGTTTATCATATGATTGAGTTCTATGTTTGAACTTATGGATTGGTTCATGGTGGATTTGAATTGCCACTCAGTGTTGCTTGAGTGAAGTTGATAATTGTGTGCATTGTAAGATTCACAATTCTTATTAGATGTTTTAAATGTAATGAACAAAAACTATAACATGTAGCCTGTTATTTCTGTCTTTATTATACTTCTATGACCTATAGCTGTTTATAGATTATTACTGCTTCTATAGCTTCTCCATTAGATTATCTTGATTCTATAACAAACTTGCTCATTAGGTCGTTAGGTTATCTTATTTCTATTTATAGGTCATTAGGTGTTCATAGGTTATTTAAATTTGGTTTGTGCAGTTTATTTGGCCTTAATTCTATAACAATAGCCATTGTCTTCGCCAAAATTTTCTCATTTGTCTCCATTACCGCTTACCATTTACCATATTTATGGCTACAAAATCAACACCCCTTGATTTGATTTTGTTCAAGCTCAAGTGTTTTGGCTTAATTCTCTTATACCTATTTAATAATTGTCACAATTGTTTTGAATTTGTTTTCAATTTGTTCAATAGATTGAGTTTATACTTTTGTCCATCAGATTAATACAATGCTTGATGTATCTAGACTGTTGTTTGTCATGTTCTATTTTTTAACTTAATTATGTCATAATAGTTATTGCTCTCACCCAAAATTTTCCATTTATATACACTTATATACACTAACACCTATCATTTTCCAAATTTATGCCAACAGAGTCAAAACCTCTACATAGGAGGAGAAAGAATGTAAGCCACCTGTACAGCAGAGCTAGCAAGACCTAGACCCCCTTCTACCACCCAGTACCATTTATATAAAGGGGAATTCACTATTATACCCAATATGGGGGCTCAAATTATAAAAATACCCTATATGAAATAGACTTTAGAAACACACCCAAAGCCCATTTACAACATAACAAAAAAGCTTTTAACTTCTTATAAATTACAAAACTACCATCAATTTCTTAAAACAAGCCCAACCCCAAAATCTCATAAAAATACCCAAAACACTCAATAGGGCATCAAAGTAATTTAATAATCAATATTAAATTCAATAAGGCCAGCTATCATCTTTTGGGTTTTTTTTGGGTTTGTTTATAGAAATTCAATTATGTAGGGTTTATTTATAATATTAGTGCTAGAAATGGGTATATCACTAAATATCTCTTATATAAACACCTGCCCAAACTCTTTTGAACAATGAGCAACTAAAGGTTGCCCATATTTTGATGTTTTTATAACTGCTTGATCTATTAAAATATGTCCAGTATTTTCACATAACAAGTAGCACATAAAACATGTTATTAGTTTATTTTTTGTAACTTAAGCTTGCTAAACTAAGCATGATACCACTATTTACATCTCCATGTTTATATAAATATTGCCATTTTCCCTGCATATTTTTACTACTTTATACGCATTTCACACGATTTCAAAACCCACAGCGTCGCGCGGGCATCATTGCTAGTAAATCCTAAGAAACTAAAGAGAAGATCTCCTTGTTATAGGTCCAAATACACTTGGATTTAAAGAAGTGAAAGCAAGAAGTTCCGGTTCACATTCAAAAGGCCATGTCTTCCTCACTTAAACTTACCCATGCATCCACTCCATAACCCTCCTTTGTGTCAATCAAAGTAGCAACATTATTGAGTATATCACCAGGTATGCTCACCCAAATTGGCTTTCCCCACCCAAAATCAATCTCCTACATTCCGAAGGTGCATGCAGTTGTACAGATAAAGAAGTTTATGTCATCTCCACTCATAATATATCCTATCTCCTTAAAATACTAACAAATGGCTTCAAACACATTGCCCCCTTTCAATGTCTTGGGATGGTTTTCATTAAATTCAACCATCCCTTCCGCAGTCGAGAAACTAATTCCTTCAACTCAATCCCAGTCTCCTCCACCGTTGCAGCGTAGTCGCCCACAAGGTTCCCAACTGAGGTTGGTGGCAATGGTGGCACAACCCGTTTGCGTATATTTACAGAATGTGACACCTTTGATGACTTTGAAAACCCTGAACTTAGTTTTGATGCATTCATTGCACAACTCCAAATGAGGCTAGTGGCAGCTTCAACTCTTATAGGTCTCTGCGCACTTCCAAGCTTTGATGAATGTGCCTAGAGTTGGCAAATCAGCAAGCTTGTGTGACACGCAAACACCTATTGCCAATCCACCACACTCAAAGAAATGTAGCATCCCTGTGGCTGCTTCAGGGGATCCAATCTCAATGTGGAGGCATGATTTTAGTATGTCGAAATTGGGTTGGTCAAGGAAGGTTGAGATAAGGGCGTTGACTTGAGCTTCAACATAGATAACCCCTTCATCATTGCATTCAATAAAGATGTTATCTTTGATTCTTCCAGCAAGTGGGTACGTAGAAGCTAGTTAAGGCTTCTGAGAGTGATTTCTTTAGCTGCTGAGATATTTTCTCTGTTGTAAGTTGTAACCTCATTGGTGGGGTAGCGAAGAACAAGAGGGCCATATATCCTACAGGAGCAAGCTGATCCAAAAGGCAGAGCTCGAAGCTTTTAAGTTTGAGAGGAGTTGGAGAAGATGGTTTTATGGTTTCCTTCTTGGGGTTGAAATCTCCTGGGCCATGTTCTTGTTCCTGCTATATAGGATTGAAATCTAGGTCTTAATTGCACTTTCTGCATCATTGAATTTATAGAAGGAAGACTTGATATGAGATTTCACATTTGAAATTTTCAACTAATTGAATGGGCAAATTCATATACTGGTGTATCCATAAACCTATAATGAAATGACATGAAAACAAATGCTACCATGCATGTATAATGCATGCTCATTGTTTTGTTGACGTGAGTCTCCTAATTAATCAAAGTGATTTATTTCCTTGATTAATTAAGGAATTTACTTTCATATTCTATATAGTTGACAAATCATTGTATAATTAGGAGATATTATCTTAATTGATTACTGTATCTATTTCCTTATAAAGCACTTATGTAAACTCCTATATATACCTCCTTATGGAGAAGAATAAAACCTAACCCAAAGTATTCAAACCATATTCATATAGTATCAGAGCAATCGATCCTAGGTTGTCTCTAAACCCTTATCTCAAATTTCTCATATTCAAATCCAAAACCCTAAATCAAATTCCTCATATTTTTCCCCAAATCCAAATCCCTCAAATCTAAAGTCCTCAAATCCTCTTATCAAAATCCTTAAATACATACCCTCAAATCTTATACACATACCTCTCAAATCCAATTCCTACATCAAATTCCTCAAATCACAATTCCTCATATTCTCATGTCACATCTTACTTCCCCTGTGATGTCAGGAGCCCCTACGATTCTCACCCTTATTGTAGACTCACAGAAGCATGCGATCAATCCTGCTGACTCGACTACCTGGACTCATGCTTCTATCGCCACCATCAAAGGTTCTACTTTTCATACGTCCTCTCAAAAATTCGCATGGATTATCGACTCGGGTGCTACGGATCACATGATATTTGATCCTGGCCAACTTATTAGTCACAAATCATCCACTCTATCGGTGGTGTCTAATGGTAATGGTACCCCCTCCCCTGTGGTTGGAGAGCGCTCTCTATCTCTCTCTACTTCCCTACATTTGGATTCTGTATTACTTGTTCCATCTTTGGACCATAACTTGTTATCTGTTGCACAACTTACTACTACTTTGGGGTGTACTGTAACATTTTGGCCGAATCATTGTGTTTTTCAGGGCTTCCTCACAGGAAAGACAATTGATTGTGGTACTCGACGGGGCAAACTCTACTACTTGGACTGGGCACCGGATAGTGAGATCAAGGTTGGTTAAGCTTTCACAACCAATGGAACTCGTTCTGAGGGGTGTGAATGGGGGAAGAGACAAAATTTGGTTATGGCATAAATGTCTTGGGCATGCCTCGTTCGATTATCTTAAGAAGTTGTTTCCATCATTATTTTCCAGTCTTAATGTTTCCAGCTTCCTGTTGGGGTTTTTTTTCCGTTGGAAGGCTCATCCGGGTTTGTTGATTCTTCGTTGCCCCTTTTTATGAGTTAGTGAGAAATAGGCCCAAAGTACCTCGAGGGAGGAGCAAGTCCCAGGGGAGTACTTTGTTCTTCTTCCAGCAACTACGTGTTTTGTGCGGATGTTTCTGGTAGCTTGACGAAGATTTGAAGATGGTGCATTGATGTTACACAAACTTGGCATGAGAGTTTGCTTTGTGAATTAAGGTACTACTAGACTTGGCATGAGAGGTTATGTGTTTCATATGGGATGGAGCTTTTTTGAGAGAGAGAGAATGGGTGGCTTTAGTAGATTTCCAACACCTTGACGAAAGCTTTGTCAGCCTCTTGGGTGGCTTGCCAGAAGAGAAAAAAAGGAAGAAATGGAATAACATAGCTTGAAATAGAAGGGGTTCCAGAGGTGAGTGATGATACTTGCTCTCTTTGGATGTGTTTATGGGAGGGAGAGGAAGAATATGGAAGAACACGGCTTGAGATTGAAGCTTCCAGCAATGAGTAAGGATGTTGCTTGCTCTGGTTGAGTTGAAGATGACTTGCTGATGTTGATTTGAGATTATATGTGCTTGGCATGAGGGCTTGGAGTGTGGGAGCTAACGACCCACAAGTTTAGCAAATGAGAATGCTTGTGCTTGAGTTGGTGTTTGACATTCTTGAGTTTGGGTGTTGAGAATTTATTGTTTGAAGCTACGGCTATGGTGGTTTGATTGTTTGGCTGTGATGGTTGTTGAGATGCTTATAGCAGTCAAATGAATGTGGTTTCAAAGAGCCTGGCTGAGGAAAGAAAAGCTTAAGACTTTGAGAGGTATGGTATTTGTGACAATGATTCTAGAGAAATTTATGAGTTCTAGAGGTGGGAGGATAAAAGGAAAAGCTTGAGGCTTGAAAGCTATGGTGTTTATAGCTTGGAAGGAAGGAAAAGCTTGGAGTTATGCTTGGTGAGGCTTTATGGAGAAGATGATGGATTTCAAGGGTGAGAAAGTAGAAGACATGGTTGTGATGGCTGAGGAATGGCTACGGTGGCCGTTGGAATGCTTGCAGCAGCTGAATAGAGGAAGGAAAGTGGTATGGTGGTTGCTGAAGGGGGTTAATGGCTGCTGGGATGCTTGCAGCAGCCGAGTGAGGGAGTGTTGGCTGAAGAGAAATTGGTGCCATTTGCTTGAGCCATGAATGCCAATTTATAGAGGGTGAAGGTTTTCCTTTGTTTCCAATAAGGGAGGTGCTGGAATCAGCCTATTTTCAGTGGTTAAAAAGGAGCACTGGGGCATTCTATTTTCCAGCACAAACTAATTATTTTCCAGCATAAACTAATTATTTCCTATGGGTAAAAGGAAGCACTGGAAACTGCTTGTTTCCAATGGGTAATAGGAAGTGTTGGAAAAGGCTTGTTTCCAACAGGTAAAGTTAGGTATTTGAAAAATGACTATTTCCTATGGGTAAAAGGAAGTGCTTGAAAAATATCTCATTTGCTCACCCACATTGGAGAACTCTAAGTAATGGGCTCGGACTTTGGTGCTCCCAAGTAGCTAGCCCAAAGTCTCCATTATCTAAGAACTTTCGTGGGCCTTGTGGACCTCCGTAACCTTCCACACCACAATCCCTCATGCAAGGCCCGTAAACCACATGACTTGGGTTCATGTGAGCTTGATAGGTGATTAGCATGGGAAAAATGTGTTATTAGTTTGGCATGGCATGTACACTATTTCTATATATATTTAATGAATTAAATCCCAAAATATAGCTTGGATTAACGCATGACTGACATTATATGTTATATTGGGCTTTAAATGTCTTTGTGCTTCCCGTGACTTTTTGGGCCTCAACACTTTTATTGTGATATGTGTGAATTGGCTAAGAGCCATCATGTCCTGTTCCCATTAATTTCAAATAAGAGTTTGGTTTTGTTTTCTCTTGTTCCTTCTGATGTTTAGGGACCTACTAAAATTGCCACTCTAGCAGGGGCACGATGGTTTGTCACGTTTATAGATGATTGCACACTCATGACTTGGGTTTCCCTTCTCAATACTATTTTATCAAATGGTGGAAATTCAGTTTCATGCCAGAATTCAGGTTCTTCGTTCTGACAATAGCGAAGAATTTCTCAACCATGATCTTAACTAGTTCTTACAAGATCATGACATCATACATCAACGATCATGCCTTTACACTCCCCAACATAATGAGGATGGCTGAAAGAATGAACAGACACTTATTGGAAGTCGTTCGTGCCTCTCTCTTTGGTGCTAATATGCCATGATTCTTTTGGGGCGAAGCCGTTGTCTCTGCAGCATACCTTATCAATCGGATTCCCTCTATCTAGTATTCTAAATTTCCAAACACCACTTCAAACACTTCACCATCATATCTGAACACCTCCCACATCAAACCTAGAACCCCAGATTTTCAGCTGTGTTGTATTTGTCAACTTACGTGATCACCAACGAAGCAAATTGGATCCCGAAGCCAAAAAGTGTGTTTTCATTGGCTATGCACCTCATCAGAAAGGATACTGGTGTAATCATCCTCTTCAATAGCCCAGGAGGAGAATCGAGAATCCACTACTGCTCTAATTCTCAATTTTTTTTTTCCCAGGATGTCACTCTACATCAAAATGACCGATCGACAGTGGAAAGCAACCGGTCGCCCCCCTTTAGTTCTTCAACTACAGAGAACCTGCTTAGTGACCGGTCGCCAGAGAAAAAGATCCATTGGCTCCACGATGTCAAAATCAGGAGGAAATTGAACCATTTTATGAGATTTTGCCCGCTTCAGCTCTAGTACCACACCAATCACCTGCTGATGAAGTCATTCAGGTAACATCTTTTCTTGAAATTGATAACACTAATGAAATATCCCATGATGATTTGATTTCAGAAAGCACAGAGCCTACATATCAGCTTCCAGAAAGGAAGAACCGTAACAAACCTTGAGTATAATATGAAGCAGATCTTAAAGCCAATGGGAAATATCCCATCAATAATTATATATCTCTCAGCAGATTATTAGAGTCACATGTACAATATGTGAAGCAGTTGGCTGACATATCTGTCCCGAACAGTGTAACTGAAGCACTAGAAGACCAAAATGGAAAGAAGCTATGAATGAAGAAATGTGAGCTCTCCAAAGAATGTCACATGGGAACTCGTGCCCTTACCTCATGGAAAGAAGACAGTAGGATGTATGTGGATTTATACTATGAAACTCAAAGCAGATGGATCCGTTGAAAGATATAAAGCTAGATTGATAGCGAAAGGGTACATTGTAACATCCCACATCGACCAACGGAGAGGGGGTGATGTGCCTTATATGTACATGCCCACCTCCATCTAGCACGATGCCTTTTGGCAGCTCACTGGCTTCAGAGTCATGAGAACAACGAAGTTAAGCGAGTTGGGAGCTAGAGCAATCCCAGGATGGGTGACCCACTGAGAAGTTGCTTGTGAGCTCTCAGAAAGAAAACAGTGAGGACAGAAAAGGGGGCCCAAAAGGGACAATATCGTGCTATGGCGGAGCCGATTTAGGGATGTGACATACACACACAAATATGAGGTAGACTATGAGGAGACCTTTGCCCCAGTAGCCAAGATTAACACTATTAGAGTCATATTGTCTCTAGCAGCAAATCTCGATTAGCCACTACATCAGTTTGATGTCAAAAATGCATTCTTATGTGGAGACTTGGAAAAAGAAGTATATGGACTTACCCCCAGGATGTAATTCAGCTCATGACAAGAAAAATCAAGTTTGCAAGCTTAGAAAGTCATTATATGGGTTAAAGCAATCTCTCAGGGCATGGTTTGGTAGATTTACTAAATCTATGAAGAATTTTGGATATACATAGAGTAATTCAGATCACACATTGTTCTTGAAACGTGATGAAGGAAAACTTACTGCATTGATTGTTTATGTAGATAACATAATCGTAACTAGAAACGACGCGGAAGAGTAATTGTAGTTGCAAAAGTATTTGTCGCAGGAATTTGAGATAAAGGATTTAGGTTATCTGAAGTACTTTCTCGGAATTGAAGTAGCAAGGTCAAAAACTGGTATATTTCTGTCTCAAATGAAGTATGTAATGGATCTACTCACTGAAACAGGAATGCTTGGATGTAAGCCTACTGATACACCCATTGAGATAAATCACAAGTTGTGTGAAGACATGGACCAAAAACCAACCAATAAGGAACAGTACTAACGCCTTGTTGGAAGGTTGATATACCTGGCATTCACAAGACCAGATATTGCATATGTTGGGATTTGGTTAGTCAGTTTATGAATTTGCCCAGTGTTTCTCATAGGAATGCATTTTATCAGATCTTAAGATACTTAAAGTCAGCCCCTGGGAAAGGATTACTGTTCTTGAAAAATGGAGATCTTGAAGTTGTTGGATATACAGATGCTGATTGGGCTGGTTCCATTACAGATAGATGCTATACTTCTTGTTACTTTACATTTGTAGGAGGTAACCTAGTCACTTGGCCGAGTAAAAAGCAAAATGTGGTTTCTTGGTCTAGTGCAGAAGCAGAGTATCGAGGAATGGCTCACGGAGTTTGTGATTGGGCTTTAAGCCAGAAAAGCCAATGAAGTTGCATTGTGACAACAAGTCAGCTATTGATATTGCCCATAATCCAATTCAACATAATCGAACCAAACATATTGATTGAAGTTGATAAAATAAAATACAATACAAACAGAAAAGAAAAGATTGTGCGTTTAGTTTTCTTTCTATTTTCGTTGTGTTACATTTATACATGTAATAAAATACATCAAAAGTTTAATAACCCAACCCCTCTATCGCTTAATTAAAGAACTTTAATAATTTTCTATTACATTAATGAATTAAATTGGTAAAACTCGAAGAAAGAGTACACCCAACTTTAATTATCAAATTCGAGTGGGACTAGTAGTTAATCTGTTAAAGGATACAAAATCTATAAAAAAAATTTTAATTATAAAAGGCATTTTATTTGCCCCTTTATTTATTTTAATTTTTTTTAATACATAAAACAAAGTGTTGGATATCATAGTATTTCCTACAGATAGCTTTTATTGTAATTGAAGTCAATCAATTAGTTACAAAACAAATTGTTTAATGATTCTGAATAACCGAATTACAATAAATAGTTTTTATGGGTCAAGTTATGCGCTTTATGATTCATACCAAACAATGTTTTGGTGTAATTTTTATCCTCGCTCTATAGATATAAAATATATAAATAAATTATTGTAATACGTAATAATTAGAATGCAAATTTTATTTAGTTTTTCTTTTTGGTAATCGTCAAGGTTCTTTGCTGTGGTGAAAATAAGACCATAATGAACCAAATCAACATAAGAAGTCAGTTCTACCTTATTCATGTTTCCTCAAAGATAAAATGAAGGTTCAATTAGATTCAACCAAAAAAAATTCTGAACATTTTGTTTCATTTTCTATTTGACTGTGATTAAGTGTACCAATGTCCAACATTGTTTGCATAATTTTGTTGTTATCGATGTAATTAGGTGTACCAATGTCCAGTCCAATCCCATGAAGTATTAGTATTTGTAGAGAAACTTGGCGTTCCTTGAATATTTTCAGTGTTTCTTACTGCTATTGATCTTCCCCAGTGCTTTGAGTAAACGTTGTAGATGGAAGATCATAACTTTCAACCTTTTACAAGCATTATTTTCTCTGTTCTCCTTAGATTGCAGTAAATTAACATTGTTGATAAATAAAGTATGATTGGATATCATGTTCCAAATCTTACCATCTACTGATAGTTTTGGGAAGGTAGCTAGAAATTTTGTAATTAAAATTAGTCTCTTTTTAAAGATCTCTTTGAAACCACTTTAATTTTCTAATTCTTATTGTAATTAAATTTATTCATTTTATTTTATTCAATCATTTAAAAATATATAGTTTTTAATTTATAAGCTATTGAATTGAACCACTGCAAGTGAAACTCTAGTTCAGTTCGATAGCTGTCAAAAAAGTTTAATAAATTGAACTAAACTGATGAGTAACCATTGCGAATGCTCTTAACTTATAATTATTGCATGTAGTTTTACGGAAGAAGAGGTGGTTACATTATAGTTATTGGAGATTTCCTATGTATTATAATGATTTTGGTTGGGGAGAGTCCTACATGGGAGGGACCTTCAAGAACCTTCTATGTTAGGTCGACACCATAGAGGCTCACGAAATATTCGTTTTTAATATTTTGATTTGTACTATTTCAACGGACCATATGTGTTATGAAACTAATCTATTAAATTATCTCAAGTGGGTACAAAACAATTAGGGGTGTAACAATAAATTTGGCTGATCCAATAAACTTTTAGTTATTTATTTAAAGAGTTGATATAATAAAATTTAATTTTAAGATAACGTTGCTGTATTACTGTTTATTAATGTTAATGTAAGACTTTTCTTTTGGGTTGAAAGTAGGAAAACCCTGAAGTCGTGTAAACCAGAAATGAATTAACAAATATGAAGCAGGACCTACTCCCTCCCATCCCAGGAATAATTGAAGAGAGCTATCTCCAGTCACCAACATTGACATAAAAAGAAAGCGGATCGAACTTTATCTTCTATAAGGGGATTGGACTTTGAATGCTAATTTGTCTATATATAAACCTTCCCCTGCTATTATATTATGTATGAAAATGCCTAGACTTATGAACGTTGATATATACAAATGATAAGTTTCCACTTTCCATGTGGAAATCTAAATAATGCCATCCCCATCCCTTCAACACCACACAATTGACAGCAATCAAACTTTGACCTCCTAATAATAATTGAACAAACTACTTCTGTCTTTCTTTTCAAAAACTACTTCCGTCCCTGCACTGCACAATCAAAAAAAATTCTGATCAAATAGGAGAGAGAGAATTAAGATGAAGGTTGAGGTTGAAGTGATCTCCAAGGAGATTATCAAGCCATCATCTCCAACCCCTGACCATCTTCGCTATTTGCAGCTCTCTTTTCTTGATCAACTAGCTCCCCCAGTCTATAACCCTTTTGTCCTCTTTTATGAATTCAATGGCGAGGTAACAGACAGGATACTTGGAATTGATGGAAAATTATTGGAATTGACGGAATGTTATCGGAATTGATGGAAAATTAAAGGAATTGACGGAATATGGATAGGGGTACATCCAGGTAGAAAGTTTTCTAAGTTTTAAGGATTTTATACAGTTCACAAATTAATTTCTTTAGCGATGAGTTTGTTTTATAAGTGAAAGAGGAAAATATATGTTTCAGTTAAGCTGTTGTTATTGACATTAAGATTTCACGTGGTCAACGTTATTTTAATAATTTTCTCGTTTTCCTACTTATCTGTAATAAGTTAATTATAAATCTTTTTATATATATATATTTATTTGTTTATCTGAGCCAGTAATACATAAATTGATTTATGAATTAAAGGAAGTTTAATGAGTGGCTTGCATATGTTCTGAGTATGAACTGTTTTGAGAATTTGGAAAGTATTACTTTAGAGTTTGTGAATGTTATTGAGCATATCGCTAACATGAGAACCTGGATTGATTTGCAATCACAATGGACAATGACAATTGACGAGATACACAAGTGCAGTATTAAAAGAGAAAGAACTACGTGTGGCTTGATCCCTTGTTAAGGGTACGTAGGCAACCTAGAGTTACTAGGTGCAGCCACGAGACTAAGGGATTGAAAAGCTGTTCAGTTAAATTATTTTGAAATCTATTAACGTATTCATGTTGTTTCAAAAGTTTGGAATAGCTTCTGTTGGCGGAACATTTGATTTGATTTTAAGAGGCTTGAGGACATAAAGATTTGATGTTGGGTTGCTTGAATTATACTATTGTGCATACTGAGCGATTGTGGATATTGAAATTGCTTATTGTACAGGTGAAATTTTTTGGGAAATGACAATTTACAAGGGAAACTCTGCCGAATTTTCAGCAGAAATCAAATTAGAAAAAGAACTTTGAGTTTTAATTAGAAGGGCAATTTGGTCAAATGTGCTCAGCACCTGCTAGATGTCGAACACTCACAAGGTTCAGCTCGGATTCCAAAGTAGAATTTGGGTTGGGTCCTGTCCTAAATTGTCAGTCCTCTCCGAAACAGATTGATACTATCCGACAAAAATTAGTTAGTATAGTACAATGTATCAAAAAAGCCTAAATTAATGATTTTGGTTGGGGGATTGACCTACAAGGACCTTGTAGTTTTCATGGACACCGAAGAGGGTGATGGAACAATACAAGCGTGTATTAGAGCATCTACAATGGTGAGGGTCATTTCAATTTTATTTCAATAAATTGAACTTTTGACTTGCAGCGGTAAAGTTCAGTTCATTTCAGAGATTAATATTTCATTTCAGTGATCAATAATTCATTTCAGAGGTCAATAAAATGAATTATGAAATGAAATTCATTTCAATAAGCTAGCACACCATAATAACTCTGCAGCCTCTCTCTTATTGACACATAGACAACTTCACTTTTTACAATAACCTGAAAAAGAGGTGCTCTCATGTGTTCTCATTTAATCTCAACTTCTATTTCTTCAGAAAAAAATGTTAACATAATATTGTCACCAACCAAAGAAAATTTTGTTATTAATTTTATATATATTTAAAATTGGCCTCTTTTTAAAGATCTCTTTGAAACCACTTTAATTTTTTAATTCTTATTGTAATTAAATTTATTCATTTTATTTTATTCAATCATTTTAAAAAATATTTAAAAATATATTGTTTTTAATTTGTAAGCTATTGAACTGCACCATTGAAAGTGAAACTGCAATTCAGTTTAATAGCTGTAAAAAAAAATTCAATAAATTGAACTAAACTGTTGAGTAACAATTACAAATGCTCTTAACTTGAAGGAGGAAGTCATGGCTAAATTTGAAAGAGTACGTTACCTATGTATCTCCAACTGATTCGAGAGCAAAATTAAGAGAATTAATTTCCCTATGTTGGTATTAATTCGACAAAGTACTGTTATTACTTGATCAAATAGTCACTACTAGTTTCATCAACAAATTGCTTGTAGTTTTACGGAAGGAGAGGTGGTTATGTTGATGCTCAAAATGGCCCGGCCAATATTGAGTCCAACTTAGTGATTAGATGTGCTGAGTCTTCAGCAGAGAAAAGGGCTGAGGCCCTTGGTGAAATGGGTTGGTGAGAGACCTGTAGAAGGCAAAAAGAGGAGAAGCAATCGTTAAGCTTCGGACACCGGTGTGGTGCCGGCCGAAGGCTCTCCGATGCCTAAGTCAGTTACGAGAAGTAATTCTGGCAGAGTAACAGTAAAAGTGGGAGAGTAGTTCTTGGTTTTACCTGGGTACTGTTCCCTATTTATAGGGAAGTGAAAGTGGGAGCTTTGCACAAAGTTCCAATGTGGGACTTTGTGCAAGCCGTTGTGGTGATGACACGTGTCCTGGAGATTAGGTTTTGGCAGCTGAGAGCTTCGGCAGGTGTCTGGCACCTCGGAAGTGTGTCTTCCTTCGGCATGGGAGAAGGCGTGGCTGCCTTGGTGCTAGTCGCTTTGATGCTGGGTCTGCTCGGTTCACTATGGTGTAAACAGTAGTCCCCCAAGTTCGCGGTCGAGAAGTAACTTCTGGGTTGGGAACTTGTGAGTTTTTGTGATTGTAACCGAGCATTCCAGCTTCATTGGGAGCCGCATGGCACTCCCTAGTCCCCCAAGTTGGCAAGCTAGGAGTTGCGTCAACACATGGTGGCTGGGTACGTGGGTACGTGGGCATGTTGCAGATAGGATGGGAGCTGGGTCCCTAGGGGAGCCAGACCTTCGAGGGAGCCGGGTACTTTGAAAATTTTGGAGACTCCAATTCTTTCATGGCTCCTGCCGTGCGGCAAGGGTCTAGCTCCTTTTTTTTTTTTTTTGGAAATGGCTGGGCCATTTGGGATTTTTGGACCTCCCCACAAAGCCTCCATGGCCCTTGCCGTTCGGCAAGGGTCTAGCAAAATATTATTATTATTATTTTTTTTTTGGGAATGGGAGCTAGGCCATTTTGGATTGGGCCTTCCACAGCTTCTCCATGGCCCTTGCCGTTCGGCAAGGGTGTAGCCAATTTTTTTGGTTGCTCGGGAGCTAGGCCTTTTTGGATTGGGTCTTTGGCAAGGGGCTAGGGTTGGGCCCGAGATGGGCTTCGGCAAGTAAAAGGGCTAGGGTTTTGGGAGGATGGGGTATAAAAATTAGGGGTGCACTATGCCGTTCGGCAAGTATAATTTGGCAACTTCGGTAGGGTTTGGCTTTGGGAGCATTAGAGTAACAAATCGTGGAGATTTGATCTTGCCGTTTGGCGACTTGGGTTGTGCAGTGCCGATCGGCAGGTGCGGGCCGAGGAAGTGTTGCTGTGCTGTGAGCATATTGGTTGTGGCTGGACCCTTGCCGTTCGGCAAGGGTGTTTGGGTAGTTGTCGAGTGGTGGTGTTTCGGCTTCGGCGAAGATTTGATTGTGTTTCGAAAATCCGAGTGGCTAGCCCTTGCCGTTCGGCAAGTCTTGGCCACGGTTGGCTGTGATCGAAGCTTCGGCAGCTGTGTTCTCTCTCGGCAGGAAGTTTACGTCGGTGGGTTTGGAGAATGGCCGAGAGCTAGGCAAGGTGTGGCCGAGAGCTAGGCACGGTGTAGCGGCTTCGGCAGTTCGTGACAGCTGCTGGCAGCTGGATTAGTTGCTCTGCCGATCGGCAGGTGCTGGCCGAGGGGGATGTCGAGGTGCTGCCAAGGATTTTCGAAGTTCCGTGGTGTCCGAAAGAGCTAGGTCTCGTGCGCAAGAGCCTGGTCTCCTTGGGCAGTTAGTGTCGAGCAAAGGTTGGGATGATCACGGTGAGTATTTTTCGAGGGCTTTCAGCAAATTTTGCTTGGGCCTTGTATGTGCCCATGTTTGTTGTCTTCGGCAAGTGGGCTGATCCCACCTGTATGTGCAGCTGCAGTGTCCGTGAGGCTGGGCCCGAAAAGAGCTGGGTGTGGAGTGGTTTGGGCCGAAAAGGAGCTGGGGTTTTGTGCTCACTTAGCCTCTCGAGCAAGACCGTCCATAAGGCAGGTGAGTACTCATTTATTGTT